>NC_051263.2:4591143-4891143 GCF_015237465.2 Chelonia mydas | reverse complement strand
CATTATATTTGACCATCAGTACTAGAAAGTTCACCTTGCCAGAGGTTATTTGAGTTTTCACAAGAACTGCGATGAGTTGGTAGGGCCATGGAACAGCCTGTGCATCCTAGTCCAACTCCAGAGTCTAGTCCACAAGAGGGCAAACTACAGCAAGCGGGCTGGATCCGGCCTGTCAAGGCTTTCAGTCCGGCCCACAGGATTGCCAGCCTTGTGGCGCAGCTAGGGTGACCAGATTAAATGGAGAAAATATCGGGACACATGGGGGAAGCACAAAAAAAAAAAAAAAAGCAGCCAGAGTTGTCGAAGCAAAAAAAAAAACCAAAACGCCAGAGCAGCCAAAGCCGCAATATCAGGACAAATGGCGTCCCAAACGTGCATTGGTCGGGACACGGGACAAAGACCTAAAAATCGGGACAGTCCCGATTTTATCGGGACGTCTGGTCACCCTAGGTGCAGCAGGGCTAAGGCAGGCTCCCTGCCTGCACTAGCTCTTCGCCGCTCCCGGAAGCTGCCAGCACCACATCCCTGTGGCACCTGGGGGTGGGGTGGAGGCAGAGGGCTCTGTGCGCTGCCCTCGCCTGCAGGCACCACCACCCCCAGCTCCCATTGGCCGGGAACAGGGAACTGCGGCCAATGGGAGCTTCGGGGGTGGTACCCACAGGCGAGGGCAGCGTGCAGCGGAGCCACCTGCCCCACCACATCCCCAGGAGCCACTGCTGGACATGCTGGCCACTTCCGGGAGCAGTGCGGGGTCAGGGCACACAGGAAGCCTTAGCCCCGCTGTGAGCCGCTGCCACCCCGGAGCCACTCGAGGTAAGTGGCGCCAGTCTATACCCCGAACCCCTCCTGCACCCCTCACCCTAACCCCCTGCCCTGGGAAACATATATACCACCCAGGGTGTCTGGGTAGGCAACGACTTCTCCACTTACAAGCATTGTGTCCAGGGGTTTAAAACAAGGAACTGTATGGGAGTGAGGAAGGGATACAATAATAAACTTGGGAAAGGCAGCAATTAATAAATTAACAAATTCTCTGAGGTAAGACTCCCAACTGCCCAGCGTGTTTTAACAATAATCTCAACCTCTGTCCTCCTCATGCAGTTATGAGCTGCTAATGGGTTCTAGCATCTTCCCTCCTCCCACTCGCAGTTTGCTGTTCTGGGTTGGTGTATTGCAAGGATTCTGGCAGGTCAGTGCTGCTCTATCACCCGACCTATCCGAAATTATTTCAGCTTTGATTGCTGGGTAGAGAGGCCTGCATCTGAGTCTCTTTCCCTAAGGTAAGCTGCGGCACTCTGCAAGTCATTTCAGTTCTTCACCATCCCTCACCTCAAAGCCATCTCTGCTCTGGGTTGTCTGGTGCCTCCAAACTCTCTTAATTTAGCTCTTTAAAGAAGAATCAGTTGCGTCTCAGAGCCTTGACTAAGTCTTTACCACCAAAGAGACAATTGTAGCAGAAGATAAAAACCTCTTCTTAGCCTTGCCCAAGCTCCCATATGCCCCTATGCATGACTACAGCTTATTCTCCATATTGGAAGAGAAGATTGAAGGTCTGGAGCAACAGATAACGACCCTGCGTTGTATACGAGAGACTGAGGATTTTCTGGACAAAACTCAGGATAGGCTTCTAGGGGCACAAAGCTCTAAAGATATAGAGCAGGTTGCACAGAGGAGCCAAGAGGCCAGTGAAGAAGCTTGGCAACATGTGACCTCCAGAAGAGGTAAGCGGAATGTCCGGGTTCCAGTAACACAGACACAGGTAACTAACCGCTTTCATGTTCTCTCCACAGGTACCATTGCGGAGAGTGGACCAGATGATATGTCTGGGGGGAGAAAGCAGAAGGAGACTCCGCTGGTTGGAAGGCATGAGATGCGATGTCCTGAGGTTGGGGGTTCCACGACCACCACTCCCAAGAGGAGAAGGCGGGTGGTGGTGGTCGGGGACTCTCTCCTCCGGGGGACTGAGTCATCTATCTGCCGCCCTGACCGGGAAAACCGAGAAGTCTGCTGCTTGCCAGGGGCTAAGATTCGCGATGTGACGGAGAGACTGCCGAGACTCATCAAGCCCTCGGATCGCTACCCCTTCCTGCTTCTCCACGTGGGCACCAATGATACTGCCAAGTATGACCTTGAGCGGATCACTGCGGACTACGTGGCTCTGGGAAGAAGGATAAAGGAGTTGGAGGCGCAAGTGGTGTTCTCGTCCATCCTCCCCGTGGAAGGAAAAGGCCTGGGTAGGGACCGTCGAATCGTGGAAGTCAACGAATGGCTACGCAGGTGGTGTCGGAGAGAAGGCTTTGGATTCTTTGACCATGGGATGGTGTTCCATGAAGGAGGAGTGCTGGGCAGAGACGGGCTCCATCTTACGAAGAGAGGGAAGAGCATCTTTGCCAGCAGGCTGGCTAACCTAGTGAGGAGGGCTTTAAACTAGGTTCACCGGGGGAAGGAGACCAAAGCCCTGAGGTAAGTGGGAAAGCGGGATACCGGGAGGAAGCACAGGCAGGAATGTCTGTGAGGGGAGGGCTCCTGCCTCATACTGGGAATGAGGGGCGATCAACAGGTTATCTCAAGTGCTTATATACAAATGCACAAAGCCTTGGAAACAAGCAGGGAGAACTGGAGGTCCTGGTGATGTCAAGGAACTATGACGTGATTGGAATAACAGAGACTTGGTGGGATAACTCACATGACTGGAGTACAGTCATGGATGGTTATAAACTGTTCAGGAAGGACAGGCAGGGCAGAAAAGGTGGGGGAGTAGCACTGTATGTAAGGGAGCAGTATGACTGCTCAGAGCTCTGGTACGAAACTGTGGAAAAACCTGAGTGTCTCTGGATTAAGGTTAGAAGTGTGTGCAACAAGAGTGATGTAGTGGTGGGAGTCTGCTATAGACCACCGGACCAGGGGGATGAGGTGGATGAGGCTTTCTTCCGGCAACTCACGGAAGCTACTAGATCGCATGCCCTGATTCTCATGGGTGACTTTAATTTCCCTGATATCTGCTGGGAGAGCAATACAGCGGTGCATAGACAATCCAGGAAGTTTTTGGAAAGCGTAGGGGACAATTTCCTGGTGCAAGTGCTAGGGGAGCCAACTAGGGGGGGCGCTTTTCTTGACCTGCTGCTCACAAACCGGGTAGAATTAGTGGGGGAAGCAAAAGTGGATGGGAATCTGGGAGGCAGTGACCATGAATTGGTTGAGTTCAGGATCCTGACGCAGGGAAGAAAGGTAAGCAGCAGGATACGGACCCTGGACTTCAGGAAAGCAGACTTCGACTCCCTCAGGGAACAGATGGCCAGGATCCCCTGGGGGACTAACATGAAGGGGAAGGGAGTCCAGGAGAGCTGGCTGTATTTCAAGGAATCCCTGTTGAGGTTACAGGGACAAACCATCCCGATGAGTCGAAAGAATAGTAAATATGGCAGGCGACCAGCTTGGCTTAATGGTGAAATCCTAGCGGATCTTAAACATAAAAAAGAAGCTTACAAGAAGTGGAAGGTTGGACATATGACCAGGGAAGAGTATAAAAATATTGCTTGGGCATGTAGGAAAGATATCAGGAGGGCCAAATCGCACCTGGAGCTGCAGCTAGCAAGAGATGTCAAGAGTAACAAGAAGGGTTTCTTCAGGTATGTTGGCAACAAGAAGAAAGCCAAGGAAAGTGTGGGCCCCTTACTGAATGAGGGAGGCAACCTAGTGACAGAGGATGTGGAAAAAGCTAATGTACTCAATGCTTTTTTTGCCTCTGTTTTCACTAACAAGGTCAGCTCCCAGACTGCTGCGCTGGGCATCACAAAATGGGGAAGAGATGGCCAGCCCTCTGTGGAGATAGAGGTGGTTAGGGACTATTTAGAAAAGCTGGACGTGCACAAGTCCATGGGGCCGGACGAGTTGCATCCGAGAGTGCTGAAGGAATTGGCTGCTGTGATTGCAGAGCCCTTGGCCATTATCTTTGAAAACTCGTGGCGAACGGGGGAAGTCCCGGCTGACTGGAAAAAGGCTAATGTAGTACCAATCTTTAAAAAAGGGAAGAAGGAGGATCCTGGGAACTACAGGCCAGTCAGCCTCACCTCAGTCCCTGGAAAAATCATGGAGCAGGTCCTCAAAGAATCAATCCTGAAGCACTTACATGAGAGGAAAGTGATCAGGAACAGTCAGCATGGATTCACCAAGGGAAGGTCATGCCTGACTAATCTAATCGCCTTTTATGATGAGATTACTGGTTCTGTGGATGAAGGGAAAGCAGTGGATGTATTGTTTCTTGACTTTAGCAAAGCTTTTGACACGGTCTCCCACAGTATTCTTGTCAGCAAGTTAAGGAAGTATGGGCTGGATGAATGCACTATAAGGTGGGTAGAAAGCTGGCTAGATTGTCGGGCTCAACGGGTAGTGATCAATGGCTCCATGTCTAGTTGGCAGCCGGTGTCAAGTGGAGTGCCCCAGGGGTCGGTCCTGGGGCCGGTTTTGTTCAATATCTTCATAAATGATCTGGAGGATGGTGTGGATTGCACTCTCAGCAAATTTGCGGATGATACTAAACTGGGAGGAGTGGTAGATACGCTGGAGGGGAGGGATAGGATACAGAAGGACCTAGACAAATTGGAGGTTTGGGCCAAAAGAAATCTGATGAGGTTCAATAAGGATAAGTGCAGGGTCCTGCACTTAGGATGGAAGAATCCAATGCACCGCTACAGACTAGGGACCGAATGGCTAGGCAGCAGTTCTGCAGAAAAGGACCTAGGGGTGACAGTGGACGAGAAGCTGGATATGAGTCAGCAGTGTGCCCTTGTTGCCAAGAAGGCCAATGGCATTTTGGGATGTATAAGTAGGGGCATAGCGAGCAGATCGAGGGACGTGATCGTTCCCCTCTATTCGACACTGGTGAGGCCTCATCTGGAGTACTGTGTCCAGTTTTGGGCCCCACACTACAAGAAGGATGTGGATAAATTGGAGAGAGTCCAGCGAAGGGCAACAAAAATGATTAGGGGTCTAGAGCACATGACTTATGAGGAGAGGCTGAGGGAGCTGGGATTGTTTAGTCTGCAGAAGAGAAGAATGAGGGGGGATTTGATAGCTGCCTTCAACTACCTGAAAGGGGGTTCCAAAGAGGATGGCTCTAGACTGTTCTCAATGGTAGCAGATGACAGAACGAGGAGTAATGGTCTCAAGTTGCAATGGGGGAGGTTTAGATTGGATATTAGGAAAAACTTTTTCACTAAGAGGGTGGTGAAACACTGGAATGCGTTACCTAGGGAGGTGGTAGAATCTCCTTCCTTAGAGGTTTTTAAGGTCAGGCTTGACAAAGCCCTGGCTGGGATGATTTAACTGGGACTTGGTCCTGCTTCGAGCAGGGGGTTGGACTAGATGACCTTCTGGGGTCCCTTCCAACCCTGATATTCTATGATTCTATGATTCTCTAGGGCTTCAGGGCTTACAAAACTGTATTGGCCCTATGTATTATAATTGTTCCCAAAGTGTAAAAAGACCAAAACATCAGGTCTGTCGGAGGTGGATACAGTGCTTTAAGCACTCATTAGGACTGTTTTTCCTTCTGCCTGCAGACTCCAGCAGCCCTCCTCAAACCAATGCAAGGAACCTCCTGTCCTCTCCCCACTGCATTAGTACAGATTGCGATTGGCATTTTTTATAGTTAAAAGGTTCTTCAAGGGAGTGAGAGAAGGAAAACACCCCACACAATATCACAATAATTGCCTGTGAGAAGAAATTATTTTTCCATTTTAGGCACCAGACAATTTAACTCAGTTTTCCTCAGGAAAGGTGATGCAAGACATGAAGAGCTACAGAGGCCCTAAATTGGTTCTGGGGATGACTAACACGCTGTAAAGCCTTTCACCGCTAGCTTAAGGGTTTAAATCCAACCCCAAGCCCTTTTGAAATGGATAATTTGAAAAAACAAACCTTTCATCACTGGTTTTTAGTATATTTTGAATGCATTCCCCTAATCCACAGCCTCCAGCCATCAACATAAGAACAGCCATACTGGGTCAGAACAATGGCCCATCTAGCCCAGTATCCTGTCTTCCAACAGTGGCCAATGGCAGGTGCTTCAGAGGGAATGAACAGAACAGGTAATCATCAAGTGATCCATCCCCCATTGCCCATTCCCAGATTCTGGCAAACTGAGGCTAGGAACGCAAACCTTTTTTAAATAAACCTGTTGGTTTTGTAATGTAGAGGAGCAAGGTAGGTGGGTTATTAGCCCCAATGAAGAGCAAATGATGGTGAGTTTTGTCTGGTTTTGACTAGGAGTCAGGACATCTGGGGCCAGATTCTTGGTTATTCCATCCCTGCATTTGGGAGTGGGGGAAAGCCACCTTTATGCTCCTCATATTCTGGAGCTATGGCGAGCCGGGCTGGCCTCAGGGCTGCTCTAACTTACACTCTGTTTCCTGTGGCCTCCTATGGGCATCAAAGAATAGCCACAGTGCACTGTACTCCACCAAAGCCCCTCTTCTGCCCTATATGGGCCCTGGGAAGCAGAGAATAGCCATAGCAGTATGCTTTGACTCTGCTCCCAATCTACCTCTTGGGGACCTTGGGAGCACACAATAGGAACAGCACAGTCTGCTCCACCCCGACCTATGACGTCTGGGGAGCAGAGAATAGCCACAGTACAGTGTGCTCTGGCCACACACCCCAAACCATCTACACCTGGGGCTGGGAGCAGGGTCAAGGCAGATCCCTTATGCCAGCTGTATACCAGCCAGTGGGCTGTTTGTGCCCAATTTAAGGCCAGAGCAGGGTAAAAGGGCCTTAGAGTAAGCAAGAATCCATTCCTGGCTCTACCACTGATTCACTGTGTGACTCCGACAACTCCGTTCCTCCATGTCTCCCATGGTAAAATGGGGGCACTATCAGACTGGGGAGGTTGTGAGGCTTAACTCACTTGTGTCTGTAAAGGTCTCAGAAATCCTCACATGGAAGACACCAGAGAAAGGGGAAGTGCTTTATTTTATTAAATGATTCATGACATCACCGGGGTCACAGGTCCTGCTCATTGTAAAGACAGAATCACAACTCAGTCAGGATTAGACTGTGGAACTCACTGCCACAGGAAGAAATTAAGGCCAAGAATTCAGCAAGATTCAAATACAGATTGGACATTTATGTGGATATCAACAACACCCAGAGTTATCATAATTAATTATAACAAAAACATTGGAAGGGGTATAAACCTCATGTTTCAGGGCTTAAGACAATCTCTAAGTATTAGGTACAGAATGAGACCTAATGTCGGGGCCAGAATACCACAAATCTGCTATTGTGGGGGATCTTCTACCTTCCTTTGTAGCATGATTGGGTTTCACACAGGAGTAGCTGAGTGACATTCAAGGGGCTGTGCTATACAGGAAGCCAGAGTACATGGTCTGTTAGTCCCTTGTAGCCTTAAACTCCATGAATCTGACACTGGCCATGGTCAGAGACAGGATACTGGGCTAGATGGACCTTGGGTCTGATCCAGTCTAGCAATTCCTCATTCCTAGACTATCTAGGAGCACAAGATGGGACATGGTAGGTCACCAGTGCCAGCCCCCTGAACCTACCTACCGCGAAATAGCCTATAGAGTCCTAAAATGTTACCATTTCCCTGTAAGTGCAAGGGAGGACTGTGATGTTCCCCTTTGGTGTTATCCAGACCAGTGATCTGCTAGGTCACTCCAATCCTTGACTCTGCGAACCAGTCTTATCCTGCTCTGCTGTGAGAACGCCCACTCCTGGGCTATTCATACACAGCTTCTGGCATGTAAGCTGCTCCTTGGATTGTGCAACCAAATGACACTAGCCAATATCTCTGGTCCCAGACACAACCCCAGGAATCTCCATCTTGCAGTGTCCAGTTATGCCCGCTGGATGCTGCAAGCTTATATGAGTTCGTCAATTTAACAAAGAAATTGATATGCACCAGGCTTGTTATCCTAAGGGGAGTCTCTGACACACTTCAAACCAAATGCACTGCTTCAGATAGAATAAACAAACAGAGTTATTAACTGTAAAGATAGATTTTAAGTGATTATAAGTCAAAACATAACAAGTCAGATTTAGTCAAATGAAATAAAAACAAAACACATTCTAAGCTGATCTTAATACTTTCAATGCCCTTACAAACTTAGATGTGTCTCACCACAGGCTGGCTGGTTGCCCTTCAGGCTCTCCCCTTTGATCAGCGCTTCAGTCGCTTGCTGGTGGTGGTGTCTGTAGATGTAGGTGGAAGAGAGAGGAAGAGCATGGCAAACGTCTCTCCCTTTTATCATGTTCTTTTTTCCCTCTTGGCTTTGCCCCCCCTTCAGAGTCAGATGAGTATTACCTCATCGCAGTCCCAAACTGACCAAAGGAAGGGGGGTGACTCACTCAAAAGTCCAACAAATCCCTTTGTTGCTGCCTAGGCCAGCGTCCTTTGTTCCTGTGAGGCTGGGCTGGGTTTGTCCCATACATGCCCTGATGAGGTGTGAACTGCCTCTCTGCTCTTGGAGAGTTTTTGCCTGGGATTATTTTAAGCCATGAAGACACATTTTCACCTCATAACTATATACATGAAATTATAACCTGTAACATTACTATAACATTGCTGTAACAACAATTACTATAACATCACTATAACAACAATGCTCAGTGCATCATGAGCCTTCCGAAGACACCTAACATGACAAACTTTGCATTCAATACCACACAATCATTTTATAAAGATGAACATGGGGGTGTACGGTGATCCCATAAAGGTACAGAACGTCACAAGGACAAATCTGACCAATTGCAGCTTTTTATTGCTGGTGAATTAATGCAGCAAGCAACTTCTGCTCATCTACAAAGAAAGGTAATGATACATGCAAATATTAGGCTTGTGAGCATTTCTTTTGCTGACTAAATATACAAATAACACACATTGGGTGTGGTTGCTCTGGCTCTTGGCAAGTAGCCAAAATGGCCACAATGCCTGCCCAACACTATTCCTCTGAGATAGCTCATATCTTCTTTGACTGTTTCCATTGCTGGAGCATCAACACTCACTCAGTTGTTGTTCCATTAAGACAGTCTCATCTCAAGATGGGTGTGAGCTGCACAGTTCTTTCAAACTCTAAGGGCAAGTCTACACTACAAAATAAAGTTCACCTAAATTAGGCTGACATACAGACACCGGAGTAAGTACTGTGGTGGTTCATGTTCACACTATGCCTCCTCTGTCGGCGTTGTGCATCCTCACCAGGAGCACTTCCACTGACTTAAATGTGTGTGGCATTGTGGAGCACTGACAGCTGGAGGCCCCCCACCTCGCCCTGGGGCTGACAGCCTGATTTATTAACTACAGAAAGATAGATTTTAAGTGATTATAAGCAGCAGGCATAGAGATCAAAGTTGGTTACTTAAGAAAGAAAAATAAACTTGCAGTCTAAGTTCTACAAACTATGCAGGATTTGTCTCAAGCAGTGTCTCCCTCTGACAGATGGTACAAGCAGGTTACAGGTCTTCAAAACACAGGCTTGGGACTGTTTACAGCCTGGGGCCACCTTCCTCCAGTTCAAAGTCTTTATCCTCCAGCCATGTTTCCTGGTGTTGAGTTGTGGGGAGTGAGGCCAAGTGATGATGTCACTTCCCCTCTTTTATAGTTTCTTTCAGATTGCTGGAAAGATCTATGCTGTGATGTGGGGTTCAGTCAGTCCCCATTGGTCAAGCAGTCTCCATTGCATACATGCGCTCTCTGAGAATTCTCCATTGCATACAATCTCTGGGATAATGGATTATTTCCCTGATGGGTGTTGATGAGCCATTAACACTGTCTAGCTACTCCACTGTTGTTACCTCGCAAGGTATACTTTGTACAAAACATATCATAATCATATCACCATGGTGAATATGGGGGTGCCGGGATGCTACTATGAGGTACAGAATGTCACACCCTCCCTCAATCTGCCCTTCCTGTAGGAAGCCCCAGACTACGTTCATCTCCACTTTCTGTCTGTTGCTGGCAGCAATTACACTGTGGCCGGGGTTTGTAGCTTGGGCTAGTAAAGTAGTAAACATTAGAGCTAGTCAAATAGTTCCAACAGAAGAGCCCCCTTCCTGTCACCACCCCCAAGAAAATGCTGAATCAAAACTTTTGTTGTATATTAGATTCACTAAAAGATTTGACAGCAAAATTATCACAATATTTCAACAAGGTCAAAACGTTTCATTTTGACTTTTTCATTTGGACTTTTATACTATATCATTTACAATGTAATATAAATGCCAGAGGAACAAACTGGAAATAGGAAATTTTGTGTTCTACCAACCTTTTATTTCCCCCCCTCACACCCATTTTGCTGCTGAAAAAAGGAGTGGAGAAATGGGTCAGAAATGGGTGGATGGGAAGGAATGTTTCCCCACAGACAATTTTTTTTGTTTAGAAAACATTCAATTTTAAAGGTTTTCTGAAACAAAAACTTTAATTCCCCCCCTCCCACCACAAACACAAACACAAACACACACACCTGTACTCCCTAATTTTTTCTGTCAATGTCAATGGGACACCTCATGGTAGCAAAATTAAGCACATAAGTGAAATATGTGGAGGATTAGGGTAATGATAAAGCCTACGATTTAGTCACGGAAGTCACGGAATCCATGACTTCCAACAACCTCCATGACTTCAGCCTGTGGTGATCGGGAGCTTCAGGGTCCCCCACTTTCCACGGGGGCATTCCCCAGAGCTCCCAGCGGCCGGGTGAACCCCCAGAGCTCCCCGCAGCCAGAGGAATTCTGCAGCTCCCGGCCACTAAGGGCAGTGGCGGGGGAAACCCCGCATCTCCCGGCCACTGAGGGTGGCGGCAGAACCCCCAAGCTCCTGGCTGCTGGGAGCAGAGGTGGTGGAACCCTTTAGCTCCTAGCCCCCAGAGCTGCAGGCGGCAGGGGTACCCCACAGCTCCAGCTGCCGGGGGCGGTGGGGGAATCCCTGAGCTCCCAGCTGCCACAGCCCCTGGAGCCGCGGGTAGCAGGGGTAACCCGGAGCTCCCAGCTGCCATAAGCAGTGGGGGACCCCCGGAGCTGCAGGCGGCAGCTGCCCTGCTTCAGGAGGTGTGGGGACCCGCAGATCCCCATTTTGTCACAGATATTTTTAGTCAAAGTCACGGACATGTCAGGGCTTCTGTGAATTTTTCTTTTTTGCCCGTGACCTGCCCGTGACTTTAACTAAAAATATCCATGACAAAATCTTAGCCTTAGTCATGATCTCCAGAGCTGGCTGAAAAACAGAATAGTTTTGGGAGAACACTTTCAAAATAATTTTAAAAAGGGAGATTTTGTTTGTTTGTTTCACTTTTTTTTGGTAGAAAATTTTAATCAAAGCTTTTCTGCTTTCAAAAAATGTTCAGAATGGACATGTTCTGGTGTTTTCCTCCCACGCTTCCCTTTTTCCATTTTGCTGCTGAAAAAGGATGAAAACAGGAAACACCTCTTGGAATTTGGGGGCTTCATCCCCAAAACATGGAAAGTTTTAAAAAAAAACCACCACAAAATTTTCATCTTTTTTAAAGAACTTTCAACATAAAAAGTGCCAAAAAAAATTCAACCAGCTCTAATCATGGTGTTTGTTACACAGGAGCTGATTGTTCCTGGCACATGCACTGATTTTTATTTTTCCCGGGGGGGGTAGGGTGCTCCACCCCTGCTTCACCCCAAGGCCCCACCACCACTCCGCCCCTTCCCCTGAGGCCCTACCTTCACTCCGCCTCTTCCCGCCCTGCTCCACCCGCCACTCTCCACCCTTCCGCAAGCACTTCCCTCAGCCACCAAACAGCTGATCAGCGGCAGCAGCATGGAACAGTTGTAGCTGGTGGGTGCTGAGCACCCACCTTTTTTTTCTGTGGATGCTGGAGCCCCGGAGCGCTCACGGAGTCGGCACCTGTGGTTCCTGGAATGGAAACATTTCCCAGGGCAGAAATCCTCCTTCCCCCTTACTTTATTTGCTTCCCCTCCTTGTCTGTCTAATTATGCTCCCTCCCACCTGCTTCTGTTGCTTAGAGGGGACTAAGTGGGAAAATCAAGGGCTTTTTTTTACCTCAGAGAAAAGCTCCATGTGCCCCAAACCTGCACAACACATGAGCTAACAGACTGCCACCTTAGGTTTCACTTCAGGAAGCTACTTAAGTGTGATGCCTAAGTGTAAACATGAGTAATTCCAATGCAAGTGCTGGGGTGGGGCCTTGGCGTCCAGGATTCTGTTCCCAGCTCTGCCACAAAAATTCTCTTCCACATTTTGAACAATAATTTTCAAAGTAGACTGTAAATTTGTTAAAAATTTGTTAGTCTCTAAGGTGCCACAAGTACTCCTGTTCTTTTTGCGGATACAGACTAACACAGCTGCTACTCTGAAACCTGTAAATTTACAGCTACCTACTGTAGGGTGCACCACCAGTAGAAGTGGCAGGCTTGCTTTGATGAATAGAGGATCTTTTATTAAGGCTGCTGGACGCAGGCACACCCTGTGGTTCTCCCAGACTCTGTAGCTCCCTGACTGTGCTGTCAAATTTCATCACTAGGGGTCTCCATAAATCTAATCAGGTTTTGGACAAATTTTTCCTGTCAAAATAATTCAGCCAGTTCCAGAGTTTTTTGATCTCCAGTTTGTTTTATTCAGTGCAACAAACTAAAGGGGAAGCAAATCCGTCTAGAAAGTGAGAGTCTCTGGAATGGAAAAGCAGCAGCTGAGAAAGGCAAATGCAAACTGAACAGGTGTTACTCAGTGAAGTGTCGCCAGTGCATAATATGGGGATCAAGGGAGGAGCTTCACCAGGAATAACCCTGTGAGGACTGGGAGGAGGAGAAGCCCAGATGGTCTTGGAGTCATGCCAGCCGCAAAAAGGGCTGGACCCCTAGTTGGGCTGGCTGCACCAGGGGCTGGTCCCTTAGCTGTGCCACCTGCACTGGGGGCTGGTCCCTTAATCCGGCTGGTTACAGTAGGGGCTGGTCCCTTAGCTGTGCCACTTGCACCCAGGCCTGGTCCCTTAGTCAGTTCAGACCCGCCAGGGGCTGGCCTGCATGTGGCTGTGGTTATCTTTATGTTGTCTCCGAAGGTCCTTGAATCTCCTTTTAAAAGGGTGCACATGGATTCAGTGGCGCAACCCTTCAAAGTGGCCTGTAAAGAAAACGAACCTGCCCCAGGAAAAAGAAGCAGCTGGTCAGTGTCAAGGGAGTTTTGTCTCCTTCTGTCACCATTACCCATAAATCCACACCTCCTGCCCATCTAAACCATGTTAGGATATAGATATTCAGGCCTGTCTGTAAAGGCCTATACTCTAAGAATTTAGGTGTATTCTTATCACTTAGCTAGTTATAGAGGTATAAAAGAAAGAATCAAAGTCACTGTCTGTCGGTGTAAGAGCCTTCTCTTACTGTGACAGTCTGAGGCCCTGTTCTTAGGCTAAGGCCTTTGGCTAAGCCACAGAGGCAGCCATAAACTGGGAAGCGAACGGTCACCTCCTCACATTCCAAACTAGTCACACTGAAATAAGGTACTATTGGGCTGTTAGGAATACAATCCTATCCTGATAATGCCTATCACCTCCAGAGAAAGGGAAATGCCTAGAAGATGTAAAAGGAAGCTTAGTTTGATAGCATCCTGTCTGGCAAGAACTCACTTATCAATAGCTGGGATTTGAAATCCTCATTTCTTTGTTGTTCTATCACTGTAGTCCCTATTTCCCTATTGTTTGTCTGTATAATCTCTGTCTGGTTCTGTGATTGTTTCTGTCTGCTGTACAATTAATTTTGCTGGGTGTAAATTAATTAAGGTGGTGGGATATAATTGGTTAAATAATCGTGTTACAATATGTTAGGATTGGTTAGTTAAATTTCAGCAAAATGATTGGTTAAGGTATAGCTAAGCAGAACTCAAGTTTTACTATATAGTCTGCAGTCAATCAGAAAGTGAGTGTGTGTGGGGCGGGAAATGGGAACCATGTTTTGCTAAGGGCAGGAATGGGAACAGGGACACAGGTGTAAGGCTCTGTGGTGTCAGAGCTGGGAAGGGGGAAGGAAGGAAGGAAGGAGGGAAGGAAGGAAGGAAGGAAACTGGAATCATGCTTGCTGGAAGTTCACCCCAATAAACATTGAATTGTTTGCACCTTTGGACTTTGGTTATTGTTGCTCTCTGTTCATGCGAGAAGGACCAGTGAAGTAAGTGGATGAAGGAATAAGCCCCCTAACAAACCACAACAGCCTCAGCTTTGTCCTCTGCTCTGTTTCCTGCAGTTCATCTAGGCTTCCCCTTTGCTCTATTCCCCAGAGCTGCATGTAAGCCCTCCATGACCTTCACTTCTTCGTCTGCTCTGCTTCCCCCTTCTCATCTAGGCCCCAACAGCCTCCCCGTCCACGGCTCTGATGCAGGCTCACTGTGTGCCCTTGGACAAATCATTGGGACCCCAGATCTAAAACCCACTGACGACACCCATTCACTTCAGTGGGCTTTGTATTAGTCCCACTCTTCATTGAGCAATGAAACAATTCACAGTTGGTGGCAGGGAGTGGGATCTCTAAGAAGAGAGGCCTTGTGCTCATTAGGGGACTGGCCTGGAACTCAGGATATCTGGATTCAATTCCTGGCTCTGCCACAGACTCCCTGATTGACCTTGGGCACATCACTTAGGTGCAGATTTTTCAAAGGAGTGTAACATAGGCGGCGGTTGAATTTTAATGGATCTGGGTCCCTAACTCCCCAAAATCCTTTGAAGATACCAGCCTTAATCTCTCCAGGCCTCAGTTTCCTCATCTGTTCAATGGAGATAATAATCCTTCCTTTACTATTTAGATGGTAAAATCTGTGGAATGGTGAATGGCTGTGTCTGTGCAGTGCCTGGCACAACGGGGAACCCTCCCAATCTCAGTTTGTGTCTGTGCAGCACCTAGCATAACAGGGCCCCCAATAGCAAGAGATCTAGTCCAAGGGGAAACAGACACAGAGACTTGCCTGAGGTCACACAATAGGCCAGTTGCTGTCCAATAGTAGAACCCAGATGTCTGGAGTCCAAGCCAAACCCCTTATCTCCCAGACCATAAGTGAGAGGAAACAATAAGAAAGCAAATAGCATACCAGAATAAATAAATTAAAGTTACCCATTGCTATGCTTCCGGTTACTGCGATGCATTGGGTCTCAGATCCAGTGCAGTCTAAGGTCTCTTCGCTGCATGGAATAAACACAGAAGAGCAGGCAGGGCAACGCCAGCCATTTGAGGTTGTGTCTGCTGGGGGCACTATGGAGAAGCAGAGCAAATGCAGTCAACTTGGGAGATGTTCCAGAATAGGCTTCAGGACAGAGAGAGCAGGTTAGGGTTGAACAGTTCAGCCCCACATCCCCCAAACAGGAGCTCAGGAGACATTGGAGGTAGCAAGGTTAGTGGCATCAGTTTGCAGCACAGACCAATTGAACCATGCCCCATGTGGAATTAGCTGCAGTTTGTGGCAGTCTAGAGCCACATTCACTTAATTCCACCTCTTCCCCCAGGGACCCAGTGCTATTCAATGGAGCACCCCTGCAGGCAGTAGGACTGTTCTCGGGGATCAGTATAATTCACTGCAGCACCCCCTGCGGGGCAGGAGACTGTTCTCAGGGGCTCATTGCTGATATTGTTCCAGAAAAGAGGGGTACAGGTGGGCAGGGGGAGGAGGGGAAGGTAATGAAGAGGAAGAATTGGTGTGGGAGTGGTAGCAGGGTGGGGAGATAAAGAGAGGGATACATACTTGTAATGGAGTCTGTACTGCAGGCATCCCCCACACAACAGGTGGTGCTCTTCCTTATTGCTGTTTCCTGCCCAAACCTCGCAACAACAGGGCTAGCTCTGCACTCACTGGATGCCATGCAGGACTTGGTTACCTGCTGTATATTGAATCCCACTGTACAAAAGGAGAAGACCGATGTTTCCTCACCAACTCTACCACCCTATCCCCATGCTCCACAAAAAGATGGCTGTGTGTCTTTATCTTTACTCTACCCATGCGGAAACTGAAGCACGGAGACTTGCCTCAGGTCACAGAGTCAGTAATAGAACCCTGGAGACCTGAGTCCTAGCCCACACCCTGCTCCAAGCCAGGGCTGGCCTTTGGGGAAATGGTGCCCTGGGCGAACTTGTATTTTGGTGCCTCGTGGGCACGGTGCCCCCACCCCATTTCCCCTGGCCACCATGGGCTCCCCACCCCACATCACCTCTGGCCCCCAAGGCTTCCCACTCCACCAGGGCTCTGCTGCCTGCCCCCCCTCCCCCGTGCTTAATTTATATTGAAAGGAGCTCAGCTCCAGCAAAGTCTCGGCACAAATTAAGCACTAGCTGGGCAGCTGGAGACTGGCAGCTGCTAGCTTGGTGCCTAGCTCTAAAGGCTGCCACAAGCAGCAGCGGAGAAGTAAGAGTGCCATTGTATATGGTGTATTGCCACCCTTTGTGCTGTACTGTACCCCCTTTGCCCCAACCCCTGCACCCCCTCCTGTGATCCTAAACCCTGCACTGTGACCCCTTTGCCCCAAATCCATGCACCCCCCTATCAGCTCCCCCCTCCTCCCCAGCATCTCCCACCCATCAGTTGCCCCGTGGATCAGTGTCTCCCTCTCCCTCCCCACGTCTCCTGCCCGCCACGATCAGCTGTTTTACAGCGTGCAGGAGGCTCTGAGGGAGGGGGAGGAGTGAGGACGCGGTGCTTGTGGGAGGGGCGGAACTGGGCAGGAAGAGGTGGAGTGGGGACGGGAAGAGGCGGGGCAGGGGTGGAGCCTTGGGGGAAGGATGGAGTAGGGGCAGGACCTGGGGGGAGCCAGAGGTCGAGCACCCCCCCACACTTTGGAAAGTCAGCGCCTGTGTTCCCCCCTTCACAGCCTCCTAGGGGCACGGAGGAACATTGGGGCAGGGGGCAAGCAGTATATGTGTGTCACTCTTTGCACCCCCATTCCTGTGCTGGGAGAAAGCAGGGAGAAATCAGGGCACTTCCCTCCATGTGTCATAAGAACATAAGAATGGCCATACTGGGTCAGACCAAAGGTCCATCTAGCCCAATATCCTGTCTTCCAACAGTGGCCAATGCCAGGTTCCCCAGAGGGAGTGAACAGAACAGGTCATCATCAAGTGATCCATCCCCTATCGCCCATTCCCAGCTTCTGGCAAACAGAGGCTAGGGACACCCTCCCTGCCCATCCCAGCTAATAGGCATTGACGGACCTTTCCTCTCTGAACTTATCTAGTTCTTTTTTGAACACTGTTATAGTCTTGGCCTTCACAATATCCTCTGGCAAGGAGTTCCACAGTTGACTGTGTGTTGTATTAAAAAATACTTCCTTTTCTTTATTTGAAACCTGCTGCCTATTAATTTCATTTGGTGGTCCCTAGTTCTTGTGTTATGAGAAGGAGTAAATAACACTTCCTTATTTACTTTCTCCACACCAGTCATGGTTTTATTGACCTCTGTCATATCCCCCCTTAGTCATCTCTTTTCCAAGCTGAAAAGTCCCAGTCTTATTAATCTCTCCTCACACAGCAGTCATTCCATACCCCTAACCATTTTTGGTGCCCTTTTCTGAACCTTTTCCAAGTCCAATATATCTTTTTTAAGATGGGACGACCACATCTGCGTGCAATATTCAAGATGTGGGCGTACCATGGATTTATAAAGAGGCAATATGGTATTTTCTGTCCTATCATTTACCCCTTTCTTAATGATTCCCAACATTCTGTTCCCTTTTTTGACTGTCGCTGCACATTGAGTGGATGTTTTCAGAAAACTATCCACAACGACTCCAAGATCTCCTTCTTGAGCGGTAACAGCTAATTTAGACCCCATCATTTTATATGTATAGTTGGGATTATGTTTTCCAATGTGCATTACTTTGCATTTATCAACATTGAATTTCATCAGCCATTTTGTTGCCCAGTCACCCAGTTTTGAGAGATCCTTTTGTAGCTCTTCGCACTCTGCCCGGGACTTAACTATCTTGAGTAGTTTTGTATCATCTGAAAATTTTGCCACCTCACTGTTTACCCCTTTTTCAAGATCATTTATGAATATGTTAAATAGGACTGGGCCCAGTAGAGACCCCTGGGGGACACCACTATTTACCTCTCTCCATTCTGAAAACTGACCATTTATTCCTACCCTTTGTTTCCTATCTTTTAACCAGTTACCAATCCATGAGAGCACCTTCCCTCTTATCCCATGATGGCTTACTTTGCGTAAGAGCCTTTGAGGAGGGACCTTGTCAAAGGCTTTCTTAAAATCTCAGTACACTATATCCACTGGATCCCCCTTGTCCACATGCTTGCTGACTCCCTCAAAGAATTCTAGTAGATTGGTGAGGCATGATTTCCCTTTACAAAACCATGTTGACTCTTCCCCAACAAATAATGTTCATCTATGTGTCTGACAATTTTGTTCTTTACTATAGTTTCAACCAGTTTGCCCAGTACTGAAGTCAGGCTTACAGGCCTGTAATTGCCGGGATCACCTCTGGAGCTCTTTTAAAAAATTGGCATCACATTAGCTATCCTCCAGTCATTTGGTACAGAAGCTGATTTAAATGATAGGTTACAGATGACAGTTAGCAGTCCTGCAATTTCACATTTGACTTCCTTCAGAACTTGGGTGAATCCCATCTGGTCCTGGTGACTTATTACTGTTTAGTTTACCAATATGTTCCAAAACCTTCTCTAATAACACCTCAGTCTGGGACAGTTCCTCAGATTTGTCATCTAAAAAGAATGGCTCAGGTGTGGGAATCTCCCTCACATCCTTGAAGGTCACCTCTGTGAGTTTGTGGCCCTCCCCTACCAGCCAGCAATGCACACCTCTGAGCTGCTGCCCAGCACCCCCTTGACCATAGCACCCTTGGCGGTTGCTCAGCTGGCCCACCCCTAAAACTATCCCTGCTCCAACCCACTGGCCCCATTCCACGAGCTGGGAATAGAACCCAGGAAACCTGACTCCCAGTCTACCTCCTGCTCCAACCCACTAGACCCCATTCTTCATCCAGAACTAGGAATAGAACCCAGTGTGCTCTGGTCACTGGACCATGCTGGTGTGAGATCTGGCTCATCTACCTATTAGGCTTTCAAACACAGTGATGGCACAGGAATCTTCTCCAGAACTGCAGGTCTCCATGCTGCCCATGCAGTTCCTGCCAAAGCCAGTGCAAACCTCACACTGCAGACAGGCACCTAGAAAAGAAAGAAAATTCTTTATGTAGATGTGTCTCTTTCTTCCCCCTCCCCTTCCCCTGGGTTCTTAGGGAAAGCATCTGGTGAAACCTGCTTTCCGGTGTTGAAGTTTCTCTATTTCACTTCACACACACACCAGCTCTGACTCTGGTCTCAGCTGGCTGCATATTCCCCATTTTTAAAATTTTCTGCAGGAAAATCAGCATTTCCCAACAGAAGATTTTCAAAAGGGGATTTTTCCCACAACATTTTTGGCGGGGGATAAAATACCAATTTTCCAGCCATTTCTAAAAAGGAACCAATCAAAACATGTCTTTGAGGACTTCAAGCATCAATATTTCCTCTTATTTCTAGACTATTTCAATGTGTTGTCATGCCAACTCGTGACTTCACAAGGAATCTATTCTTTTCCCTTCGACATGTCCAGTTGGCCCATTTTTCTGATAGCGGCTTTTTGGTGACATTTATAAACAAATTTATACAAAGGACCAAGTTGGACTCTTGCTACTTTGTACAACCTAAGTTGCAAGTCCCTGCAGAGAAACAGCCCTGACTTACCCAGGTCTAGGAGAGCAAAGAGGATGTAGAGAAAGAGGGGAGCCTTCATGGTGATAGGAAGAGCATGAATTGGAGCTGGGGTCTCTGATGCAGCAAATTCTCCGTCCAGAGGATTTATGCAAGCAGGGGCTGAAGGGAAGTCAGAAGATGAATTCCACCTGCAAAATGCAATAAATTGGATGGTGTGATGTAAGTGTCATTAACAGGGCCCTATGAAATTCAGGGTCCATTTTGGTCAGTTTCACGGTCATAGGATTTTAAAAATTGTAAATTTCATTATTTTATCTATTTAAATCTGAAATTTCGTGGTGTTGTAATTGTAGGGATCCTGACCAAAAAAGGAGTTCTGAGGTGGTCACAAGGTTATTTTCGGGGGGTTGCAGTACTGCAACCCTTATTTCTGCGCTGCTGCTGGTAGTGGCGCTGTCTTCAGAGCTGGACAGCTGGAGCACGGTGGCTGCTGGCTGGGAGCCCAGTTCTGAAGGCAGAGCCATCGCTAGCAGCAGTGCAGAAGTAAGGATAGCATGGTATGGTATTGCCACCCTTACTTCTGCGCTTCTGCTGGTGGGGCTCTGCCTTCAGAGCTGGGCGACCCCCCTGCAACTCTCTTTTGGATCAGGACTCCCAATTTGGGCAACACTGGTCTCCCCCATGAAATCTGTATAATATAGGGTAAATCACAGAATCATAGAATCATAGAAGATCAGGGTTGGAAGGGACCTCAGGAGGTATCTAGTCCAACCCCCTGCTCAAAGCAGAACCAATGCCCAACTAAATCATCCCAGCCAAGGCTTTGTCAAGCCTGACCTTAAAATATCTAAGGAAGGAGATTCCACCACCTCCCTAGGTAACGCATCCCAGTGTTTCACCACCCTCCTAGTGAAAAAGTTTTTCCTAATATCCAACCTAAACCTCCCCCACTGCAACTTGAGACCATTACTCCTTGTTCTGTCATCAGCTACCACTGAGAACAGTCTAGATCCATCCTCTTTGGAACCCCCTTTCAGGTAGTAGAAAGCAGCTATCAAATCCCCCCTCATTCTTCTCTTCCGCAGACTAAACAATCCCAGTTCCCTCAGCCTCTCCTCATAAGTCATGTGTTCCAGTCCCCTAATCATTTCTGTTGCCCTCTGCTGGACTCTTTCCAATTTTTCCACATCCTTCTTGTAGTGTGGGGCCCAAAACTGGACACAGTACTCCAGATGAGGTCTCACCAATGTCGAATAGAGGGGAATGATCACGTCCCTCGATCTGCTGGCAACGCCCCTACTTATACATCCCAACATGCCATTGGCCTTCTTGGCAACAAGGGCACACTGCTGACTCATATCCAGCTTCTCGTCCACTGTAACCCCTAGGTCCTTTTCTGCAGAACTGCTGCCGAGCCATTCGGTCCCTAGTCTGTAGCAGTGCATGGGATTCTTCCGTCCTAAGTGCAGGACTCTGCACTTGTCCTTGTTGATTTATTTTGGTCCAATCCTCTAATTTGTCTAGGTTCCTCTGTATCCTATCCCTACCCTCCAGCATATCTACCTCTCCTCCCAGTTTAGTGTCATCTGCAAACTTGCTGAGGGTGCAATCCATGCCATCCTCCAGATCATTAATGAAGGTATTGAACAAAACCGGCCCTTGGGGCACTCTGCTTGATACCGGCTGCCAACTAGACATGGAGCCATTGATCATTACCCGTTGAGCCCGACAATCTAGCCAGCTTTCTATCCACCTTATAGTCCATTCATCCAGCCCATACTTCTTTAACTTGCTGGCAAGAATACTGTGGGAGACCATGTCAAAAGCTTTGCTAAAATCAAGGAATAACACGTCCACTGCTTTTCCCACAGAGCAAGTTATCTCATCATAGAAGGCAATTAGATTAGTCGGGCATGACTTGCCCTTGGTGTATCCATGCTGACTGTTCCTGATCACTTTCCTCTCCTCTAAGAGCTTCAGAATCACTTTCCCGATCACTTTCCTCTCCTCTCAGTGCATAAAAGCATGCAAAAGACCAGATTTCACAGGGAGAGACCAGATGTCATGGTCTGTGATGTGTTTTTCATGGCTGTGAATTTGGTAGAGCCCTAGTCATTAAACATCAGGTTGAAGGTGCCCAGGAACTATGTGCGTTTCCTGTGGTGAGGAACTGCACAGGTTAATGACGGATTTTGTAAAGAACCCCAAGGTTTTTTTCATCTGCCCCCTTTAGCCTTGTTGCCTTTTAATTTCATAGGGTGCCTGTTTGAGAAGAGAGAGTGAATGCTCATTCTCAGCTCTAGCCCCCTTGCCCTGATCTCCGGGCCATGTACCTGTGCTATGCACCGAATATGTGTAAGGGAGTATTGGTGTGCTGGGGCAATATTATCTATAATTATTACACTCACCGTCTTCCTGCACCTCTGCACAGCCCTTTGCTGAAGCACAGGCCAGAGTTCTGTCTTTTGTGAAAGCATTTACATAGATTTCAGAGTAGCAGCCGTGTTAGTCTGTATTCGCAAAAAGAAAAGGAGGACTTGTGGCACCTTAGAGACTAACAAATTTATTTGAGCATAAGCTTTCGTGAGCTTCATCAGATGAAGTGAGCTGTAGCTCACAAAAGCTTAAGCTCAAATAAATTTGTTAGTCTCTAAGGTACCACAAGTCCTCCTTTTCTTTTTGCATTTACACAGAGTTCAACTTTAGGGCTATATGTAAAACCCTGATAAATAGGTGTTAATAGCTCCCAGTCAACTGCAAAGAGTACCACACAGTTTCTCAGGTCAGGTCTACACTACAGACCTATATCGGCATAATTGTGCGGCTCAGGGGTGTGGGGTGATGTAATTATACTGACCTAACCCCCTATGTGGACAGCGCTTTTATTATACCAATAAAATAAAAACCAGCAGGATCTTATTAAAGGGGAAAAGGCAAAATACCACATTTATTGTGAATACAGAAAGAATCATAGTAAGCAGTTAGTTATAGCTATAACATTCCATTCAATCTCATATTTATTCACACATCCATTCATACAAACACACACACACAGGTTCTGCAAGGTTGTTATCATAGTTACCAGTCTTAGAGTTGCTCATGCCAAGTCACTGGCCAGGTGGCCTGGACATGAGGAGGGAGCAGGGCCTTGTCAGATGCACATCTGTTGCTCCTGGAAGTTGGTCTGCAGAATCAGACCCCAAAGTTCTCACTTTCTAGAGTCTATTTTTATAGGAATTTCTTCCTATGCCAATCTATGGGAATTGCTTCATCATGCTGTTGCTGAATCAATCAGCAGATGGCACATTCCTGACGGCTCCGTGCTGCTAGATGTTATCTTGTTCTTCGGTTCTCCCATTCTTGAGGCTGTTGGGTGGATTCCAGTCTGCCCTCCGGGGGTCCTCTGGTTATTTCCACTTGACGCCTTCTTCAGCCGATGGACACTGCATTCTTAGGCTGGCACCTCCCTGATCATTCAGTTATTATCCACACCAAGCATCCATCCACATACATCCTCTATCTCTATTTTAATCACAATTGTTAATACAACAAAAGGGCGGGGAGTCTCTGGGTGCTGTTTCTGTTGTTACAGAGTATTGCTTTGAGTCTCTCTCTGTGTGAATTGCTTTGAGAACAGACTCTGTCTTAGAATGTACTAACGCAATTAGCAGCTTGCAAGTTTCACACATAGAGGGAGAGAAACAGTACCAAAAACCAAAAGACCTCTTAATTAGTAATACCCTGGAATTTAAACTATGGGGAATCAAACTCATTTGTGATTTTAATACAGAACTTCTTTAATATGATCCAACACTTTATCAGTGGGAGAGCTTCTGCTGTCGCCATAGCTACTGCCCATAGGCACCAACTCCGTGAGTGCTCTGGGGCTGGAGCACCCAGGGGAAAAAAATAGTTTAGACGTTCAGCAGACCCCGCCCGTAAGCTCTTCCTCCTTCCCCCCAGCACCTCCTGCCCACCACTGATCAGCTGTTCGGCGGTGGGTGGGAGGTGCTGGGGGGAGGGAGGGGAGAAAAGAGGCAGAGCGAGGGCAGGGCGTGCTCAGGGGAGGGGGCAGAGTGGAGGCGAGAAGAGGGTTGGGTGGGGCCTTGGGGAAGGGGTGGAGTGAAGGTGGGGCCTCGGGGTGGTGTGGGGGTGGAGGGCCCACAGGGAAAGCTGAAAGTTGGCACCTGTGCGTACTGCCTCTCAGGGAGGTGGATTAATGGCGCAGTCGCATCTTCGCTAAAGTGCTACTGTACTGTAGCGCTGTATATAAAGACAATCGCTCAGTAAAACAAAGATTTAATGCTCACAGAAAGTATTGTAAATAGCGTTTGGAACACTATGAATAACTTCAACAAAAACTGTTAAGCAGTAAATTTACTGGGGTTCCTCACAGAGACAAGATGGGTGAAGTAATATCTTTTACTGAACAAGAGTACTTGTGGCACCTTAGAGATTAACCAATTTATTTGAGCATAAGCTTTCGTGAGCTACAGCTCACTTCATCAGATGCGAATACAAACTAACACAGCTGCTACTCTGAAACCTTTTACTGAACAGACGTGACAAGCTTTCGAGCCACACAGAGCTCTTCCTCAGGTCAGAGATCTCTAGTATCCTGGGACTACACCTACGCTGCATACAATTCGTTTACCTAATACAGACTTCCTTCCCACTTTGTTCCTCTCATATACATTCAGATATAAGGTTTCAATATAACAGTTCCTATACTTTAGTACATATATGAAAACACGTTCCCCTCTGATGATGATTTCTCAGTCTGCAGTCATAACATGCAAGCGTGTGTCACCTGAACTCTTCAGAGCTGGAGGAGAATGGCAGCATCTCAGTCTTTTCAAACATCCGAAAACCCTGTCAGCAAACAAACTGTCTGGAGTAATCTGCACAGCTAGCAGCATTCCAGCATTTGGGTTAATAGCTGACTGGTCCTCTCAGTTGCAGGTGAAGCAGAAATCTATGGCCTATATCCAAAGTGATCTAGGTATTGGGAGCAGCATATAAAATATCCATTCCTTGGATTTCTATAAGGCTCTCACTCCACAGGGCAATATCTTTCCCACATAAACCCAGCTATGTCAGGCAAGAATGTACAAACCCCCACCTCACTAAGTGCTGCCCCATTCTCTTTACCTGAGACAGAATCCCCAACTGAAGCATTAGCTAATAGCTAAATGTCAATTCCACAGGCTGTACAATCTCTAGGGGTAACAAGTGTTCCCCTCAGAGTTCTCCTCTAAAGCAGGGGTTCTCAACCTTTTTCTCTCTGAGGCCCCCCCAACGTGCGATAAAAACTCCACGGCCCACCTGTGCCACAATAACTTTTTTTCTGCGTATAAAAGCCAGGGCTGGTGTTAGGAGGTAGCAAGCAGGGCAATGGCCTGGGGCCTCATGCCACAGGAGCCCCCACAAAGCTACATTGCTCAGGCTTTGGCTTCAGCCTCGAGTGGCGGGGCTCAGGGCACAGGTTTCAACCCCATGCGGCAGGGCTTCAGCTTTCTATCCTGGGCCCTAGTAAGTCTAATCCTGGCGCTGCTTGGCACCCCCCTGAAACCTGCTCGCAGGCCCCCAGGGGGACTTGGACCCCTGGTTGAGAACCACTGCTCTAAAGGTCTGTAAGACACACTGTGGTGGACCAACCATCCTAATGGAGGAATTTTATAGTAAAGTAAAGCTAGAATACCACTCACCTATAGCCAAAGTAATACCAGTATTGGGAGCCAGCCCTCACAGCAGACACATCTCCTGGTCCTGAGTTGATCAGCGACAGAGTCTGCAAGACTATCTTTTATTTATAACCTTCTTCCCCCTGTGCTCTGATACGCTCCACACTCTAAGCGTGGTTGGGAGTGACCTGCTCAGTGGGTTGCACACAGTGAAAACTATACAGCTTCTGAAATAGCTACTGAGCATCTTTAGTAACCACCCCACCCTATTTCTCTATGGTCCTGTGCCCTTCTGGCCAAGTTATCCTGCCTTGCACTAGTATGCATGAGCGCCCGACACAGGGTATGTCTACAAGGCAGCTAGGAGCATGCTTCCCAGCATGGGTAGACAGATGTGCTAGCTCTATTTGAGCTAGTGTGTTCACAGAGTCATCCAACACAAATCCACGTTTCCTCTATTCTGCTTTTCTTCATTTTTTTAGGCCAAAGTCAAATGCTGCAGTACAGTAAAGCCTGTGCGTTACACACACTCATTCTCAGCAGTCCCCAGTCTCAGTACTGTGTGCCTGTGCCATGGACTGACCATGCTCTTGGCTCTCCCACAATTCCAATGCACAAACCAATTTTCCATTTTCCACTCTGCATTTAAATTTTAGCACATGTTAAAAATCAAAAGCAGATCATTTGGGGTGGGCCTGTATCTCAGGGATCCCTTGATCAAGTGACCCCAAATTTACATCTAAAGCTCCACGCTGGGCTCTCAACTGGCATAGCAACTATCAAGTCAATCTGCATCAGCATGGGGATTTCAGATACTCTGAAAGTTGAAACCTTGTCATTTTAGGGAGGCTGTGTTTTGGGAACACTTTAACCAAATTACTCCAAATGTGTACCCCAATGTCTACTCCGGACCCTCAACTAGCATAGCAATTTTCCAGCCAATCCAACTGTGTACGTGCATTTTAGAGCATTGTAAAAATTCAGAAGAAGTTGTTTGAGGGAAACTAGCTCAGGAACCTACAGACCAAAATACCTCGAATTTGTTCCACTAAATTGTTGCAAATGGCTCTACTGCATGATTCTCAACCTGTTTATCATTGTGGGCTGCATATGTGGCCCACAAACAGCTAGCTGGGCTGCAGGTTGAGAACCACAGTGCCCTCCACCCCCAAACTCCTATGTTCGGCACCCACCGCCCAAAGACCCCTCCACAGTGTGGGGCCAGGAGCGGAGAGCTAGGCATGGGGCAGGGGGCAGGGAGGAGACCCCAACTCTGGACCCCGTGGGGACCCCAAGCCCCACTGCACGGGGCTGGGGGGCAGCCAGGACCCTGACCCAGGATCCTGCCAAGATCCCAGACCCTCCCGGGACCCTGGATCCCAAGCCGCTGTGCAGAGTTGTGCAGCAGCCAGGGCCCAGACCCTGCCAGGATCCCGGAGCCCAGAGACTGCTGCATGGCAGCCTGGAGACGACCATGCAGTAGCCTAGAGCCTGGAGACCGGTGCATGGCAGCCCAGAGACCGCCACGCGGCAGGGCAGCCCAGAGCTCGTGGCCTTTAGCACACAGCTGAGCTGGGCCACAGCTGTGTGCTAATTGGGCTGCATGCAGCACGTGGGCCACAGGCTGAGAACCGTTGCTGTATTGTCATACCCATTTTTAGGACAATTGGATAATATACGTAGATTTCTGAACACTTTGAAAAATCTGATTTTAACAAACAGCCTGATGGAACCTTAAGTATGGTAGGGCTGCTGCCATCCCAAAAGTAATAATATTTAATGAATGGCAACTCTTGGTTTAAAGAGGAATTTTTGCAAGAAAAATGTGAAGCCATTTGCATTCCATTTTTTTTATTTTTATTTTTAATTTAATTTTCACCAAAGAAAAAAAAATCCTGGAAATGTTTGGGTTTGACATTTTTTGTTTTTCATTTCCCCTCCCCCTTTTCAACCTTCCATTTCACTGTGAAATGGGGGGAAATGGAATGGCAATAAAGCAAGGAATAACAAGCAAACATAAAAGGCCCAAACAGACAATGACTTTTTTTTTTGTTTTCCACTTTTGCCCAGAAAATTGGAGAGTTGCAAACAATTTTTTTCCAACAAAATTTCCCATTTTAAAAAAGTCCATTTTTCATGTAATAATCAACTGATTCTAGTTGAAAGATCCATTGTCAAACAGCTATTGATCTGTGGAAGAACAGAATCCCAGAATAAAATAGTGCTGAGGCAACTAACCCTGTCAGGATTATAAGGGAAAGCAAAGCTGACTAACCCCAGGGTTGTGTTCCCAGCTCCATGCAGGGAGTTGAGTCTAAGGTTGAGAGAAGGGGAGCTGGGAAACCCAGGATTCCTGTTTTTCCCCCCTAAGGTCTGGAAGGGGAGTGGTGTCTTAGTGGTTAGAGCAGGGGGCACTTCGAGTCAAGATTCCTAGGTTTTTGTTCTCAGTTCTGGTAGTGAAGTGGGGTCTACTGAGATAGAGAAGTGGGGCTGGCAGTCAGGACTCCTGGGTTCTATCCCCTTGCTCAGGACTATGCACAAGATAGCCCTAATTAGTTCATTATATATTCTTAGGACAGTGAGAAGGGAGGCAGGATATATGGGGATAGACAAAATGACAGCCAGGCCCCAATCTATTAATTTAAAGAGGCCTGGTTTATAGGCTGAAATGTATTTAATCCCACTTGAATATTGCTGATTGGTGCAGGGCTGTGTTAATGGCAATGCAGGTTACATCCCAGGAGAATAATGCACAGACTGGAAGGGAATCACTTACCCAACGCTCCTAAGTCTCCAGTCACTGCAGGGATGGAAAAGAATATTTCTCTGATGGGGATGAGACATGTCAATTTCTCAGTTACAGAGTGCTCTCTCTCTCCTTTTTATAGCAGGATCATGTGCTGATTGGTTGCAGAACAGGCCTTTTCCTCCTTCAATATATGTTTTATTTTTCCCTACTTTGGCAGTTTCTGTTCCCCTGTCTTGCCCTCCAAACTGCTGCCAAAATTTCATGACTAAAGAGGAAGTTGAAAAATCCCCTTTTTGCATTCGCAGAATATTAAGAGACTAACATGGATTCTATAGAGACAAGGTCCAATAAAAGATATTACCTCCCCCACCTTGTCTCTCTATCCTAGGACTAACAACACTGCAAACAACAGTGGATTTCATAAATGTCTATCCCACCTCTCAGTCTTTGAGAGGCAGTGTGACATGTTGGTTTAAGCACCTAAAGGCTCGATACATCCCAACAAGTGCAGAAGGGAATGTCTCAGAGACTCATATCCTGCCATTGACATGAGCAAGAGCTCTTGTTCCAGGCTGTTCATAATCAGCGCATGGACTCCATAGCCAAGTTGTCTGTTCATTCAGCAGGTCTAGTGGTCAGGGCCTGCTGCTCCAGTCTCACTTTTAGTTCTGTGTGTTCAGGACCCGCTGAACGGGGTTCAGTTAGGCTGGCTTCCTCACTGGTGATCTCCTAGGCAGGGCTAGGCGTAAGGAAATCTGAGGTGCGTAGGGGTCTCTGAGCACTCCTGCTCCACCAGGTCCCAGTCCAGGGCCCTGAAAGTGTGACAGCGTGGGCTGGGCTTTACTCAGCCCACCTCCTGCTCACCTTCCCCTGGGCCACTTCTTCCCTGATGCCTCAGTTTGGGGCATGGCTGCTGTTTAATAAGAGTCCTTTGCTCCAAACCCAGAGACTTGGGACTGATACAGGCAACCCTCTGGTGCTCCCACACATGGTTCTCCCTACCACTGGGGGGTAATGGCTCAAAGGAAAGGAGAGAAAGACTCACAGCCTGACCTTCTCAGTAAGAGCTTCTTTGCCATCTGTCTCAGGGCAGTGCTTCTCTCCTCCCCTGCCTGGACTGCTGGAGTTCTCCTTATACTTCTCTTTTCCCCAGGAGCATGGTTGGCAGTCCCTGAGGGCTGCAGCTTTCCTGGCCCAGTACTGCTCCAGCCTTTTCCCTGCCTCAGCCTTAGTGAGGGGTTTGTAGAGCCCATCATGTGCCCTGCCAACCACGACTGACACTGTATGGTTGCCTTGTGCAATCGAGACCCTGCAGTCTCTTGAGAAGAAGTCTGAACTTTTATGGGCCTTACCCGCTCAATGTAGTACTTCAAAGAAGTATGGCTGGAGTGCTAAATACCACTTCAATATTAATGGGTTATGGGCCTGTGATGTTACACCCCATAATGCTTTGTAGAAATATGCTTATGAATGTAAATATGACATAACTGGAATATGTTTTATGCTACATATGCCATGTAACATATCTCTGCAAGGCTATGCTCTACTGAATATATTCATCCTATTTTTATGCATGTATCATTTTTGTATTCAAAGTTATGAATATTGGCTGTGTACTTGTTTGATTTTAAGTAGCCTCTGTGAAGCATTTGGTCAGCTTCTTGAGAAAAGACTATTCTCAGTAAGTGCCCAATCAAGAAACACTTAATCTGACAATAGTCTTTGATAGATGCCAATCCACATCTGAGCTTTCCTGGGAACATTCCTGCAGAGGACTAAGTCATGCATGGACATGTGACTTGCCCAGGTGACTTCAAAACTCCATCTTGTAGAGGGAATTCTACACAGGGGGAGGGAGGGGTTTCCACCCATAAGAGAGAAACTATATAAAGTCCTGGGAGACCCCTCCATTTTGTCTTCAGCTGGCTCAAGAGGTAGCCTCTCCACCCCCAAAGGATACCTGAAAGAAACTGGAACAAAGGACAGTAACCACAGGGGTGTGAGTGACTGCTGGACCCAGACTAGAAGGAGCCTAGTCTGTAAAAGAAGCTTATTGGAACATCTCTGAGAGTGAGATTTCATCTGTAATCACTTTCTTACTGTATTAGGCTTAGATTTGCATATTTTATTTTATTTTGTGTGGTAATTCACTTTATTCTGACTGTTATTACTTGGAACCACTTCAATCCTACTTTTTGTATTTAATAAAATCATTTTTTACTTATTAATAAACCCAGAGTATGTATTAATACCGGGGAGGGGGGGCAGCTGTGCATCTCTCTCTGTCGGTGTTATAAAGGGCGAACAATTTATGAATTTACCCTGCTGGTAAATTCTTCCATTTACAAACAAACACATGGACTTCTGGGGGAATAGGAGAGTGTCTCTTAAATTCCTCTGTAGCAGTGAAGAATGCAGCTTTGGGGGCAGGAATGGCTGTAACCAGTTCCTGTAGCCCCAGGGCTCAAGGCAAGTTCCTGCGGCAGGGGCTGGACAAGGCCAGCTCCTGTCCCGTGATCATCTGCCCGGGGGATGGGAGAATTCCACCTTGTAACTGGGAGGCCATCCCAGCTGCTGACTGCCAGGAAGTTGCAGGTCAGCAGGGGAGAGGGCCTGCCCTGGGCTGCACAGAGACATGTATCCCAAAGGTGGAAGTTGGAGTCCTGGTAACCTCTGTGGTGGGAACAGACCCCAGGGGCTCTAGCTGGAAGCAAGCCCAACCTGCAGGAGAGGGAGGGGGTGGATTTTGCTGATCAGTGAAGGGTCTGTCATAGCTGGTAGCTGTGAGCCCACAGCTGGACCAGGGTCACCTTCCCTTCTGGGGGACACAGGAGTGTCTGACCCAGAGGGAAGTCCAGATGGAAGGTGAGGGGGGACCGGAGAGTCTGCCCACCTTTTGTAGGGAGGCTCTTCCCCAGGAGGGGGGTAAAAAATCTGCATTTAAGATGCCAGACCCCTCTCCTGTAAATCCTTTTTTAAGCAAAGACTGGGGGTCAGATCTCCTGGAGGGGAATGCCCCCCCAGCTGACCTTTCAGTAACAGAGAGTGGGGTGTTCAAGGGGGTCTTGCCAATCCAAAGCATTCCATTAGAAATGTTGTTCCTGCTACGCTTGTAAGAGATAAAACTGTCTCTTCAAGGCAGGAGGAAGAAAAACTTTGCCTTAGGGAAACTTCACAAGTGTGTAGGGTCCGACCCAAAGAATTTCCAGAGGTAGGGGCTGGGGGCAGGCCTGGTTGCAGTGCACCCTTTCCTTGCCAAAGCCTCAAACACATGCCTGAATTAAAAACCTTCTTCAAAGAGGGAGAAGAATCTGCATCAGAGCGCCTACCAGGATACACAAAGGAATTGGGAAATGCAATAGACACTAAACAAGCTAAATTGTGTGAACAAAGCCTGTCCGCCATAGACTTGCTGTTAATTTTGTGTCTTTTGCTACTTCATCTATGGGTCAAGACAAATAAGTTAATACTAGTGGTAAACCCTTTAAAGATGTGGGACATACCTGATTTGTGGAAAAAACTTTTGTACATGCTAAGGATGGTGACAACTTTTCAGCATATACCTGTAAACAGGCTGGAAGCTTGGCACAGCAGCAAGAGCATAACAGGCCCACGCTGCTGTGTGGAAGGGGAAACTGAGGCACACCACCTCATGGCATTGGTTGCTAAATGCCAAGACTCTTTAACAGATATTGCTGTTTGCATTCTGTTACCAATACTACACCCCAACCTGTTTTCAGGCACCCGGGGACCAGGAACCCCAAACCTTGCTAGAACACTTATGAATGACATCATATGGTTTAAACCAGAGTCGAACAGGGATTTTACATGTACTGCCTCCACCGTGAACAGTGTCCAAGTCTCTGGGAGTAAGTTCAGGAGTTAAACCTGCAGCTTGTGGGGGACGTGGTTCAGATCTGGGTCTGTGTTTGTAACAGCCTAGCGTGTCTGGCACAAACAGGCAGGGTTCTGAAGACCCAAGCTGCCAGGGAAAATGGGCTTAGAGGTAGTCTCAGCACACCAGTTGGCAGTCCCAAGGACTGTGATCCAACCCATCACAGGTCCTTCATGCTGAATAAGCAGCTGAGGGGTGTGTGATCACTCACCCAACAAAATGATTGCCCCCATAGATAGCATCTTAACGTCTCAATGGCAAATTGAAGGGGTCTAGTTAAGAGCAAGCTGGGACCCCTAGAAAGACTGCACCAAGTGCAGATGACAGGCAACCTTGCAAAACCTGCACCTTTCCTACCAAAGGTCGCAGGCATCCACCCCACACCATATTGCCCAGGTAGGTCACCTCCCAGCTGGCCAATTTACACTTAGATGGGTTTGCCATCAGCCGTGCATTTTTGAGGGCCTGTAAGATCTCTACGAGGTATGTAGGTGGTCATCCCAAGTCTTGCTGTACACAATGATAATGTCAAAGAATGCCACTGTATATCAGTTGTGTGGTCTCAGTACTTTGTTCATCAGCCTCTAGGAGATAGCTGCTGCTCCGTGCAGGCTGAAGGGTGTCACTTTAAATGGGTAGAGTCTGAAGGTCCTAGAGAAGGCGGTCTTTTCTTGTGATTCTGCAAGTAGGCAGATCTGCCAATATCATTCAGTCAAATCAAGGGTGGTGATGTACTTAGTGGTCCCCTAGCCTCTCCAATAGTTCATCTACTCTCAGCATTGGTTATGCGTCAAACTTGGACACGTGTCGGAACACCGCCTTTGGGAAGTCAATGCAAACCTTGTTGTTCCATCTTTTCTTGACACAAGGATGATTGGGCTCTGCCAGTTGCTGTGGGACCCTTCCACTATCCCTAGATCTAGCCTTTCATGTAATTCTCCCACATGTCTCATTAATGGTCTCAAGTTTTCATGCATCCTTTTTCCTGGTTCAGTTTCTATGTAATAGGACACAATATGTATATGGCTGGGTGTCGTCGCTGTTGTGTGGCCAATTGCTGGAGCAGCTTGTCTAGATCCTTTAATTTTTTTTCAGTCTCAGCGCCAGCAGGGTTGTCGGTTTGGTCAACACACCTAGTGGTCAGGACCACTCCAGTCTCTTTTAGTTCAATATGTCTAGAACTTCTTGAACGGGAGAGCTTCTCCCACTGACATAGCTACCACCTCTTGGGAAGGTGGATTAACTATACCAACAGGAGAGCTCTCTCTCCCATCATCTTAGAGCATCTTCAGTAAAGCACTAGACTTTTAAGTGTAGACTTGCCCCCAGACCTGAAGAAGAGCTCTGTGTAGCTCAAAAGCTTGTCTCTTTCACCAAGAGAAGTTGGTCTCACCTTGTCACCCACGTTGTCTCTCTAATAATCCTGGGACCAACATGGCTACAACAACCTTGCAAACATCCAATCTCAATTTTAAAATTGCCAGTGACGGAGAATCCACCATAACCCTTGGTAAATTACCCTCCCTATTAAAAATTTGCACCTTATTTCCAGTCTGAATTTGTCTAGCTTCAACTTCCAACCTTTGGATCATGTTCTGCTGGACCGAGGAGCCCATTATCAATTTTTTATTCCCCATGTTATGATCAAGTCACCCCTTAATAGCAGGATTTAATTTGAATGTAAGATTCAGAATCATTAATTTACCTGTCTCAAGACTAGCTCTAGCGTGGCTTCTTTTGATTAATTTAGTTAAATATTATCTTCAGTTTCATAGCACTTGGTCAAGATCACTCACCTTTGCCCATTTATAAACCATTTATGTTATCCATGATCATCCAAGACCAAACCTGGATTCACCCACCTGTAGACAAAATTCCTTTCCCCATCTATAAACTGTTTCATTATCTGTGATTAGGGCCTTTCATTTTCAGTTTTTATCATTTTTTTCTGAAAAATTCCTGGGTTTCAAAAAAAATCAATTATTTTGATTTTACCGATTTTTCACCCGAATTTTAGAAGTGCTGGAACTCCCCAGACCTGGCTCCCAGCTCTGGAAGGAGAAATGAGCATCTCCTTTCTGGAGCAGATCTGCCCTCACAGCATCCCCGCTGGACGGCGTAATGCACCTGTGCAGACAAAGGTAATGGCCGAGTGGTAGTTGCTTGCTGCAGCACAGTGGAGAAGTGAGATGGGCTGGGCAGCTGGGTTCTGGCAATTGAGACCATCTGCCTTCTGCAGCAAAAGGTCAGCAGGGAGTGGAAAGCTCCCCATGAGTACTGGGTAGCCTGCACCCCTCTACCTGCTGGCCCTTCATTTTCAATAAACACTGATAAATTCCTGGGAAATGTGAAACAAAACAAAAACTGAACATGAAGGGCCTTAGCTATGCTACTGTTATGTGACCCTACGGTCTCTTTCTTGGTGGGTTAGCACAAGCAGACAGGGTTCCCTGCAATGATGACACACACGTGATCTTAATAAGAACAGAACATGTATTTATTACTGGAAGAGGGGACAGAGGCAGCTCCCTTCCTGCTGCCAGACAGCACAGTAACTTGGTTACCCTGCTTCCCCTTTCTAAAAAGAAACATCCTTGCATCTACATAACAAAAAAAATGATCAGAAGAACAAACTATGAAAACATGTAATCATGATGCCAAACTGGTGGCCTAGCCTTCCTTACAGGTTTCCTACTTGCAGGTACCTTCTCTGCTTCCCCTAAAGTAGATTGAATTCCTGGATTGCCACTTTCTGCAGCTAATGCAGGAATGCAGTTTGAAAAATGTCCCCCAAAAGGTGCAGCCTAAACTGAAAACAGCTTAAGAAGTGTTCCTGTCTCCAACACTCAGATGCCCAGCTCCCAATGGGGTCCAAACCCTAAAATAAATCCTTTTTACCCTGTATAAAGCTTATACAGGATAAACTCATAAATTGTTCGCCCTCTATAACACCGATAGAGAGATATGCACAGCTGTTTGCCACCTCCTCCTCCCCCCAGGTGTTAATACATACTCTGGGTTTATTAATAAGTAAAAAATGATTTTATTAAATACAAAAAGTAGGATTGAAGTGGTTCCAAGTAATAACAGACAGAACAAACTGAATTACCATGCAAAATAAAATAAAATATGCAAGTCTAAGCCTAATACAGTAAGAAAGCGATTACAGATGGAATCTCACCCTCAGAGATGTTCCAATAAGCTTCTTTTACAAACTAGCCTCCTTCTAGTCTGGGTCCAGCAATCACTCACACCCCTATGGTTACTATCCTTTGTTCCAGTTTCTTTCAGGTATCATTTGGGGGTGGAGAAGCTACCTCTTGAGCCAGCCGAAGACAAAATGGAGGGGTCTCCCAGGACTTTATATAGTTTCTCTCTTATGGGTGGAAACCCCTCCCTCCCCCTGTGTAGAATCCCCTCTACAAGATGGAGTTTTGGAGTCACCTGGGCAAGTCACATGTCCAAGCATGACTCAGAACTTTACAGGTGGCAGCCATTACTCACATGCTACCTTGAAAGTCCCCAGGTAGACTTCTTATGTGGATTGGAGAATTCCAAGGTCCATTGTTCATTAAGTGTTTCTTGATTGGGCACTTAACTTGCAAATTCCTTTCTTAAGAAGCTGACCAAATGCCTTACTAAGCCTACTTAAAATCAAACAAGTACAAAGCCAATATTCATAACTTCAAATATAAAAATGATACATGCATACAAATAGGATTAATATATCCAGTAGATCATAACCTTTGCAGAGATATGTTACATGGCATATGAAGCACAAAACATATTCCAGTTATGTCATATTTACATTCATAAGCATATTTCTATAAAGCATTATGGGGTGCAACGTCACACAACTTATCAAAGGTCATGGTGGATTCTCCATCACTGCCAATTTTTAAATCCAAATTTAATGTTTTTATAAAAAATATGCTCTAGCACAGGGGAGGGAAAACTATGGCCCGCGGGCCAAATCTGGCGCATAAGGGCTTTCAATGAAGCCTGCAGGATTGCCAGCCCCGTGGCGCAGCAGGACTAAGGCAGGCTCCCTGCCTGCCCTGACCCCGCACCACTCCCAGAAGCAGCCGGCACCACGTCACCGCGGCCTCTGGGGGCGGGACAGAGAGCTCCATGTGCTGCCCTCGCCCGCAGACACTGCACCCTGCAGTTCCCATTGGCCGGGAACGGGGAACCTTGGCCAATGTGCGCTTCAGGGGTGGTACTCCCAGGTGACAGCAGCGCGGTTTGGAGCCGCCTGCCCCATGCCACCCCAGGTGCCACTGCCAGACATGCTGGCCACTTCTAGAAGCAGCGCGGGGCCAGGGCAGGCAGGGAGCCTGCCTTAGCCCCGCTGCGCACCGCTGCTACCCTGGAGCCACTCGAGGTAAGCAGTGCCAGGCCAGAGCCCGCACCCCGAACCCCTCCTGCACCCTAACCCCCCTGCTCTGAGCCCCCTAACTCCCTGCCTTGAGCCCCCTGCCACATCCCTTCTGCACCCCAAACCCCTGCCCTGAGCCCCCTCCTGCACCCTGCACCCCTCCTGCATCCTAACTCCCTGCCCTGAGCCCCCAACCCCCTGCCCTGAGCCCCCTGCCACACCCTGCACTCCTCCTGCTCGCCAACTCCTTGCTCTGAGCCCCTTCCTGCACGCCGCACTCCCTCCCACACCTCAACACCCTGCCCCAGCCCTACATTCATGGCCCTGCATACAATTTTCCCACCCAGATGTGGCCCTCGGGCCAATAAGTTTGCCCACTTCTGCTCTAGCAATTATTCTAGGGAAGTTCTATGGCCTCTGTTATTCAGGAGGTCAGACTGGATCACAATGGTTCCTTCTGGCCTAGGAATCTATTAATCTAATATCTAACCTAAATCTCCCTTGCTGCACATGTAGCTGATTCTTCTTATCCTACCCTTGGTTGATATGGATGATAATAGATCACCATTTTCTTTATAACAACCTTTTACATATTTGAAGTCTGTTATGTGCCCTCGTTGCCTTCTCTTCACTAGACCAAACATGCCCAATTCTTTTCACCTTGAGTCACAGGCCACGTTTTCTAAACCTCTGATCATTTTTGTTGCTCTCCTCTGGACTCTCCAGTTTGTTCACAGCTTTCTTAAAGAATGATGCCCAAAACTGGACACAGCACTACAGCGAGGTCTCACCAATGCTGAGGAGAGTGGAACAATTACCACTCCAACATAAACAGTTATGTACTGACATAGAAACATGTTTTAAACTAACTTCTGGGACCTTTCACAATAGCTTCCCAGCCAGGGTTCCTTGACAGCCTTTGCCTTTACTGAATTTTGGAAGACACAATTATTTTCACACATATGATACTTCGAGAACATGATCGCTAACGTGCTTATGGTTTTAGTTGCTTAGTTAATTAAATGAAATGCTCAGGGTAATTCCTAGGAAATTTCTGCTTTCTGTCAACCAGTGACAGGCACCAAAAATGTCAAAGAGGATGATACCTCCATAGCCATAAAACAATACTTTATTACCCCCATATGTGTTTACACACACTCTGGAATGCAGCTTTATAACTTCTATTTTGCCTTTACATTCTGAATTGTTTTTGTTTATATTGTGCTGTTGAAAAATGTAAATAAGTGCCAGTAATTACGATTTGTGCCTCATATAGGATATTTCATAAGAATCGTTCATTGCAATTGTAAATGTATTAAAAATGGTAGGTTGTAAGCCATTTGGTTAAAAGGCAAATGACCAATAAGAGTGTCGTCCCAAAGAATAAGTCACTTATCCCTTGTGCTATACCCTAGTTTGGAATAGACATGATCTTTATATAATGAAAACAGACTTCTTGAGATATTGATGTTTTAGACACATAAGAATATAAGAATGGGGAGGGGGTCAGACCAATGATCCATCTAGCCCAGTAGCCTATCTCCTAACAGTGGCCAATGCCAGATGCTTCAGAGGAAATGAACAAAACAGGGTAATTATTGAGTGATCCATCCCCTGTTGTCCAGTCCCAGCGTCTGTCAGAGGCTTAGGGACACATGGAGCATGGGGTTGTGTCCCTGACCATCTAAGCTAATAGCCATTGATGGACCTCTCTTCTATTAACTTATCTAATTCTTTTTTTAATCCAGTTATATTGTTGGCCTTCACAACATCCCCTGGCAACGAGTTCCACAGGTTGACTGTGCATTGTGTGAAGAAGTACTTCCTTTTGTTTGTTTTAAACTTGACTGCCTATTAATTGGGTGACCCCCTGGTTCTTGTGTGATGTGAAGGGCTAAGCAACACTTCCTTATTCTCTTTCTCCATTCATGATTTTATAGACCTCTATCGTAGCCCTCCCCGTCTTCTCTTTTCCAAGCTGAACAGTCCCTGTTTTTTTAATCTCTCCACATATGGCAGCTGATCCATCCCACTAATCATTTCTGTTGTCCTTTTCTATACCTTTTCCAATTCTAATATATCTTGTTTGAGATGAAGTGACCAGAACAGCACACAGTATTCAAGGTGTGGCCATACCACGGCTTTATATAGAGGCATTATGATATTTACTGTCTTATAATCTATCCCTTTCCTAATAGTTCATAACATTCTGTTTGCTTTTTTGACTGCTGCTGCACACTGAGCAGATGTTTTCAGAGAACTATCCACAATGACTCCAAGATCTCTTTCCTGAGTGGTGACAGCTAATTTAGACCCCATCATTTTGTATGTGTCGTTGGAATTATGTTTTCCAATGCACATTACTTTGCATTTATCAACATTGAATTTCATCTCAGTTTTGTGAGATCCCTTTGTAATTCTTTACAGTCTGCTTTAGATTTAACTATCTTGAGTAGTTTTGTATGCTCTGCAAACTTTCCCACCTCACTGTTTACCCCTTTTTCCAGATCATTTATTAATATGTTGAACAACACTGTTCCCAGTATAGATCCCTGGGGGATCCAGATATTTACCTCTCTCCACTGTGAGAACTGACCATTTATTCCTACCCTTTGTTTCCTGTCGTTTAACCAGTTACTGATCCATGAGACCACATGACAGTGCAAGTGCTCTCCATTGGTGACTTTTCTGATGCATTTGAAATCTTAACACTAAGCTGTCATGAGAATGGAAAACCACCTCCTCCCAAAACAGATCTTCTATGGGGAGCTGGAGACAGGACGCTAGATGGTGAGGGCTCTGAGTTATTACAGAGAATTCTTTCCCAAGTGTCTGGCTGGTCGGTCTCACCCACAGGCTCAGGGTCTAACTGATGTTTGGGGTCAAGAATGGCAGAGACCCCAGGCTGGTTTTTTTGGTTTTGTTTTGCCTTCCTCTGCAGTGTGGGGAATGGGTCACTTCCTTGTTTGAACTAGAGTAGATGATGGATTATCTGTAACTTTAAGTCCTTAAATCAAGAGATATGTGGTATGTGGTTGTTGGTGAGTATTCGCTTCAGGTTGGGGGGCTGTCTGTAGGCAAGGACTGGCCTTTCTCCCAAGATTTGTGAGAAACAACCACATACCACACAACAGAACCACTAACCCAGGAACCTATCCTTGCAACAAAGCCCGTTGCCAACTGTGCCCACATATCTATTCAGGGGACACCATCACAGGGCCTAACAACATCAGCCACACTATCAGAGGCTCGTTCACCTGCACATCCACCAATGTGATATATGCCATCATGTGCCAGCAATGCCCCTCTGCCATGTACATTGGTCAAACTGGACAGTCTCTACGTAAAAGAATAAATGGACACAAATCAGATGTCAAGAATTATAACATTCATAAACCAGTCGGAGAACACTTCAATCTCTCTGGTCACGCAATCACAGACATGAGGGTCGCTATCTTAAAGCAAAAAAACTTCAAATCCAGACTCCAGCGAGAAACTGCTGAATTGGAATTCATTTGCAAATTGGATACTATTAATTTGGGCTTGAATAGAGACTGGGAGTGGCTAAGTCATTATGCAAGGTAGCCTATCTCCCCTTGTTTTTTTCCTACAAACCCCCCCCAAGACGTTCTGGTTTAACTTGGATTATTGCTGTGCACATTGTAAGATGAGCTATTGCCAGCAGGAGAGTGAGTTTGTGTGTGTGGTTTTTGGAGGGGGGTGTGTGGGGGGGGGTGAGAAAACCTGGATTAGTGCTGGAAATGACCCACCTTGATTATCATGCGCATTATAAAGAGAGGTTTCAAAGAGGGATGGGCTATTACCAGCAGGAGAGTGAGTTTGTATGTGGGCGGGGGGGGGGGGGGGAAAGAAGGGTGAGAAAACCTGGATTTGTGCTGGAAATGGCTCTACTTGATGATCACTTTAGATAAGCTGTTACCAGCAGGAGAGTGGGGTGGGAGGAAGTTTTGTTTCATGGTCTCTGTGTGTATATAATGTCTTCTGCAGTTTCCACGATATGCTATGCATCCGATGAAGTGAGCTGTAGCTCACGAAAGCTCATGCTCAAATAAACTGGTTAGTCTCTAAGGTGCCACAAGTACTCCTTTTCTTTTTACGAATACAGACTAACACGGCTGTTACTCTGAAACCTAGAAGGAAAATAAACTTATTAGCCAGCTGCTCCTGTAGGGGGAATAAAAAAGCTCTTAGATAAATAGTTTGCTGTGTGCCAAGCCAAGCCAAATAACCCACAAGACCAAATCATAAAACCATGGAGACAGCTTCAGACTAGCATGCAGGCAGAGAGTGGGCAGGGCCTAAGCGCCTTCCCTCAAAACTTATGACAAGAACTTCCCTGGAAAATGTAAGGCCTGATTCTCAGTTGTATGGCAAGTATGTCTATACTGCAAGCCCATGGTGTGACTGATGCTTGTGTAGAAGTACTCGAGCTGGCTTTGATCGGCATGCTTGTGCTATTCTGTTGTACTCATCCTTAGAAATTTGTCTTTGTTTCCATTTTTGTACAATTCCTTTTTGATTTTCAGGTCATTAAAGAGCTGCCATATTTGTCTCTTACTATTATTCCTATCTTTTCCTCCCTAGCTGGGTACTTTGCTGCTGTGCTTTTAATATTTGTCTCTTTTAGAAACTGTCAACTCTCCTATACTCCCTTATCATAAATACCCTTCCCAGGAACCATACCTACCAATGCTCAGAATTTGTTAAAGTCTGCTTTGTTGAGGTCCATGGTCTTTATTCTGCTGCTTTCACTTCTTCTTCCTTAGAATCATGATGAAATCTGCAATTTTGTGATCACCCAACTTACTTTCCACCATCAGATTCTCAACCAGTTCCTTCCTACTAGTCAGAATCAAATATAAAATAGATATCCCCCATGTTACTTCCTCCATCTTCTGAAACTAAAAGTTGTCCCCAATGCAGCTTGTGTTGATCTGTGTTGTTTTTCCAACAGATATATTGGTAGTTAAAGTCCCCCATTACCACCAGGTCCTGTGCTTTGGATACTCCCGTTATTTGTTATAAAAATACCTCCTCCTGATAATCAATAATAAATAATAATAATAATAATAATATCTACTGTGTCAACTACAAGGAACAAATCCTTCTGCTTGAGGCTTTTTTACCCAATGAGCTTCAATTCACATCTACCACCCCCAGTTTTGCTTGATGATTTACCTGGTGAGCAGGATTTTATAGAAATATATCCTATAGGCACCAGACGTCAGTCTGTTCCTATTTGGGGAAAGTCTATTTCAGGAAAACACTGATAAGAGCTTATCTCTTTGATAGCATATCGGTGTTTTTCACGATAGCTATTCCCTGCCAGTGTCTTATTACCAATAATGTGCAAAAATGACAACAATGTTGAAAAATGTTCCCCTCCTCCCCACTTCCCCAAAATGTTTTTTCCCAATTTTGTTCCAGGGCCAGAAATTTCACAAATGTTTGCATAATGGTTGATTTGACATAGAAATCTCATACATTTCAGTGTAAAAACTGATCTCTGTCCAGACTGAATTTGGAACGCTTTGAGTTTTTTAGGTTTTTTGCTCCAAAATGAGATTTGGTTCTTTTGAAATTAGTCCTGTTGATAATTCAGAAAAACTAACACATTTTACAGGCGTTTTTTTAAAAATAAAATTGGCCTGTTTTGGAGAAATTCTCAATTAACTGCAAAAACCTCAAGTCTTGAGGGTTATAAGGGTCATCGCAAACATTTTGCACAGTCCTAATCTAGCATTTTTTGGCTCTTTCACAGCATCTTGTTATCATTAGCTAATAGCTAGACTAATTTTTTGCAGGGTTGTCTGGAAGGATGGCAAGGTTGCCCTGAGGTCCCTTCCAGTCCTGTGTTCCTATGGATGTTTCTCAGCTTCTAACTGATCCAGTCCAGTCTCACTTGGACTCACATGCTAATACAGACCATAAAATATGCAGGCAGACATCTCATTCATTCATCATAAGAATCTCTAGCTCTTATTAATCCATGGATCCCAAAGCACTTTGTGACAGAAGGTCAGTCTCATTATCCCCATTTTCGAGGTGAGGAATCTAAGCCCTGGTCTACACTAGGAGTTGAGGTAAAATTTAGCAGTGTTAAATTGATTTAACCCTGCACCCGTCCACACGACAAAGCCCTTTTTTCCGACTTAAAGGGCTCTTAAAATCGATTTCTTTACTCCACCCCCGACAAGGGGATTCGCGCTGAAATCGGCCTTGCAGGGTCGAATTTGGGGTACTGTGGATGCAATTAGATGGTATTGGCCTCCGGGAGCTATCCCAGAGTGCTCCATTGTGACCACTCTGGACAGCACTCTCAACTCAGATGCACTGGCCAGGTAGACAGGAAAAGGCCCAGGAACTTTTGAATTTCTTTCCTGTTTGGCCAGCGTGGCAAGCTGCAGGAGAGTGCAGAGCTCATCAGCAGAGGTGACCATGATGGAATCCCAGAATCGCAAAAGAGCTCCAGCATGGACCGAATGGGAGGTACGGGATCTGATTGCTGTATCGGGAGAGGAATCCGTGATATCAGAACTCCTTTCCAGTTTTCAAAATGCCAAAACATTTGTCAAAATTTCCCAGGGCATGAAGGACAGAGGCCATAACAGGGACCCGAAGCAGTGCCACATGAAACTTACGGAGCTGAGGCAAGCCTACCAGAAAACCAGAGAGACAAACGGCCGCTCCGGGTCAGAGCCCCAAACATACCTCTTCTATGATGAGCTGTATGCCATTTTAGGGGGTTCAGCCACCACTACACCAACCGTGTGCTTTGACTCCTTCAATGGAGAGGGAGGCAACACGGAAGCAGGTTTGGGGAATGAGGAAGCTGATAGCTCACAGCAAGCAAGCGGAGAAACCGGTTTTCCTGGCAGCCAGGAACTGTTTCTCACCCTGGACCTGGATCCAGTACCCCCCAAACCCACCCAAGGCTGCCTCCCGGACCCGCCAGGCAGAGAAGGGACCTCTGGTGAGCGTACCTTTTTAAATAGTATACATGGTTTAAAAGCAAGCGTGTTTGATTAATTTGCCCTGGCATTCGTGGCCAGTACAGCTACTGGAAAAGTCTGTTAACATGTCTGGGGATGGAGCGGAAATCCTCCAGGGACATCTCCATAAAGCTCTCCTGGATGTACTCCCAAAGCCTTTGCAAAAGGTTTCTGGGGAGGGCAGCCTTATTCCGTCCACCATGGTAGGACACGTTACCATGCCAGGCCAGTAGCACGTAGTCGGGAATCACTGCAGAACAAAGCATTGCAGCGTATGTTTGCTAGCGTTCAAACAACATCCGTTCTTTGTCTCTCTGTGTTATCCTCAGGAGAGTGACCATGGTTACCTGGTTGAAATAGGGTGCTTTTCTTAAGGGGACATTCAGAGGTGCCCGTTCCTGCTGGGCTGTTTGCCTGTGACTGAACAGAAATGTTCCCCACTGTTAGCCACGGGGAGCGGGGAGGAGTGAGGGGTTAGCCACGCGGTGTGGGAGGCAAAATGCGACCTTGTAACAAAAGCACATGTGCTATGTATAAAATGTAAACAGCAAGGTTTACCGTGAAAGAGTGTATCCATTGTTCTATAAAATATCTTTTTTAAGTACCACTGTCCCTTTTCTTTTTTTTCTTCACCAGCTGCATGTGTTTCAAGGATCACAGGATCTTCTCCTTCCCAGAAGCTAGCGAAGATTAGAAGGCGAAAAAACTGCACTCACGATGAAATGTTCTCTGAGCTCATGCTGGCCTCCCACACTGACAGAGCACAGACGAATGCGTGGAGGCAGACAATGTCAGAGTGCAGGAAAGCACAAAATGAACGCGAGGACAGGTGGCAGGCTGAAGAGAGTAAGTGGCGGGCTGAAGAGAGGGCTGAAGCTGAAAGGTGGCAGCATGATGAGAGGAGGCAGGATTCAATGCTGAGGCTGCTGGAGGATCAAACTAATATGCTCCAGCATATGGTTGAGCTGCAGCAAAGGCAGCAGGAGCACAGACCGCCGCTACAGCCCCTGTGTAACCAACCGCCCTCCTCCCCAAGTTCCATAGCCTCCCCACCCAGACGCCCAAGAATGCGGTGGGGGGGCCTTCGGCCACCCAGCCACTCCACCCCAGAGGACTGCCCAAGCAACAGAAGGCTGGCATTCAATAAGTTTTAAAGCTTAAACTTTTAAAGTGCTGTGTGGCTTTGTTCTTCCCTCCTCCACCACCCCTCTGGGGCTACCTTGGCAGTTATCCCCCTATTTGTGTGATGAATTATTAAAGAATGCATGAATATGAAGCAACAATGACTTTATTGCCTCTGCAAGCGGTGATCGAAGCGGGGAGGAGAGGGTGGTTAGCTTACAGGGAAGTAGAGTGAACCAAGTGTGTGTGTGGGGGGGTTTCATCAAGGAGAAACAAACAGAACTTTCACACTGTAGCCTGGCCAGTCATGAAACTGGTTTTCAAAGCTTCTCTGATGCGCACCACACCCTCTTGTGCTCTTCTAACTGCCCTGGTGTTTGGCTGCGTTAACCAGCGGCCAGGAGATTTGCCTCAACCTCCCACCCCACCATAAACATCTCCCCCTTACTCTCACAGATATTGTGGAGTGCACAGCAAGCAGTAATAACAATGGGAATATTGGTTTCACTGAGGTCTAAGCGAGTCAGTGAACTGCGCCAGCGAGCTTTTAAAAGTCCAAATGCACATTCTACCACCATTCTGCACTTTCTCAGCCTGTAGTTGAACAACTCCTGACTACTGTCCAGGCTGCCTGTGTATGTCTTCATGAGCCATGGCATTAAGGGGTAGGCTGGGTCCCCAAGGATAAATATAGGCATTTCAACATCCCCAACGGTTATTTTCTGGTCTGGGAATAAAGTCCCTTCCTGCAGCTTTTGAAACAGACCAGAGTTCCTGAAGATGCGAGCGTCATGTACCTTTCCCGGCCATCCCACGTTGATGTTGGTGAAACGTCCCTTGTGCTCCACCAGAGCTTGCAGCACTATTGAAAAGTATCCCTTGTGGTTTATGTACTCGCTGGCTTGGTGCTCCGGTGCCAAGATAGGGATATGGGTTCCTTTCTATGGCTCCACCACAGTTAGGGAATCCCATTGCAGCAAAGCCATCCACTATGACCTGCACATTTCCCAGGGTCACTACCCTTGGAATCAGCAGATCTTTGATTGCGTTGGCTATTTGCATCACAGCAGCCCCCACAGTAGATTTGCCCACTCCAAATTGATTCCTGATTGACCGGTAGCTGTCTGGCATTGCACGCTTCCACAGGGCTATTGCCACTTGCTTCTCAACTGTGAGGGTTGCTCTCATCTTAGTATTCTTGCGCCTCAGGGCAGGGGAAAGCAAGTCACAAAGTTCCATGAAAGTGCTCTTACACATGCGAAAGTTTTGCAGCCACTGGGAATCGTCCCAGACCCACAACACTATGTGGTCCCACCAGTCTGTGCTTGTTTCCCGGGTCCAGAATCAGCATTCCACCTCATGAACCTGCCCCATTAGCACTATGATGCCCACATTGCCAGGGCCCGTGCTTTAAGAGAAGTCTGTGTCCATGTCCTCATCACTCTTGTCACCGCGCTGACGTTGGCTACTTGCCCAGTTTCGCTTTGCCAGGTTCTGGTGCTGCATATACTGCTGGATAATGCGTGTGGTATTTAATGTGCTCCTAATTGCCAAAGTGATCTGAGCAGGCTCCATGCTTGCCGTGGTATGGCGTCTGCACAGAAAAAAGGCACGGAACGATTGTCTGCCGTTGCTCTGACGGAGGGAGGGGCGACTGACAACATGGCTTACAGGGTTGGCTTACAGGGAATTGAAATCAACAAAGGGGGTGGCTTTACATCAAGGAGAAAGAAAAACAACTGTTACACAGAATGGCCCCCTCAAGGATTAAACTCAAAACCCTGGGTTTAGCAGGCCAATGCTCAACCCACTGAGCTATCCCTCCCCCTGGTATTTCAGGCAGGACTGAATCTCCATTAAACTTTTCAAGGTGCCCCTGACAGACCTCACCAAAACGATTGTCGGCCATTGATTTCACAGAGGGAGGGAGGGAGGAGCAAATGAATACAAAACAAATCTGGTCTATTTCTTGTTTTGATCCACTCCATTTATCTTTTACATCTTTGGCTGGCAGCAGACAGTGCAGTAGGACTGTTGGCCATCCTCATCTCCTGGCTGCTCAGCAGAAGACGGTGCAATAGGACTGCCGGCAGGACTAAAGAGAATGACCTGGTCAAGTCACTCCTATTTCAGTCCCCATAACCATGTCTGCCCAGGCGCTCCTGACCAACCTTACCGAGGCGGCCAGGAGCACCTCGGACATGATGACGATGGTTATCAGGCATATTGCACCGTCTGCTGCCACAAGGCAATGAGCTGCTGCTGTGTAGCAATGCAGTACCGTGTCTGCCAGCACCAAGGAGACATAGAGTGACAGTGAGCTGAGCGGGCTCCATGCTTGCCATGGTATGGCATTTGCACAGGTAACTCAGGAAAAAAGGCACAAAATGATTGTCTGTCGTTGCTTTCACGGAGGGCCTGACAACATATACCCAGAACCACCCATGACAATGTTTTTGCCCCATTAGGCATTGGGATCTCAACCCAGAATTCCAATGGGCGGCGGAGACTGTGGGAACTGTGGGATAGTTACCCCACAGTGCAACGCTCCGGAAGTCGATGCTAGCCTCGGTACTGTGGAAGCACTCCGCCAAGTTAATGCACTTAATGCACCTAGAGCATTTTGTATGGGGACACACACAATCGACTATATAAAAACGATTTCTAAAAAACCAACTTCTATAAATTCGACCTAATTTTGTAGTGTAGACATACCCTAAGCCACAGAGTGGCAAAGTGACTTTCCCAAGGGCACTCAGTAGGCCAGAGCAAAGTTGGGAATAGAACCCCGTTCTCCAGAAGAGTCCCACTCCAGTGCACTAACCACTAGACCACACTGCGTCCCTCAGTGGGGCCAACATTATCAAAAGTGGTCTTTGATTCTCAGAATTTCTCTTTTTGGCCATGGGTAACCAGTGACATTTGGTCCCCAGCTCAAACAGCATCCCTTTTTTGTATCCAGTCCCACTATCATTGGCTTATCACAGGTCTCTCACTCTACCCTGTATGATTTTCATTCATCTAGTCCTGTCTTTCAGTGAGTCTGTTTCTTAGCAACCTTCCCCAACATGGTTGGGTGGTGTGGTCTGACGGGACTTTTTTCTGTCCCTTGGATTCTGACTGCTAATAAACACTGAATCTTTTGTGGGACTTGTTTATATTACGAAATTTACCAGAAAAACTATACAGATGTGATTACATCCCTAAAGCTGTACCAGTGTAACTCCCCGTTTAGAAATCCTAAATCCTGAAAAAGTGTATGTCTACACTTCGAGCTGGAGTGGTGATTGCCAGCTCAAGGAGACATACCTGTGCTAGAGCTTATCAAGCTAGCATGCTAAAAATAAAGTGTAAGCAGCAGGAGGGGCTAACTGCCCTGAGTATGTATCCATCCAAGATGCTAGGCATGTACTCCAGGTGCTTAGCCCCTCCCACTACTTGCACTGTCACAACTGCACTGTTTTTAGTATGTTAGTTCGATCAGAGCTAGCGCAGGCATGGCTCCTCGAGCTGGAATTTACACCTCCAGCTCCACATGTACACGTGCCCTAGATCCTGAAAGAGTGTATCCACGAGGGCAGTTACAGCAGCACAACCCTAATGGTACAATCATACCAGGAGAGCTCTACAGGTAAATGTCCCTGGGCAGATGAGCGCTCTTTCTCTTGTGTTTCTTTTTCACCCTGGAAACAGACAGAGTCAAAACACCATGAACCACTTATGTGACTGTTCCCCAGTCACCAGATTAGGCATTTGCCTGTGTCCAGGGCTGGATAGGCATTTCATCTGGTTAGCAGGTGTGAAGGGGTCCACTCACTGCAGATGTACCTCCTTGTAGCTGGGTCTGGGAATTAGCTCTCACCCCACCTGGCAGCCCTTTCCATCGGCTGTTCGTGCTGTGGCCCCTGCTCTAACTCAGGGTGCTCCCTCTTCATGCCTTAACCCTCCAGCCAGATCACTATGTAGTCCCCTCCTTCCAGGATAACAAAGTCCCACCGGGCAAACTGTCCAAATGCTGCCTCAGACAGCCTTCTGTTCCACATCCCTAGGTCCTACGTCACTTTCCCATTGCCTGGTAGGGGGACCTAGGTCTGCCCCGCTACTCTGGGTTCCAGGCCAGGAACCCTATGACTAGCAACCTAAGTCTACTTGGTCTCAGACGCTGTTGTGCTTTCCCTGGGCTTCTTCCTACCCCACCTCTCTATCTCCTTGCCTGGCTCTGGGTTTGCCACTGAAGCTTTCTCTGCTCCCCAAGGCTACTTCCTCCTCTAGGTTTCAGAGTAACAGCCGTGTTAGTCTGTATTCGCAAAAAGAAAAGGAGTACTTGTGGCACCTTAGAGACTAACCAATTTATTTGAGCATAAGCTTTCGTGAGCTACAGCTCACTTCATCGGATGCATACTGTGGAAAATACTTTCCACAGTATGCATCCAATGAAGTGAGCTGTAGCTCACGAAAGCTTATGCTCAAATAAATTGGTTAGTCTCTAAGGTGCCACAAGTACTCCTTTTCTTTTTCCTCCTCTAGGACTTTTGCAAGACTCCTTAGACCAGGACAGAACCGCAGGATTTATTCTTCCCCTGAATCCCCTCCCTGTCCCTAGTCAACTCCCTTTCCCTCTAGGGAGGGACTGTAGACCGCCTCCTTCTCTCTTCCTGCTCTCATGTCCTCTCTTCATCATGCTAGCCCAGCTAGGCTTCATCTGCCATTAGGTCTTATTAAGCCCTGGTTCCCCTCCAGGTGCAGCATATGAGGTAATTGGCCTCTTCTGGCCCCCATTAACTTCCTCGGGGCTTGTGTAGGGTGGACAACCCATCACAAAGGGATTAAAAATGCAGGGATGTGGTTTGGATTGTTCTTCATGGTGCTGGAAGGGGCAGCTGGAACAGAAGGGGACAGTGAAATGAGAAGGCTCCCTGGGGACATGCACTAAATGAGCACATTTCTTGGCTGCGCCGGTTGGCTTTATGCCCCCGGGTAGGTTGCATGGCTGTTCAGAGTGCAGTGTCTTTAGAGGCTCACATGCCCCATTCGGGGTACAGCTGGGGCAGCGAATTGGACTTGCTTTGGTCTTTAGAGGCCTGTGCAAAGCTGCCACCTCAGACCCTAGCTGCCAGCCATCAGCAACCAGGCCCAAATGATCAGCAGGAGGCCTCGGGGGGATGCTAGGGAAACAGAGGGGAGACAGGATGAGGAATGGTCACAGCAGCAGGAAAGGTGAAGATCAGATCTATATTTCTCTAGCTTGGCTGGGCAGCACTGTACAAATGCAGAGTAGCAGTATTTGTAGCTGCCTTTTCTTATGTGCTGGAAATGGAGTTAACAGGCTACCAACAGTCCACCTTCACCAGAAACTGCCTGAACACAGAGTCTGCGTTTGGGCCAGCATGCTGGAAAGAGCGAAACTCCCATGCACCATAAGTACAAGGGAGCAGAGAATCCATCCGCTGTACTCTTGGTATGATGCTGCTGAGATATGGGACTATGGCGCAGGAGGAAGCCAGAGAGATAGTGATGTGAGCAAGCAGGAATGCCACATCCTGGAGTGGTAATGGGTGGACAATGTCTGGAATCTGAAGGTCACTACCTCCACTAGTCCCGTGACCCACCATACACTGCATGGGTGCTGGGACACAGACCACATTCAGGTGAGGAAGGAGCCTCCTGCAGCACACTGTCCCCAAATACCAGATCCAGGTGTGTGGAAGTAAGTCAGGGCAGCTCCTGTCTCCTGAGAGCCTGGAAGAGACACTGAGTCAGTCCATCTTTCTCAGCTGGGATTTGAACTTGTAACCTCTTGACTCAGCACACTACCTACAAGGCCCCTATTACTTAGCATACACACATTGATACCTTAGGAAAGTTCAAACCTGAATATAAATATCCACTGGTACAAGATTCTGATTGCTCTTTCCCTGGTGAACATCATGTCGTTTCAGAAGGCCTTCTGTGAATGGCGTTTTACTGCCCACACAATAGAGCTATGCAGAGAGACTCAGATCTGACCCTTTCCATGCTAACTGCCCTGTGTGGCAGTGGCATTTTGCAGTGTTCAGCTGGAGCACCCATTTCAAATGGGACATCCCAGGTCTGTATTTTGCCTTGCATTCATGTTATGTTATGCAGCAGGGAAATGGTTTATCCTGATGGCTTTGTAGGAAGCATCTTGTTTAAGTGGAACCTGTATATTAGGAATCACTTGGATTTCCTTAAAGTGCTTAATTTTGGTTAAACAAAAGGTTGTCGGGGAGGGGCAAATTACAATAGCAGTTCCCCCAGTTTTCCAGGAGGTAGCACTGGTCTTAGCACAGCTCTGTCTAGAACTCCGGGGTGAGAGCTCTGGGAGTTGTAAACAACCATTTCCTTTTGACACTAGGTGTTAGGAACACAGTGTGCTCACAGGACTCCATTTTTAGTCCATGTGCAAACGCTCTGAGGTAATAGACTCTTTGGTTTCAAGGATGAAACCATGGGAGAAAGCACCTGTTATGCTGAAAGGGGCTAGTGGCTGTCATCTGGTGGGTATGAGACCTGCAGACAATCACAGCCCTCATTAAAACCAGTGGCTGTGCCCCACACCCTATTTCAGGCTCCACCGAAGGAGCAATCAAGCTTCTTTATGTAGCAAAAAGAGTGTCAGACAATGGGAGCAACCACCCAAGGCCTCATGGCTCATCACAATTAGTGGGACCTGAGGGATTTCCCTGTCTGCAAAACACAGAGGCTAGGAGATTGGTTGTGGGGATGGGTGGCAGAGAACCTGGGGAAGGAGCTGCGAGCATGAACTTGAGAGGAAGCGCATGGACAGGCCTTCTTGGGCACAGAGCTTGTTGGAGGTTGCAGGTGGGGGGATTTCTGAGCAAGGAAACTGCCTGCAGCTGTTTCCACAGTGTTCGGGGAAACAGGAGTCTGGACACTTTCTGTACATAAACAAAGTTACAGCCATGACTATACCTGACTCATCTCACCGACTTCTCATCCCCATGGAAACCACCCTATAAGGCCCCGGATACCGGCCAACTATTCGGGCCACAGCGGCAACACACGTATCTAAGTATCAGCAGCACCAGGACTATCTCTTCTGGGACAAATATCTGTCCCAAACCAAATCCATGTAAAGAATACTGACCCCCAACTGGGTATATTTCATGGGGGGGGGGGTGTTGCCATTAGCTGAATTGGTGCCTAATATTTCAATGGAAGACAAGCAGAGGATTGTGCTCTGAGAAGAGGGCACTCTGCTACCAGCCTGGTGAGGGCATCATGGCTGCAAAGAATTGCCCAGATAGCAGGCTCACAAAGGGGTTGCCCAGGCTTGGGCCTGTGCATGAGGCACCCAGGTTATTCTCTGTGTGCGTGAAACAGCCAAATATCACCACGCTGGTTGGCCACTTGCTTCCCCCTCTCCCTTACTGAAATTATACTTCCTTTTCCCCCCACTTTTGCTGCTTCCTGTGAGCACTTCAGATCCCGAAAACCAGCCCCTGAAATAGACCATGATGTTCCTCCATGTTACGCAATCTCTTCCTTTTTATAGAGGGTAATTTTAGATGTTGGCGTCTCGCCTTTCCCCAGTTCCACGACTTCTTCGGATTGCAGCAACAGGTGGTGAGAGATTCCCCCAGGGCTTGAATCTCTTCTCCTGAACCTGCCTGGGCTGGCTGTTTCCATTTTGGCCTCTTGGCTTGCATCCTTCTGTTGTAGCAACCAGGCAAGGTACTAACAAACTTCAACAGGACTTTATTTTTAAAGTGGAAACCTCTTTACCAAGCTGCTGCTGCACCCTCGGTAGCTCTCACTCCCCCTCCTCAACTTCCCCCCCCTTCCTGTTTCCTGTCCTTTCAGACTCCCAACAGACAGTGCTCCCAGTTCTAATAATTACAGGCAGCATCTAAACACCACACCTTCCAAGTGCCCTGTTTCAAACCCCTCCCTCCCATCTGTTTGCTGAAGGAAGGGCATTTGGGGTGGCGGTGGGAGGGGGGAGCCGAGCACCCAAAGAGACTAGGCCACCTGGTGGAAAGAGAGTGGGATTTCAGCACTTTGATCCCTTTGTATCCTCTCCTGCCACATGGTCTGATGCCCTTTCCTGCAGTTGCTCAGCCTGTTGTCCCACTCACTTGCTCCATAGCCTCTCTCCTGGTCCCGGAGCTGCAGTGCTTTCCTCTTCATAACTTAGCCCCCGGCCAAGCCACACTGACATTCCACCCCCATGTGAGCTAATATCAAAGTCTCCTTCCAAACTGTCCCCACAGACCCCAAAGATGCTGCCCCTAGTCTGCCACCACAGGGGCTTGTAGGGGAACCCAGGCCTGCCCTCTACACCAGGTTCCAGTCCAGGGACCCTGAGCCCAGCAGCTTAGGGCTTTATTCTCCTAGCCCTCACTGCTCCTTCCCTGGATTGCTTTCCACACTGCCTGTTGCAGGCAGGCAGGCAGGCTCTCCCCCTCCCTTGTATCCAGGACTCTGATTGTAGCACCAAGCCAGCCCCACTCTCTGTTATCACCTCTCTGGCTTTACAGAAGCCGCACCTGTTTCTGCCCAGTTGAGCTTCATCTCCAATTAAACCTCATTGTGTCCTAGCTCCCCCTCCAGATGCAGCCTGTGACTAATTGGCCTCTCTTGCCTATATTAACCCCTCCAGGGCTAGCGAGGGGTGAAAGCCCCATCACAGCACCCTTGTGTGTCTGAATCGCAGAGCTTCGGGAACACAAGCCACTAGTGTGACCGCTGCTGAAGCTACTATTAGACTGTAGGCTCCTTCAGGCAGGGAGCTTGGGAGAGATTCTGGGAGCTGGGCTCAGTTTCAGGCCAAGAAAGAGGATGTGGGGAGAATTGAGGGGATTGCTGGGGGAGAAAGAAGGAATGCAGGGGCTTCTTTCATCCTTCTCCCAGGAATGATCTTGCTGCCCAAATTCCTAAAGGAAACCCAGAGAGAAGAGCCCACCCTGACACTACCTTTCTGCTACAATACATGCATCCTGCCGCAAGGGAGGTGGCATGCCCTGAAGGCGCTGACACAGGGCTTGGAAGTAGAGCCAAGAGAATCCTTGGTTTTTCTATGCAGGGGCCGGACCGAAGAAAAAATTTCAGTTTGGATCAAAAACCACTCAAAATGGAAAAGTGGGTGGGAGGAACAACCTCACCCTGAAACTAAATGAAATTTGGGTGGTTGGTTTTGTTTCTTTTTTGGTGCTTTTCACTCGTTTGTTTGTTTTGGGGGAGATTTCTGAAAAATAAATCTAGCTAATTTTCAAAAGGAAACGTTTACTTCTAAATGGAAAGTTGAAATGTTTTGTTCCCAAACGGTCAGGGGGTGTTTTGGGAGAAAAAAAAATCTGTTGGGTGTTTTCCAGCTAGAATTATGAGTCAAATTTGGCCCAAATTCGCAAATAATTTCCGTACCCTGAAAAATGCTTTTCTGGGTGAATTTACTATTCACTCCCAAAAATTCACCCAGCTCTAGTTGTAAGTCAAAAAGGCCTGTGTTGTATTCCTCACTCTCCCACCTAATGGCGGTGTAGCCTGAGCCAAGTCACATCCCTGCCCTGTGCATCAGTTTCCCTAGCTATAAAATGGTTGTAATAATACAATTTTCCAGGTGTGTTATGAGGATGACTGTAAAGTGCAATGTGAACACACAGTCTGATTGCTCCCTCTAGGTGGGCCACACACTTTGTACCTGACCGAAGACACCAGGTGGAGGAACCAACAGCTGTGCAGTGTAGAAGAGCAAGTCCTGTATAACAAGATACAGGAGATCCATTTTACATTGTCTTCCAAGACAACCTCCAGCCAAATTTCCAACCGAAGCAACACAGGATGGTTTTATTTTTAGATTCAAAGACAGAAGGAACCGTAATGACCATCTAGTCTGGCCTTCTACATAACACAGGCCATAGGACTTCCCTGGATTAACTTCTTGCCTGGATCAAGTATGTCAAACCAAAACATCTTGGAGTCAGTGGTCGGGTGACCGGACAGCAAGTTTGAAAAATCAGGATGGGGGAGGGGGGAGGTAATAGAAGCCTATGTAAGAAAAAGCCCCAAATATCGGGACTGTCGCTTTAAAATCAGGACATCGGGTCATCCTTGTTGGTGGGCTCTTCACCTATTTAAGTCGGGCTGAATTCAGCGGATGCTTTGGCGTTCTGCTTGCCCATCCTTCCCTCCCTCTCCATCCACACTCACTTATATCCTGCCTCAAAGCTGCATGAGAGGTGACAGATGGCAGGTCCCTCTGAAGGCAGCTGCTAACATCAGAAGCTGGGACACAGACATAATGAGCCGATGAAGCTGTCACAGCGAAGTGACAGCCGCAGGAGCATGGAGTTGGAATAACTCACCACAGCAATTAGAAGGGTGACTGGGGTGGTAAGGAAAGCAGCCCCACAGCCTATGGCAGGCATTACAGCGGGGTGGCGGACAGATGCTGGATAGCATTTCAGGCCTGCTGTTGTTCCACGTGGCTGGAGGAGAGAGAATCAGAAATTCATTGGCTCATTGACAGGGAGGAAGAAAGGACAAGGACATCATAGCAAGCAGCATGCGGGCTAGAGAAGGAGAGATCATTAACAATGACAGGCCAGAAATCCACAATGGGGGGGTTGTCTGCACATGGTGGAGGGGCAGAGGAGGAAGAGGAGTGGTAGGGACCTTGTCTACACTAGAGACGTGCGGGTCTGACCACTATGATGGATTATGTGTATTACCCTGGAGTCTAGGAGCCCCAGTCAGAGACTAGGACCCCCTTGTGCTGGGCACTGTACATTTGTATTGTTATTAGGGATATTACGGCACCTCGGAGCCCCACTCATAGACCAGGACCCCACTGTGCCCAGTACTGTACATTTTTATTTTGCTGTTGGGTTTATAATGGCAGCACTTAAGAGCCCCAGTCACTGACCAGCTCCCCATTGTGCCAGGTGCTGTGCAAATACCGAGCAAAATGACAGTTCCTGCCCCTAAGAGCTGACAACTGAAGACAAGAGACACCAGGTGGAGACAGACAGACAGGGGAGTACAAAGAAACAGACAATACTGGTTAGCAATATCTGATTCTCTGCTACCCCTGTCCCATAGAGTGGGAGATAGTATGGCCCAGAGCCTAGCACAGTGACTGTGGCTTAGGAGATTGGGCTTCTATGCCTGGCTCTGCCACTGACCAGATGGGTGACATTAGACAAGTTACTGGGGTGCTCTCTGCCTCAGTTTCCCCATCTGTAAAATTGGGATAATGATACCATCCTCCTTTGTAAAGTGTGTTGAGAGCTACTGTTGCTAAAAGCTAAGGATTATTATTATCTGGCTGTCACACACAAAACCCCTCCCAGCAGTGAACTGATCCATTTGGATCAGACTTTCTTTGATCCAGGAGGGTCTCTCTCCCAGGCCCATTTCCAAAGTGCATCACTGGTGTAATAGCCGCAGAGTGATACAAACAGCCCTGCCACTTTGCAGCAAGAAGGGACGCCAGGCTCAGGTATGAAAGTAGCCGTTTCCATGGCAGTAACGTTCTCTCCAGAGGCATCCTCCATGGCTGGAGCTGCAGTCTCCATGGCAATGTACCTGCGACGTCTCAAGGCTCACCTTTCTGTGCGTGGGTTTTCTCTGCTCCTCGGGGCGGTGTCTGAGGAGCTGACTGACAGCCAAGTCTGGACCAGCCTAGAGAGGTTTCTCTGTGTCCCACTGTCCCATAGGGGCCCATTAGTCCCTCCTTCCATCCGCAGCCCTGCTCTGGTGAGGGTGTTTCAGCATGTGATCGGGCTCAGCTGGATCTTTTGTAAAGCAGGCCGCACATCACTGGGCTGAACAGAGGAGCATTATACAGGCTCAAGAATTGCTTGGGCCTAATCCCCCATTGCCTTGCACCTTGGGTTGTCATTCACACCTCTGCTGCCACATGCATGTCTTATACCCACTTTGCCCTGGTGTAGATCATAGAGTCGTAGAAACATGGAGCAGGAAGGGGTAACTTACATCCATCCCCCTAGATCATCTCTGACAGATGTTTGCCTAGCCTGTCCTGAGAAACCTCCAACCATGGGGAATCCACAACCCCCCTCGGTAATCTGCTCCAGTGCTTACCTAGCCATAGAGGTGGAAAGTTTTTCCTCCTATCTAATCTAAATCTCCCTTGCTGCAAACTAAGCTGATTCCTCCTATAGGGGAGTGTGTCCATAGAAAGACGACACAAGGCAATGGGGAGTCAGGCTTGTGATATACTGGGGAGGGGCCTTCTAGGAAGAGCATTATAATGAGGTGGAGGGAGCATGGGCAGTTATGATTGGCACTGACATAACACCTTCTCTCAGAGGCCCTTGGAGCCCTTTTGGAGTCAGTCTCATCATCTTGGGAGGGAGGGAAGAATCAATAGTGTCGTTTTTAAAAACAGATGGGGAAACTGAGGCACAGAGCGAGGCCATGACTTCCCACTGTCACCCAGGGAACCTGTAATAGAGCTAATCATTGAACCCACAGGTCCTGAATCTAAAGCCTGTGTGTGAAATACAAGGTCATCCTTCCACTAGGTCAGCAAGGTGTAAAGAAAATGTTATATGGGGGGAGAGGCAGGTATGACATTTCCTGGGGGTTGTGATGGGGTGTTCACCTCACACAAGTCCTGAAGAGGTGCAGGTAGCTAGATGGTCTAATTCATCACATAGGCTGCACCTGGAGAGGAGCCAGGGATCCATAATGCTTAATTAAGGCTGACGCTCACCTGGGTAGGAACAGGTGGGGTTTCTATAAAGCTAAGAACAGCCTACAGTTGCTCCCTGGCAGGGGGGAAGTTTGTTAGAGATTACAGGGTCAGGGAAGGAGCCCTGGGAAAGCGAAGGAAGCTCGGACTGGGAGGTAAACCCTGATGTGCAAGGGGACAGAAGAAGTAAGTAGGAGGGAGCGCAGGGAAGTAGCAACCAGGGAGTAAGTAGACTCTAGCTGCAAAGCATAGGGTCCCTGGGCTGGAGCCTGCAGTAGAGGGCAGGCCTGGATTCCCCACTGGGGAAGTGGCACAGCCCTGGATGTAGAATGGAGGACAGCCTGGCATGGCAGAAGGACAGCTTGTCCAGAGAGACACTGGCAGACCCCTGGAAGGGGAGAACTGAAGTGAGCTGGCCGGAGGGCTGAGTCACAAAGAAGGAGACTATCCTGAGTCCTGGAGGGTGTGATTGAGACCATGAGCTGAGCGACCGCAGGGCAAAGGGAGTCTGACCGGTGGCAAGTTAATCTCCAGGGAGCCACAAGAAGACTTGCCAGCAGTGAGTCGTGAGCCCCATTACAGGGGCTCCCAGGGCTGAGGGGCTCCTCGCTCCCACCTGCCCTTAGCATGAGAAGCCCTGGTCTGTGCCTGCCAGCGGTCAGCTCCCTGACTCGATGGGTAACACAAGCACTGCCCGCCCCACCCACACCAGCTCTGCTGTCCTTCTGCAGGCTAGAGATAGGTGCCAGAGTGTCTCCCTGGAGTATCCCGCCCTTTTTTCACTGGACACTTGCAGTATTCACAGATCCGCTGCTTGCAAAGGAACAGCCCAGCCCACCCTGAATCACAGGGCCACGTAACTGACCGCACTCAGGTATGGGAATAGTGAAAACAAGTGTAAGTTTATTTAACAAAAAGCTCAAGGGTCCAGAAGTAGCGAGTGACAGTATTGCAAACCAACGGTTGCAGGTAAAATAAAACCACAGCACACATTCTAGAGCTTTGACTTCACTAACTGGATACTTTCCTGCCTAATGAAGTTTAGTTCACCCAATGTCCTGGCAGTGTTTTTCAGCCAGGCTGCATCATAAGGCAGAAAAAGTGGATTGTTCGTCTCCTTGGAGAAGGAACCAGGCTGTATCGCAATACACACAGTTATATTTCCCCCTCCCCACAAATCCATTCTCTTTATTTGTAAACAGGATACTCCCTGGTGCTTTTGGGGTTTTTTTTTTTTTTCCTGCAGCTCTCCTCTAGGGTGACCAGATGTCCCGATTTTATAGGGACAGTCCCGATATTTGCAGCTTTTTCTTATATAGAAGCCTATTACCCCCCCATCCTGATTTTTCACACTTGTTGTCTGGTCACCCTACTTTCCTTTCTTGGGACTTCACAATCTCTTGATTGGCATCAGGAGCAATAATGCAAATAGGCCTTCATTGGGAATATGTACAACCAGACAGAGAGAAATGTCTGCTGCTCCCTGCTAGGACAGCACCTATCTGAGGCCTGTCATCTCTTTAGTTTCAAGCCTTTAAGAACATAATTTCCAGGATAGATAAATAACTTCTTAAATGTTTTGCAATGACTATGATGACCAATGGGCTACTGGCTTTCAGTAGAGGCTTCACATATCCCCCTATGATGCTTATACCTGATCCCAGGGATCCCTATAAACCTCAGCGACCGCTGTGCTCTCTACATGTTGGCATCAAGAAGTTCCTGGGTCACAGTGGACAGGGTGTGGGGCAAGGGAGCGAAGGGAATATTCATAGATTCCAAGGCCAGAAGGGACCACTGGGATCATCTGGTCTGACCTCCTGTATAGCACAGGCCAGAGACCTGCCCCCAAATAATTTCTGTTGGAATGGAACTATAAGCGAATAGAACATTATTCCGAAGTAATGCACACTGGAAAAAATAATTCCAGCTACACATACAACATGATGGGTTCTAAATTAGCTGTTACCACTCAAGAAAGATCTTGGAGTCATTGTGGCTAGTTCTCTGAAAACATCTGCTCAATGTGCAGTCAAAAAAGCTACCAATATTAGGAACCATTAAGAAAGGAATAGATAATAAGACAGTAAATATCATAATGTTACTGTATAAAGCCATAGTACGCCCGGAGCTTGAATACTGCATGCAGCTCTGGTCGCCCCATCTCAAAAAAGATATTTTAAAATTGGAGAAGGTACAGAGAAGGGCAACAAAAATGACTAGGGGTATGAAACAGCTTCCATATGATTAAAAAGTATGGGAAAAGTTTAGAAAAGAGACGACTAAGGGGGGGGGAGAATATGAGAGTGGTCTATACAATCATGAATGGTGTGGAGAAAGTGACTAGGGAAGTGTTGTTTACTCCTTAAAGTAACACAGAAACCAGGAGTCACCCAATTAAATTAATAGGCATCAGGTTTAAAACAAACTTCTTCACCCAGTGCATAGTAATCTGTGGAACTCCTTGCCAGGGGATGGTGTGAAGGCCAAAAGCATAACAAAATTCAAAAAAGAATTGGATTGGTTCATGGAGGAGAGATCCATCAATGGCTATTAGCCAAGATGGTCAGAGATGCAACCCCATGCTCCGGGTGTCCCTAAACCTCTAACTGCCAGAAGCTCGGACTGGATGATGGGATGGATTGCTCGGTAATTGCCCTGTTCCGGTCATTCCTTCTGAAGTATCTGGCACTGGCCACTGTCGGAAGACAGGGTACTGCGTGAGATGGGGCTTCTTATGTTATATAAAGATGATGGAAAGCATGGGCTGAGGGAATGCATTATAGGACTTGAGGGGAATGTTCTCTCCAGGCTGGTGAGCATTGTATGAGGTGATGGGATATTGTACAGCAGTGCAGTGGGGTGTTAGAAGAGGACAAGCGGGGTTTATACAGAGTGGAGCATATGGCCAAGGGGAGCAATTCAAACACAAAGGTCAGTTACATGGGTGTGACAGAGCAGACAGAAGCATTATATGGGGCTGAGGCTGGTGGTATTATGCAGAGGTGGAGGTGGAGGCGAGTATTATGTAGGGATCACAGAACATATGCTACAGGAGGCTGAAAGAACAGCAAAGATTTGTACCATTTTGGGATCCGTAGCAGGAGGTACAGCAATAGCCCATGGAATCTCCTCATAGCTCAGGAGAGGACTGTGCTGGCATAGGGCTGTGGAAATACCGCCAGGCATATTAATTCAGCCGGGAGAACTTTGCTAAGACCAAAGAATCCTAAATGGGTTGGCTGGGAATTAAAGGTGCAGGGCCAAACAGCTGGCTGCCCAGGGAAATACATTTCTGACCTCCTAGGGACACATCAAAGGCTTCCATCTCTCTTCTTTTCTCTGCTGTTTTTTGTCTCCCACCACTTGTTCCTCCGCTGCCCTTTCCCTGTCTCCTGTATTTATAGCCCTATCTCTCTAGAGCCTCTTGCTCTGTAGCTCTGCCCACTTCTGTGTCTGCCCCCATCCTTCTTCCTCTGTACAGAAGGGAGTCAATGGAAAATGGGCCAGGTGAGCCACATGGAGCGGAAAGGACCCCCCCACACACACCCCCATGTGATCAGCACTGACGCCTCTGGGGCGGCCAGGTTGCAAATCATCTGTGTGTGGCAGATAGGGGGTGTGGGCAAATGTAAGTGTTTCACTGAACATATCATGGCATGTTTCCCTTTAATGATATCCCAGCTTACAATGTGTGTTTGGAGCAGTGATCTCTCTCCCTCTGAGTTTCTGAGGAAGGCTGGGAGAGTTGGGAAGGGGCAGCCAGAGCCCCATGCGGTTGTCGTTGGCAGATCCCAGCACCCACAACTTTAGCAGGCCATGACCACACAGGTACAGATCTGTCCCACAACAGAGGGCACCATAAATCCAGGAGCTGCAGGTCAGACTCTGGACTGCAAACCCCAAATGTTTAAAGACCACAAATCTGGCCTCAAAAATCATGAATGGCTTAATAATGAGATGTAAAATCCTGGGGTTTTTTGTTTTTTTGCCTTCTGGTTTAGGGTCACACTCGGGCCATGTCTTCAAGCTTTTTTCTGCCGCCACAATGGCTAGAAACATACTTATTTTTAACATGGAAGCTAAGATGTTTCCTGAAACCCACGACTCCGTGTTCTGGAGATTTAAGAAAATCATGATAAAGTCACAAGAGCTGGCAACTCTACAGGTATCTTATCTGTCTGTGAAGGGGAGGATTTGGCCCTTTGTCCTCTTTTCTTTGTGTGTCAGGCACCTGTCTCCTCTCTGCTACAGACAGCCCAGCTGCACTAAGCCAAAAGGTATAAAACTGTTGCAACAGGAAGGGAAATTAAAGCCGCAGCCTCTCTAGCGCAAACCCAAGCAGCTGCAGAGGATGCACCATCAGCAGGGGTGCACGACCTCAGCTCCTTCCTCACCTGTTCCTGCCGCTGATCTCTGAAGCCCCTGGGAGCTGAGGATGGCTGCAGGATGGGACTCTGGGTGGACAGACCCAACCCGGTCGCTGTCTAGGAGAAATGTCTGCCATCACTGCATCCAGGGAGCAGGAAATGTAGCAGGAACCAACTGGGCCCACGGAACTCCTGCATCCCAGTGGGGCCTTATCAGCATTCTTGAGAGAGTTGGATCCTCTTGGTCTGAACCAGGGACCAGACCCACCCTGATGAGGTGAGACTTCAGTTGAAGCCCTTTTGATTTATACCTTCATCATCTCTCACTGGTGACTGCGACCTTCTCTTCCCTCCCACTCCCCACGTTGGTTGGCCCAAAATGCTGCTTTGGATTTGTCCAGTCTGGTTTTCAAATGTCCTTGGTGACGGGGCTCCCCCAACCTGTTAGACATCTCATCTCGCTGGCCAGAAGCCATCCCAGTAGTAATTATCCTAAACTCTCCAGTTCTTAATTGCATCCTGCTACAAGACTCGCCACCCAGACTGCCCCCTCCTGGCAAGACCTGGCATTGCAGAGACTCCACCCATCTCTCATCCTCTGAGCTCCAGCGGTCTGTGCAGTGCCTTACCTCAGTTTCCCCAACAAGGCGAGTCCTCTGAGCCTACCCCACGCAGGTCAGTGCTGGGGACATGGCTGGGGCCCTCCAACCATGCCACTAAACTAATTTAACCGCTTCAAGGAGAACCAAAGTCCAAACAAGCAAGCAATTCCTCCATCCCTCTTCAGCTGCTCTTCAATCCAATTTCTGGGCTCCAATCTGAGCCCCTTCTGGGCTACAGTTAAGTCTTTCCCAGCACCACTCCCAGGGCTTTCTCCCTGGAGGCTCGTTTTCCCCTTCAGCTTCCCACTGCCTCCCCCAGGGGACTCTGCCAGCCTCTCCCAGAGACTTTCCTATTCCCCTCTCTTTAATGACATCCTGGTTTATTATAGAGAACGCCTGTCCCCTTCTCAGTCACATCTGAGGAGTAAACAGGACTGTCTAGGTCAGCCCTCTGGCCTTTAAAAGAGCAGATCACTCAGTCATACCTCCCAGTTGGCCAAGTTATAACCCCGGGTACCACCCTGAACAATTTGTTGGTGTGTCATGGATGGGGACAGTCTGGTCGAGTGGTCAGAGCCGGAGTCAAGATCCAGGAGTTCAGGGTCAAGGGTCAAGCCGGGTTCAGGAACCACGAGTCTGAAACAGAGCAAGGCTGGAGCAAGGCGAGGAACAAGGCAGGCATAGAAATGACCACAGCTGCCGGCGTCAGCAATGGGCAGCCACTGACCAAGTGCTATTGCTGGGCTCAAGAGAAGTCCTGGCAAGGCCACTCATCCTGTCAGGCGATCTGGCCAATTAGAGCTTTCAACTGGGGGTAGCTAGCAGGTCCCAGTCCAGCCACATGCCCTCACTCTTGACACTGTTAATAGGAACATTGGACTGGCAGGGACCTCCTGGGTCATTGTGTCCAGTCCCCTCCTACCGCAGGCTGCCCTTTCAGAGAATCCCATTCAGAAACTGATCAGCTGGCTTACGAGTAGCTAAGTGGTTTGCCCCTGTGCATCCCATATTTGTCTACTCTAATACTTCTCGATTGTCCTCATGTCCCCTCCTAGTGGGGGCCTGGCCAAGCTACACACACTTGTTTTAAACATTTTGAATATTTCTAAATTCCCCACGAGGCTCATCCAGGTTCGTGCTCTTCCTAGCAGACCTCGGTTTGCACAAGTGCAGGAACTTAGGGTTAGCCAGACTGGATCAGGCTTAAGATCCCTCTAACCCAGTATCCCAACTCTGACAGTAGCCAGCACCAACTGCTTTAGAGGAAGGGGTACCCCGCATTGGCAGAGGTGGAATAAACTGCCCCCCCACTTGAGGTTCCCTCCTGATCTCTTATAATTTAGGGACCAGTTTAAGCCCTGAAGCATGAGATTTAACATTGTTTCTAAAATGAAGCATAGGGCACACGGTGACATACAATAGACTCCTGGACTGGGACTTGGACTGCCTGGGTTCTACTCCTGGCTGGGCTGCTGGGTGACCTTGGGCAAGTCATGGCCCCTCTTGGTGCCTCAATTTCCCCATCTGTAAAGTGGGATTAATGAGACTGGCCTCCTTTGTAAAGTGCTTTGAGATAAGCAGAGCTGGGGGTGAGTATTTTCATATGGTGCCTCTGGGAGCTTTGGGGGGGATGGAGTGGGGGTGAGCTTCCTGTCCCCAGCCCAGCGCTGCTCCCTTTTAGAGTGGCTGGTGCTCTTGTCAGCGCTGATCTCAAGCAGTCTCTGCACTGAGGCCCAGATCCTCAAATGTATATAGGCACCTAACTCCCCCCGATTTCAATGGGAGTTAGGCATCTGAGTGGCAAGACTGGGATGTATTTGGTCCCTAGGCACTGCAATACGGGCTGCAGGATCCTGTCCCTGGAGCAATCGTGTTCTCCCTGTGAATCTAACCTTCTGCTACATCTAACTTGTCATGGGCACCAGCCTCATCCTTCTTCGTGTTCATGTCAGAAAGATCCCAGGATTGAGCACACGAGAAAGAAGAAAATCCAGTCCCCTTGTCCGTTTGGTCCCAGGCTCCCCTCCGCTGCAGCAGTTGTGAAATTCTGTCCTGAATTACCCCCATGCAACTGTTATTCGTGGCCTCCCACCCTGACCAGGAGTCACCTGCTGTGGGAGGCTGCTCCGGGAGACGCCCCCAGAGCGCTGTGAAAAGTCAGCTCCTCCTGCACGTATCTATGAGAAGGGCGGATAGTGCCGGGCAAGATGAGCCGGACTTTGTCCATTGCTTGTTAATTAAAAAACCACAGAGCCTGCCAGGCAGACACATTCTGCTCACGTCGCACTCAGCCTGTGAACTCCAGGCTCAGCCGAGCCTGGCAGCGGCTGTGTCCCTTGCCCACCTTGGCCGTGGCTTTCAGGCACCACTCTCCTCCCCCACCATGGGATCCCGCACGAGGACCACCTTAATGAGAAGTCGGATGGCTGACTCAGCGAGCGGCTTCCTCATTAGCAGGGTTCAGCTTGGGAACATCTTTGTTCTTACAATGGGATGGGTGATTAGAGAACTTCCTGGCAACCATCTCGAGGGCTGGCAACAAGCAGGGCTTGGACTTGAGATTCTGCAAAGCTGTGGGGGTCCTGTGCCTCTCGGAACGGCCTTCGGAGCAGAACGGAGAGGAGTCCTGAACTCAAGCCCCCAACATCCAACAGGGCTCCTGGTCTGGTGGCAGTGCCCCTGCCTCTGCAGTTAGATTTACCAAGGGGGTTAGTGCTAAGGGGGTCATGAATAGCACTTATGGGTCTGTTGGGTGCTTTGTCCCAGGGTTCTAGTTAACCTGGCCAGCTCTGGCAGCAGTGGGCATGCAGAGCACTTGGAAGAGAGCTGCAGCCTTTCTGTGCTAACTGCCCACGTTCTCACGCTAATTACCCAGTCATTATTGGCTTGGCTCTGGCGCTTTGGGCAGAGGAATTTTCTGCACAAGATGCAGCAAGAAATAAGCATCTTAATTATTCTGCAATTTTTATGGCACGCAAAGAGTAACACTCCCTTCCTGCCATCAGCACGCGCCCTTTGGCATCCACTCGTGCCAAGGCTCTGGCGCCATCAAATGCTCTGGTCCCTGGCGGGGAAACCGATTCCGTCCCCACTTTGCCTTTCAGTCTCCAATTAAAGCTTTGGGTGGGGTTTGGCTTTTGCAAAGTCATTAAACCAAAGCAGCTGATGCCAGCTGAGGGCACTTGGCACCTTGTGGGGCTGGGACCACCTGGGTTGGGGCAGGGGCTGGGGTACCCTCTGCTGGTCCCCAGGAGGGGAGGTGGATAACCCCTGTTGTGTTCCAGCTGGGGAGAAGAGAAAGATCCTTTCCAAGGGCTGCCCAGCTCCCGTCTGGCAGCAAACCACAGGGAGGGACTTTCTGATTTGGAAAGACTTGGGGGCAGGGGAGCAGGGTAAGGGGTTAATGGAGGCCACCCTTTGTCCTGAGTGCTGAGATTTCTTCATGAAAACGCAGGGCGGAGTGTTCCGCACGCTTCAGTAAGAGTCTGCGGTTGAATGGATCAAGGCACGTTCTGCAGCCAACTTGCCCAGAAAGAGAGAGAGCCAAATCTAACCCCCAGAACAAGGCTGAGAGGCGTTATTGGACGTGCTCAGAGACAGGCTGCCGCGGGATTGCTAGACTCCCAGGCCAGCAGGCACCATCTAATCTAATCTCCTGTGTAGAACAAGCCATAGCACTTCCCTGAATTAAATCACATAGGTGCTTTGGGAATGACTGAATGTCTTTCTGGATGCGTTCACCTGCACATCTACCAAGGTGATACACGCCATCATGTGCCAGCAATGCCCCTCTGCCATGTACATTGGCCAAACCGGACAGTCTCTATGGACACAAATCTGACATCAGGAATCATAACATTCAAAAACTGGTATAACACTTCAACCTCTCTGGCCACTCAGTAACAGATTTAAAGGTGGCAATTTTGCAACAGAAAAGCTTCAAAAACAGACTCCAACGAGAAACTGCTGAGTTTGAATTAATATGCAAACTAGATACCATGAACTTGGGTTTGAATAGAGACTGGGAGTGGCTGGGTCATTACACAAATTGAATCTATTTCCCCATGTGAAGTATCCTCACACCTTCTTGCCAACTGTCTACATGGGCCATCTTGATTATCACTACAAAAGTTTTTTTCTCCTGCTGATAATAGCTCATCTTAATTAATTAGCCTCTTACTCCACCTTTTCACATTCTCTGTGTGTATATATATATCTTCTTACTATATGTTCCATTCTATGCATCCGATGAAGTGGGCTGTAGCCCACAAAAGCTTATGCTCAAATTTGTTAGTCTCTAAGGTGCCAGAAGTCCTCCTGTTCTTTCTAAAGGAGATGCTCTAGCTCAGGGATTGGCAACCTTTCAGAAGTGGTGTGCCGAGTCTTCATTTATTCACTCTAATTTAAAGTTTCGTGTGCCAGAAATACATTTTAACATTTTTAGAAGGTCTCTTTCTATAAGTCTATAATATATAACTGAATTATTGTTGCATGTAAAGTAAATAAGGTTTTTAAAATGTTTAAGAAGCTTCATTTAAAATTAAATTAAAATGCAGATCTTATCAGTTTAGTGTGATCCTTGCCCTTGCTTTTCCTTGCTGAGTTTTTCAATGTCTGGCACGTATTTGGATACTTTAAACTGCACCCAGGCTTCTGAGTGATCAGTAGTTAACCGGCTCTGAGAGGGACAGAGGACAGATTTCATGTTTGAAAATACCTGTTCACACAAGTATGTGGATCCAAATGCAGAAAGCATTGCAAATGCAACTTTATTCAAACAGTTAAACTTCACTGGCAGGGGCGTCCAGCAGGTCAGAATAGAGGCCCCATGATCTCTCTCAGTAGCTTCACGTGCACTCCGCAGATCTCCAAACTTTGATGCCCACAATTCTGAGCTTTTTAACTGCATGAGCTGCATTTTGAAATCTTCAACACCCATCCACTGAAATACAGACAAATCCAAGTTGCTTTCACTGAACTTTTCAGGTTTAATTAGAAAAGAAAGCATTGGGCCAAATCGCTTGAAATCGGTCAGAAAATTCTGATTCCAGTTCTTGCATGTACATTCTAATCTCAATGTCAAACGCAGCGCGCTGTTCCACGTGGCCTGATAGTGATGTAAGCAGCAAATCAGGACTTAAAAATATCCCAGTACAGTGGCGCTGGAACAATTTTTAAGGTGGGGGTGCTGAGCTGCGCCCCCTCTGGCCCCTGTCTGCATCCCTCACTGCCCCAGGCTGGGGCCAGTGAGCCACAGCTGGGGGCAGCTGCAGAGCTCCAGGCCGGCAGCAGAGCCCCCCAGACCAGTGGCTGGGACCCGGGGCTGGCAGCGGGCTGAGTGGGGCCGGCGGACGGAACCCCGGCTGGCAGGAGGCTGGCGGCCAGTACCCCAGGCCAGGAGCAGAGCCCCCGGGACTGGTCGCCAGGACCCGGGCAGTGTGAGTGCCACTGAAAAGGAGCTTGTGTGCCGTGTTTGGCACGCGTGCCATAGGCTGCCTACCCCTGCTCTAGCTCAACCAGAAGTTAGGGGCTGGCTGCAGCAATCACTGGGTGAATTCTCTGGCCCGGGTTATGCAGGAGGTCAGATTAGAGGATCATATGGTCCCTTCTGGCCTTGGGCTCCATGTATCTCCATTTTCCCCACCCGGGGCACCCCCTTTGACAAGAAAGTTTCTACGGTTACCTAAGAAACACTGTACAGAGTAAGAGGTGCAAGGTCTGGCTTGTTGGGGCGTAGTCCTTTCAACTCAGCCTTTCTCTAATTGCTGCTGAGCTGGCTTCACAGGTGATTTATAGATTGTTCTCCCCAACAAATCCAGGGCTCCAGGCTCTTCTGGCACCTATTTATTCAGCTGCTTTTGGTTTTAAGCCAGGACTTGCACTTTGTTTTACGTTTGCCTTGGTTTCGAACCCTGGAAAAATCAGTCACCTTGATTCTGCTTTCCACGGCACACAAGTGTAGCCTTAAGATAAAGGAGCTGATCGGTGTTTGATCCAGTCTGGCTTGGGTAGAGCTAACACAGCAGTTCTCAAACTTTTGTAGTGGGGACCCCTTTCAAATAGAAAGCCTCTGAGTGCGACCCCCCGCCCTTATAAATTAAAAACACTTTTTAATATAGTTAACAGCATTATAAATGCGAGATACAAAGCAGGGTTTGGGGTGGAGGCTGACAGCTCGCGACCCCCCATGTAATAATCTCACGACCCCCTGAGGGGTCCCAGCCCCCAGTTTGAGAACCCCTGCGCTAACACACCTGCTCTCGTCCCTGTCTGTGACCATATGCAAAGCCTTGCAGTGCAGCTGCCTCATTTGCATGGCTGGCCAGCTAGCAAGCAGATTTAAATGTGGCGTGAAGGGCTAAAGTCACCCAGCAGAAGGCTTTTTGCTTGGAGCTTTGGCATTTGCTGCCATATTGGGCAGGTGTCTTCCCAACACCCAGTTTGATTTGCATTTGTAGTGTGGCTGCAGAGCAACTTGTTACATCCATGGTGAAAACTGCATAGACTGATGGAAGGAGAGACATACTGAGACTAGGCTGGTGTCTCCAGTCCAGTCCAGTCCAGTCCTTAGCATCCATGTAACACAGTGATCCTCACCCATTTTCATTCAGCAGCTTATTGATCTGCTGGAAGGTGTTTGTAGCTGCCCCCAAGCAGGTCTTTTTCCATCAGACATCACAGACCTGGTGTGCTAAGCACCCTTCATTCAGGCTAAATGGGAGACGCAATTACGCCCCTTTTACATACTCAGGGATAGAAACAATAGAAGCCACTGCCCAAGACACTGAGCTGCATAGCAAGGTAGAAGCAAGAACTAACCCAGGGAGAATAAGGGGGGATTTCATGGCTAAAGGATTCTTTGGAAAGCTGTCTGTGTGATAAGAGAGAGCCAGCAGACAGCGAGAGACGCAGTCATGAGCGTAGCCTGAGAGGGATCAGAGAAAGCTTCTTGGGCACAGGCCTGGCTTGAGATGCAGGCATGGAAAATAGTGAGCAATCAAACTGGCGGTGTTTGTTCCTGCGGCATGGAGGGAGACTGGCTTTTGTACGAGGATTACACCAAAGAACATACCTGGCTCCGTCATCAATTTCTTCTCTTAATGGAAGCAACCTGGCAAGGCCCCGACTACTGGCTAACTTCTTGGCCCACTGAGATACCGTTAAACCCACTGCTGGGTTCTCAAAATAGTTCATCTTGCAGCAGGATTGTGCAGACAGCAGCTGAGCCACAGACCCCGCCTAGAGACCCTCCAATCAAGCCGTTAGCTGAGGAGTGCAGGAGCGCTATGTCTGTAGAAGAAGCACTCATCTGCTCCAGCCACAGCCATTTCCAGCTGCAGGGAATGGTGCAGGAGTGCCAGTTACCTTCGTCTTCAAGCCCATCCTCTCCCAGCAGTGGTTGCAAGCTACCTGACCCAGCAGAAGGGGCTGTAGGAAACGGGCCACTGGCAGCCGAGTGCTCTTAACCACTCTGGTCCCAGCTGCTCAACAGCAAGGCCTAGTGGTAAGGCCTAGCGGTAAGGCCTAGTGGATAAAGCACTGGACTGGGACTCCGGAAACCTGAGTTCTGTTCCTAGCTCTGCTCCTGGGTGACCTTGGGGAACGTTGCGTCCCTGCTCTGTGCCTCAGTTTCCCCAGCTGTAAAATGGGGATAATGATATTGCTCCACCCCCTTTGTAGAGCACTTAGATTTCTACTGATGAAAAGTGCTGCCCGAGAGCCAGGGATTACTCTCTGGCGGTGTAGAAGCTGACCATGAATTGCTTTAACTCCCAGCCCACTACATACCTGAGAAGAAATACAATCTGTCATTCCATCTCCCATTTTTAGTAACCACCCTCCAGCTGTCCCCTGTCCTCCTGGAATTTCACCAAAGGGAGAATCCAATTGCTGTGTCCCTGGCTGACATTTGAAATGTCACTATTTGGGAGACGGGGGTGCAGGAGATCAGCTGGACCCACTCTTGAGCGCGGACACCCAGGCTACACCCTCTGGGACAGGAAACGGGGGATGGCATGAGGCCAGTGCGTTGTGTGTGGGCTCGAGCTGCAAGGGACAGGAAGAAAATGTATTCCTGAGGATGCCCCCTCTTGAAATCAACAAAGGGTGTTTCAGGGACTGGAGGGAGATCAGGCAACAACTGGCCTGGTCTTATGGACCTAGTGAAGTGAGCTGGGAGCCAGGACTCCTGGGTTTTGTTCCTGCTTGCAATGGGGGACTGGCCATTTAAGGCCAGAGGAGGTAAGTTCCACCATCCCATGTGTCCAGAGAAGCAATTGAAGGTGTCATTGGGAGAGAAGAAGATGGTTTTGGGAAGCAGTATGGGAGAGGGAAGGTTTAGGGCCATGTCAGACCATTTGTTCTTTTAAGGGCCCTGGGACCAGAGCCTGTAGGGTGGGTGGGACAACACTCCCCCTTCTCCCAGCCCACGCTGATAGGGGTTTGGGGTTAGTAGAGCCACCTGGGGAAGATCAAGAGACTGATTAGTGGGGGCGGGGAGGGGAGCAAGAACTCAGCTGGGTCAGCCCCAGCAAGGAGAGTTCTGAAGCCCTTGAACTGGGGGGCAGTCTGGAGGCCAGGGCTGGAAGTACAGTCCCTAGATGGAGGACGGTGACACCTTAAACTTGAGGGGGGAGTGGGAAGGGGCCTTTTGAAAGCAGAATGTTATTTAATACGTTAGGCCTTAGGCGAAAGGGAGTATTGTTTCAAAGGTCTTGACTGTGACTGCATTATTCTGGGAACTCAGTGGAAACTGAGGCAGGGAACCACAGGGGCCACCTTGGGGCACCCTGGGGGGGCACCTGTTTATACTGCATCTACCACCAAGTCTTTCTGTGACCTTCAGCCAGTTGCGTCCCCCTCGGTGAAAGGGTCCTGGAAATGTTTGCCCATCTCACTGTTGTGCTGTGTAATGAGCCTGTGTGAAGTACATGCAGCCCTGTAACTAGGACAGCGACATGCTGGGGGTGGGGGCGGCTGTGCTTGCATTTGGAAGTGCATGTGCTTGCTGAAAAACACCATCTCAGGCAGAAGCCTCTTTTAACTTTACTTTCATGAAACAAGAAACAAAAGGATACGTCTTGATGTGATCGATCATTCAGTCTCACAAAGATTCAAAGATCCAGAAATCTAAAAGCCTTGATCTTAATATGAAAGTGCTGCGCCATGTAAAGGCTGTTCATAAACTCACACTGAAGTCTGCTCGGATAGCAAGCGTCTGCGTTCTACGGGTTTCAGAGAGGTAGCCGTGTTAGTCTGTATCAGCAAAAACAACGAGGAGTCAGTGCCACATAGGCTGAGGTTTGAAGTCAGATCCCTTTCATATGACAGGAGAATCAGGTTGCTCTCGCTCATTCATGGGTCACGCTCAGCCTGTGGTGTGATCCAGCTCTTTACCAACAAGAAAGGGAATTCTCCCGAGCTGCAGCTGATGCTTCGAACAACATGATCACTCTATTTCCTGTAAAGGAGGCTGGGGCACTTTAGTGTAACACTACCCATGCGGACAGGCGCGGTCATCCTCCTCCCCGAGAGGCCGGAGCTAGGTTGACCAAATAATTCTTCCGTCGACCTACCGCTGCCTATCAGGGGACGTAGGTGGCTTAACTACATTGCTCAGGGGTGTGAATTTTTCACACCCTGATCAATGTAGTTAAACCAACCTACTTTTCTAGTATAGACTGGACTTTGGTCAAGACCGCACAGCAAAACAGTGGCAGAGCACCCAGGAGTCTAGAAGCTCAGTGTGTCTTTGCTTGAACACCCTGTAAGCTATGCTCCACCCCAGAGCCAGAATCAGCCCTGACGCCCTGGCCCCCAGCTTCCTCCATTCAGGGTACGTCTCTGCTGCGATCACCGGCTGTGACTGCGGCTCGGTTAGATGTACCCAAACTAGCTTTAATCGAACTAGCTCAAGCACCGGAGCAGGGAAGCTGTGGCAGTGGGGGCTGTAAAAGCTCACTGGAACTCTATGCTGAAGTGTGCTGCCAGGACCCAAGTTAGCTAGATTCAGGCTAGCTCAGGTATGCCCACCTGAGCTGCACTCACACCCTATGATTGCAGCATAGACCTACCCTGAACCACACTGCCTCTGAGCCAGGCAGAGAACCCAGGAGTTGCCCAGGCTCCCTCCCCCCACTCACACCGAGTCTATTCAGTTTCCTCCTCTGACACATTCAAAGCCATATGCTGTTATTCCACCCGCACATTGCATCACCTCACCAAGGATGTGGAAATCCGGGGGCTGGGCTGGGTTCCGCTGTAATGGAACTGCGAGATGTGATGGTAGCCACATAGTGAGTATGAAACAGCCAGCTAGGTTGCATCAGCAGCAGTGACATCTGTCAAGCTGCCAGGTCTCTCGCTCCGGCTGAACAGAGCTCACGCTGGGAGCTGAGAGGAGCATTTGCAGCCGAGACCCAAAACACCTGCCTGCTCAGAATGAAAAAAGCAGGTTTTCAGGGAGCGTTTGAAGCCAGAAGGGACCATTAGATCATCTAGTCTGATCTCCTGTAGACCACAGGCCAGAGAATTCCATCCACTTACCCCTGGATTGAGTCACATAACTTGTGCTGGCCTAAAGCATCTCCTAGGAAGGCAGCTACCCTGGATATGGAGACATCAACAAATGGGGAACCCCTCACTTCCTGGGGCAGTTTGTTCCAGTGTTGAGTCATCCGCACTGTACAGAATCTGTGCCTTGTTCTGAGTTGGAATTTGTCTGGCTTTAACTGCCAGCCACTGGTTCTTGTTTTTTCTCTGCTGAATTAAAGAGCCCTTTACCACCTATTTCAGAGTAACAGCCGTGTTAGTCTGTATTCACAAAAAGAAAAGGAGTACTTGTGGCACCTTAGAGACTAACCAATTTATCTGAGCATAAGCTTTCGTGAGCTACAGCTCACTTCATCGGATGCATACTGTGGAAAGTATAGAAGATCTTTTTATACACACAAAGCATGAAAAAATGGGTGTTTACCACTACAAAAGGTTTTCTCCCCCCCCACACACAAACCCACTCTCCTGTTGGTAATAGCTTATCTAAAGTGATCATTCTCCTTACAATGTGTATGATAATCAAGCTGGGCCATTTCCAGCACAAATCCAGAGTTTAACAACAGGGTTCCCCCCCCCCCCCCCGCCCCATTCTTGTTAAACCCTGGATTTGTGCTGGAAATGGCCCAACTTGATTATCATACACATTGTAAGGAGAATGATCACTTTAGATAAGCTATTACCAGCAGGAGAGTGGGGTGGGGGGAGAGAAAACCTTTTGTAGTGGTAAACACCCATTTTTTCATGCTTTGTGTGTATAAGAAGATCTTCTATACTTTCCACAGTATGCATCCGATGAAGTGAGCTGTAGCTCACGAAAGCTTATGCTCAAATAAATTGGTTAGTCTCTAAGGTGCCACAAGTCCTCCTTTTCTCTTTACCACCTGGTATTTTCTCCCCATAAAGTTAAATGTACAGGGTAATCAAGCGACCTCTCAAATCTTTTTCAATAAGCTGAACAGATTGAGGTGTTTGCGCCCATCACTCTAAAGCAATTTTCCAGCGCTCGGGACCATTTTTGTGGCTCATCTCTGTGCCCTCTCTAATCTCGCAATGCCCTTTTAACAATGTGGACACCACACCACAACCAGAGTCAGTATCCCAGCCTCAGTCTCCCCAGTGCTATACACAGAGGGAAAATCCCCTTCCTACTCCTACTCACCTCCCCCCCGTTTATACATCCAAAAATCGCAGTAGCCCTTACTGCAAGAGCATCTCACTGGGTGCTCCCGTTCAGTTGTGTGTCCACTATGATCCATTAATCCTTTCTGGACTCCCTGCTTGGCAGGATATGGTTCCTCCATTCTGTGCCTTGTAGAGGAATTTACAGTGAGATAACTATGGTGTGTTTGTTATCTTGCTGTTAAAAAACCCCACCTTAGGGCCAAAACCTGTCCAGTTGAGAGCAATGTTTGCTTAAGGCATTCCTCCTCCTCAGAGCCAGCATGCTCTGTGAACACAGCAGGTAATCCAGCACGCCTGTGCATCACAGCCCACATGGGGCCCGCTGGCTCATACTCTCCACATCCTGTTGGCCAGGGCTGTTTCCTTGAAAGGCTTATTTCTAGGCCTGGTCTGCAGTACAGCATTAGGGCAACATAAGGCAGCTTACATTGACCTTATTATGTCAGCGTCTACACTACAGCCTTGCTCCCCCCGATGTAAGTGCCCGACTACACCGACGACATAACTCCACCTCCGCCAGAGGCGTAGGGGTTTTGCCAGCGTAGTTAGGGCGATGCAATGTCTGTGTAGACACTGCGTTACTTACATGGGCTGTTGGCTGTCACTCTCATCAATTTCACAGCTAGGCTCTGCAGCTCTGGGCTAGCAGCTGGAGCCATGAAATTGACATGAAGGGCTGGTAGGCTCCCTGCTGTGAACCCTGCCCCAGGCTCACAGCTGGTGTGGTCACCCTGGGGCGGGTGGAGGGCTCCAGCTGTGAGCCTGGCTACCGCCTCAGCTCTCAGCTCCCTGCTCCCCATGGGAGACAGACTCCAGCTGGTTAGCTCTGCTGGGAGCGGGCAGCTGAGAGCCTGGGTGGCAGCCAAGCTCGAAGTGGGGAGCTGAGAGCCCAGGTTCTCAACCCCGCACATTGCCCCTCTTAAGTCAGTGCAAGCGCTCCTGGTGAGGATGCGCACCACTGACAGAAGAAGGGTAGTGTGGACATAAAAAACTGCAGCAGTTACTGAGGTGGCTGTATGTGGACTTGACTTAAGTTTGCAGTGTAGACATGCGGCATGCCCCTAGTAAGGCCTGTTTCTCTTCTGGGACACTTTTGGGCTGGGGGATTCTCTAGCAGGCTCTAAACTAAAAGGAGAACAGATATGATACCTGTTTCCACGGCTCTGTGACCTCCAGAGACCCTAAAGCGCTCTTAGCCCATGGGGAGAACCTGAGACAGGAAGGATCTTCCGCCGGTGGGCATGCAGCAAAGCAGCCAGGGAATCATCAGAACGCAAGATCAAACCAGTCTGGGCCAGAGCGAGGAGACGCGATGGTCCTCGCCCACAGGTGCTCGGCATAGGAACGAATTCAACTGGGCTGGGAGGGCAGCAGATGTGCGCTCGGGGAAACATGAGAGCTTTCAGGGGGGCTGGCACCGTGGGAGCTGGAGGGAGCACCAGGCATGAGAGGAGAGATGAAGGGAAAAGGGAAGATGGGGTTCATTTGCTGGGCAGAGGAGGCAGGGGGCTCAGGAAAAAGAGGAGAGACAGAGCCAACAGGATTGCTGTGAATGGGGTTTGCACATAAGGGGGCTGATTAAGCGCCATGTCATCCTTCGGTGGAGGCCAGTGCACGATTGTTCTCCATTGTACTGCGTAAGCTAGTTTTACACGGACCAAGCAAAGGGGCTCGCAGCCCTTCTGTTGATGAGGCAATTGCTGGGACACTGGATGCCAGGCACCACCTGGGTTCTGTTCCCAGCTCTGCCAATGACCTTGGGCAAGCCCCTTCTTCTCTGTGCCTCAATATCTCCTCCCACCTATTGTCTGTTTAGACTGTCAGCTCTTTGGGATGGGGACTGTCTCCTACTGTGTGTCTGGGCAGCTGCCTGGCACAACAGGGCCCTGATCTCGGTCACTGTGTGTCTGTGCAGCGCCCAGCATGACAGGGCCCTGATCTTGGTCACACTGTGTCTGGGCAGCGCGTGGTGTGACAGGACCCTGATCTCGGTCACTGTGCGTCTGGGCAGCGCCCGACATGATGGGGCCCTGATCTCAGTCACTGTGTGTCTGGGCAGCGCTCGGTGCCACGGGGCCCTGATCTTAGGACTCTCAGGTCTTGGGACACTGCACAGCCTTAAAGGGTCCTGCTCTCAGGACACTCAGTGTGACTAATAATAAAGTAAATAATCCATTTTATGCTCAGGCTGCTTTGCTTGATGATCATCCGGAGCTTTCCCCCTCTTCGTTTCATCGCAGCAACCACGGATAGCAGCCATGATCCAAGGGGAGAATAAAGCAACGCTTTTACACATGGTTAGAATACACAGTAAGGGCTCCCTCTGGTGGCTGAAGATTTAGGTCTAGCTGGCAGCACTAGTAAGCACAGAGACCAAACATGGACCAGCCCGCATCTCTCCGGCGCAGCGGTGTTTTAGGCTCGGTCCAGTGCTGCATCGCAGGCTACATGTAAACATAAGAACAAGCGGATGCATGGTCATAGTAGAGGGCAGTCACCTGTCTGAGAAGGAATAAGCTTGTGGAATTCGCTGCCTGGGGGTCCAGGGCATTTTCTGATCTAATTTTGCATGTGAAGATGAGAGATGTCTTTAAATGCTCATAGCACAGGGATTAATTGCTCCTCTCTGTCCTCAAGCATGGCATTAACTTCCTCTGGGCCTTCCCTTTCCTTTGAAGCATCCCAGATCAAGTTCTAGATTCCAAGCGACCATTGTGACCATCTGGCCTGACCCCATGGACAACACAGGCCATAGGACTGCCCTGATTGATCTAAAGCAAATCTTTTAGAAAAAACATCCAAGCTTGGTTTTACAATGGCCAATGATGGAGACTCCACCACGACCCTGGGTAAATTGTTCCAATGGTTAATTAGTCTCCCTGTTAAAAATGTACACCTCATTTCCAAAACTGAATGTGTCTAGCTTCAACTTCTAGCCATTGGATCATGCTAGACCTTCCTCTGCCAGACTGAAGAGTCCATTATCAAATATTTGTTCCCTGTGTTGGCACTGATAGGCTGGGATCAAGTCACCCCTTGACCTTCTCTTTGTTAAGATAGACTCCAGGAGCTCAATCTATTTATCACTTTAAGGCAGGTTTTCTAATCCTTTAATCATTCTCATGGCTCTTCTCTGCATCCTCTCCAATTTAATCAACATCCTTCTTAAACTACGAGCACCAGAACTGGACACAGGATCCCAGCAGCGGTCACACCAGGGCCAAATCCAGAAGGAAACTAAAATCTTTGCTCCTACTCAAAATTCCCGTTTATACATCCCTGGATCGCATTAGCCTTTTTAGCCACAGCATCGTGCTGGGAGCTCATGGTCAGTTGATGACCTTTTTCAGAGTCTCTCCTCCTGTACGTACAGCCCACATTTGTTCTTCCTAGATATCTATATTGACATTTAGTCATATGATATTAAACACATATCATTTGCTTGCACCCAGCTTACCAAGCGATCCAGATCGCTCTGTATCAGTGACTTGTCATCTTCATTGTTTACCACTCCCCCAATTTTTGGGTCATTTGCAAACTTTATCAGGGATGATTTTATGTTTTCTTCCAGGTCATTAATAAAAATGCTAAATAGCGCAGGGCCAAGAACCAGCCCCCGCGGGACCCCACTAGAAACACACCCAGGGGCTGTTGCTGCAGGCAGGGTACTACCACAGCAATTAGGGAGAGGCAGTGATGCCTAGTGGATAGAGCACCAGACTGGGACACAAGAGCGCTTGGTTCTATTCCTAGCTCTGCTGCTGGCCTAAGGCCAAGTCCTACTCTGTGCCTCAGTTTCCCCATGTGTAAAATGGCGGATGGTGATACTGTCCTCGTTTGAAAGCTATGGGTGGTAAGAGCTAGGTTTTATTATTCAGGGTAGGCACCATCTCTGAGCCATTACCATGATGCACAAGGAGCAAGGATACCAGACTGCTACCTAGAGGGATCTACAAATCTCATCCAGGATTCTGGGCCTGATGAACCAGTGCATCTATTAGCCCAACATGGCTCCAGCTGAGATGGGAGCAGTGGTTCAGTGCAACATTCATGCACGGTGAGAGGACAGACCTTCCTTAAAAAGAATCGGGCCTCACCCCAGGGAGAAAGGACCTTTCCCTGCATTCCGGGCTGCCCCAAGAGAGCCTGCATTCTCCAGGAAAACAACATGAGGGAAAAGCCCTAACAGGGGACGACTGCTCCGGAGATTGGCCCTAGTGGCCTCTTTCATGAGACACCAGGGTAAATTCCTCAGCAGTAGATAGTCCAAGCTCTGGAGAAAGCCAATTAGAGCAACAGCCCCGGGTGTATGGTGAACTCCCTGCAGCATCTGAAGGTCACACAGCAGCTCCTGACCAGACCCACTTAGCTCAAAATATTAAGTATTACAGCCAAAATACTTGTCCTGAAATGGCAACTGTGCAGCATGGCTCCTGTTCTCCTCTACAGGCTGGGCTCCCCAGCCAGACTACATCTTCCATGATGCACTGCCTCCCTTCAAAAGGGAAAACTCTGGTGCATCATGAGAGTGGCAGTCCAGCCTATGGGGAGAATGGGAGCATAAGGTGCCTGAACTCCCACGATGCACCACAGCAGCATTTCAGAATTGAAATCATTTGGCTGAAAACACATAGTCCTGTTTTTCTTGCCAAGATTGTCCAGGCAAAATTTGGGGGAAAAACCTACCCTCTCCCCTCTGTACATCGTTCCCCACCAGCTCTGGTGACAGTCTGTGCTGTCGAACCGGCAGAGGCTCTGAAAGTGGGGAATACCAGAGGCCACTGAGACCATGACCTGCTCCCAATGCCAGACAGCAACACCCAACAGGAGTTTCCTGCATGCACCTCAGAGCCTTATGTCAAATCTACCGCCAAGAACCCCATCCCCATTCCCTCCCGCCTCCTTCTGCAGGGCTCTTCAGAGACCACCACGGAGAAAGGAGCGTTTCACAGACAGTTTATTTCAATACAGCCCTGGCCACGCGGTCTGGCTGCCACTCACCAATGGGTAACACACAGTTGTGGTCCCACTTCTAGTGCAGACTCGGCACACATACTGACACGAACGGGGGGACGACGACAGTGCACGCTGGTTATATGGAGGGAAAACACAGAGGTTCGGGGATGGTTGTGTCAGGGCCCTAAAAGGATTTTTTTTATACAGTTGCTCTCTCCCGTTAGACCCACCCACACGGGATCTCAGCTGCCGCATTCGAGTGTGGGGAGGTGGGACTGAAATTTTCGACTTGTGGTTCCGATCCATTTGAGGGGGCGTCCCTTCCTCACAGTGGAGAGTGGCTAAATTTGCTCTGAGACAGTCACTGATTCAGGGACTAGGTGCAAGGAGGAGACCAGAGGCAGGGTGGGGTATGGGGCCGATTCGATCCAGTTCTCTCATTCCAAGGACTGCAGCATAAGCAGCTGTTTCAGGACTTTCGTTTGGCTTGTCTCACGGATCTCGCCGGCTAGGAACATCTCGTCCACCACGGTGTAAACCTGCCACAAAAACAGACCACCTGTGAACGAGGCGCACTGAGAACAGCCTCAGCACTGCCTCTCCCTCTGGGGAACTCTGCAGCATACCCGTAGCCCGGTATGCAGCACCTGGGTTCGTCCATCAAGTGGCACCGAAAAGCATTTCCAAGGACAACGCTGTTTCCTCTGCCATTTTCTGCATCCCAAGTGCCATGGGAGGGTAAAAAGACTGGCACCTGTGTCCTCCCCCAGAGCAGCAGAGTGACCCTGGCACAGTGGGACCCTCACGGTACTGAGGCTTGGCAAGTGGGTCCATAGCCATCAAATAGAGACCAGCATGCTTAACCTCTCCCTGCTACATTCCAGCCCTCTAAAATCCCGCAACCCGCAGTGGGGATTTATGTACCGGAATGCCACAGAGTTGCATGGGATCTGCCCTGCAGAAGCTGGAAGGGTCATCAGGGACAAGAGCTGCCAATTTAACACGTTATATTTTGAATGTTTAATCCTTCCTCCTCCCCACCCAGGAGATGGGGAGGCCAAGCACGCTCAGCGCAGCAATGATTCATAGATTCCACAGCCAGAAGGGGCCATTGGGATCATCTCGTCTGATCTCCTGTGTAGCACAGGCCAGAGAACGGCCCCAAAACAACTCCTAGAGCAGATCTTAGAAAAACATCCAGTCTTGATTCCAAAATTGTCAGCGATGGAGAATCCACCATGACCCCTGGTCAAATGTCCCAGTGGTTAATGACTCTCACTGTTGAAAAATGACTCCTAATTTTCAGTCTGAATTTGTCCGGCTTCAGCTTCCAGCTATTGGATCACGTTAGAGACTTCCTCTGCTAGGCTGAAGAGCCAGTTATTCAATATTTGTTCCCTACGCAGGTACTGACAGACTGGGATCAAGTCCCTGCCTAACAGTCGCTTTCTTAAGCTAAATAGATTTAGCTCCTGGAATCCATCACAATAAAGCATATTTTCTAATCCTTTAATCATTCTCGTGGCTCTTCTCAGACCCCCTCCAATTTATCAACATCCTTCTTGGACTGTGGGCACCAGAACCGGACACAGGATTCCAGCAGCGGTTGCACCAGGGCCAAATACAGAAGGAGAATAGGAGTACTTGTGGCACCTTAGAGACTAACCAATTTAGTTAGGAGGAGAATAATTTCTCATAGAAACATGATTGTCTCCACTCCTACTTGAGATTCCTCTGTTGATGCATCCAAGGATCGCATTGGCCTTTTTGGCCACAGCATTGCAGTGGGAGCTCATGTTCAGCTGCTTATCCACCCCCATCCCCCAAATCTTTTTCAGAGTCACTGCTTCCCACGATAGGGTCCCCCAGCCTGTAGGTACGTCTGACACGAGACCATGTTATGCAGCAGCTGCATGGAACTGCACAGTGACGGGCCCCGCGCTCCCCTCTCCGCTGGGCTCACCTTGTAGAAGTTGAAGACCAGGTCGAGTTCACAGACGTTGTGGAAATATTCATTCAAAACCTGGGCCAAGAGAAAGGAGAGCTGGATTTCAGAGACTGGGAGAAGGAAGGAGCCATGCCACTTTTCAGTCAGAGATGCTAAAGCCACAAGGGACCATTGTAATTGTCCAGTCTGATCTCCTGATTAGCACAGCCCACAGAATCCCACACAGGATCCCTGCCTGAGCCAGAACGGGTCGTTTAGAAAGACACAGCCAGCCTGGATTTAAGACTCCAAGGGATGGAAAAAATCTACCCTTGTCTCTGGATCAGCTGTTCCAATGTATCAACCTTACCTCTAGTTTCAGCTTCCAGCCGCTACAATGGTTGAGACCATTGCCTGGGCGGGATATGCCTCTGCCTCAGAAAAGGGTCACCAAAGGACATCCCTTGCAGCCAGTGGAATCTGCAACCCTGACCCCCTTGAACACAGGCACAGCCCCCAGTCTACCTGAAGGATGAGGCACCGTCTTTATGTCCCATCACAGCCGAGATCAGAGGGGCAGAAACTGCTGACTGTCCTGCCAGCACAGAGAGGGGCTGTTGAAAGCAGCTCACGGTCCTTTTAGGGCTGCCGTCCCTCTGAGGAGCTGGCACAAAGGACCAGGCCACGAGACGGCTCAAACTAAGGGAAGGGCAGAGGCCGCGGGCAGTGCTCACCTCCACGAAGTTGTGGATGGCCTCCAGGTAGGCCAGGTTGTTGTCGTTCACATCCACGCAGATGCAGAAGTACAGCCCCGCGTAGCGGCGGTAGATGATCTTAAAATTCCGGAACTGGGAGAGAGAGGAAGAGGACCAGCTGACGTCTGTGCTGCCCCTGGGTCAGACAACCCCCCACCCCCCAGCTAGCCCCTTTCTGGAGCATAGAGCAGCCAGTCAGAGACAGCATGGCCCAAGGGGTCACCCGTATCACCGGTGATAGCCGAGTCTATAGAATAATCCCTAGCTCTAGTCTAGTGCTTTCCACCCCGAGACCTCAAAGTGCTTTATGAAGGAGGGGCAGAATCATTAGCCCCATTTTACAGATGGGGAAACTGAGGCACAGAGCGAGGCAGCGATTTGCTCAAGGTCACCCAGCAGGCCAGGACACAGCCAGGAATAGAACCCAAGTCTGTCCCCACCCACCCCCCGAGTCCCAGTCCAGTCATCGCATCACAGCAGCTCAGTGTCGGCCTGCTGCCCCCAGGCTGATTGGAGCGACTCCAACGAGATGAGGCATTAATGGCTTGTGGCTGGAGGAGAGATACCAGGAGAATTGTGAATCCCTACGCAACTGGCTGGGCTTGCCTCAAACAGACTAGCTGGCTCTCCGCTCAAGGGGATCGGGGCTGAGCAGCTGGTGGCTGGTTCTTAGCTGCGGTGATCCACCGCCCCTAGACTGGGTAATGAGCATGCTGTATTCGGAGCTGCCTCGAGAGCCACCCACAGGCTGCAGCCACAGCAGGACCCAGCAGCTGGAGGGCTCGGGCATGGAGATCTCCAAGATCAGGGTTGGTATAAATTGAAGGGTTGTACCAGAGAGGGCGAGATTACACCTGCCACAGCCTCAGAGGCCTGCAGTGTATGCTGGGGCGTCGGTTGGCTGCCCATTTGGCATGCCAGGGGCGCCTTACCTCCACGAAGTTGGTGTGCTTCGCGTCTCGCACCGTGACCACGGCGTGCACCTCCTCGATGAGCTTCTGCTTCTCGTCGTCATCGAACTGCATGTACCACTTGGCCAGGCGCGTCTTGCCAGCCCGGTTCTGGATGAGGATGAAGCGAATCTGCAGAGAGAGCAGGCGGGGTTACGGGCATCCCACCCAACCCTCCCCACCACTAGCACCACCATCCCCCGGGATGCTGCTGCTCAAATACGGGGCGGCTCGCAGGCTCCTGGGAGGGTGGTGCCTCTCCTCCCCCTCATGTCTGCTGGCAGAGAGCCCAGCTGTTCGAAGCTGGAGCCACCAATGTAGGGACCTTTACTCTGAACTGCAGAAAATTCTGTAACTATCTAGACTTCCTCTGCCCTGTGCTCACTGGCTGTTTGCTCCATCCCCCTCCCTCCCTCAGCCCCACTCACCCTGTTCTCCCCTGCATTTTCCCCCTCCTCTTTCCATTTCTCTGATCCCCTCCCTAACTAATCCCACCCAAAAATAAAGTCACAGCACGGACATGCCTGTCACTGCCATCGCTTTGTTCACGCTCGACCCCTCACCCCACCTCGGCTCTGTCTGGTCTATTCGATTGCCAGCTCTTTGGGGCAAGGACGGTCCACTACCATTTGTACAGCACCTTGCACGACGAGGCCCCATCTTGGTTGGTCTTTAGGCATGTAATAAACATGATTGCTAAGCAGCAACAGCTGCGGGGTAGAGTCTGGGGGCTACTTCTTTATGGAGGTGGAGCCGTTGCCTCTCTGTGGGTGCAGCATACCCTGGAAGGAGGGTCTGTCCAAGTACGCTAACATCCCAGTGTGGCCCGTGCCCTCTGCAGGCACAGCTGTGCCTTAGCAAGCAGTCGGCACAGTATGGGGTAGAAGCAGAGGTCACTTTACCAGTCCCATGTGAGGTTATTCTCCATCAGTGACATGGGAGCTGCTCTAAGTCCCAGCTGCTCTTCCCATGTCATTCTGTGTCCCCCATAGACCTCCTTCATGGCACTCTCCAAAAGGGCACCGGCTCCCCCAGGCAGACTGCCCTGGCAAGGGTCTAAGATCCCTGGAGCTTGGTTCTCATTGTCTGGCCCATGTAGTTCATTGGCCTCCTGGAAGCTCTTCCTAGGGACAGCAACAGCAAGAATCAGGCAGTGGGGGACAGGACAGGGCAGATCTCACCCTCACCAAGGTTTCTCCCAGAGGAAAGAGATGCAGAACTGCCTTCGAACATGGCGTCTTCAGCAGGCGTCTCTCCCAACCTGCCCCACTTCGGGGGCCCTTTGTCAGCTGCTCCCTCTGACAAGATCCTGTCCCTCCCTTTCACCCGCTGGCATCCCGTGGCTGTGCACAAAAGACAACATGTCTTGCGCCTCCTCCCACCCCACCCGTTCTGCTGGGCTGTGTGGGAAACAGATAACAAGGGGGGTTGTTGACGCAGGGATGCCCCAGAGCAGGAGAAGCCACACGCATAGTTTGCGACTTCTCTGTCCATTGCCCTGCTGGTCCCAGCCTCCTTCCTCCACTTCTGCCCACCAGCCTGTGTCTCATGTCACAGCCATAAGCCGGGCCTGTGTGGATCCTCCTTCCCTTTCTGAGGGCTCCTTCCCATCACCAGGAACCCCACCATAACAGCGAGGCCCCACGTAACAGCCAGAGAGATCACTGCTTGCACAGCTCCTCTGGGGTGTCAGCACCGGGTACTGTATCCCGGAAAGCAAGCAACTCACAGAGACTCAGGGGTGGTGGTGGATGATCAGCTGAACACAGGCTCCAAAAGACGCTGTGGCCAAGAGCTAATGCAATCCTGGGATGCATCAACAGGGGACTCTTGAGTAGGAGCAGAGATGTGATTTTATCTCTGTATTTAGCCCTGGTATGACTGCTACTGGAATCCTCTGTCCAGTTCTGGTGCCCACAATTCAAGAAGGATGTGGATAAATTGGAGAGGGGTCAGAGAACAGCCATGAGAATGATAGATTCAAGGAGCTCAATTTATTTATTTTAACAAAGACAAGGTTAAGGGATGACTTAATCCCACTCTATCAGTATCTACATGGCGAACATTTAATAATGGGCTCTTCAGTCTAGCAGAGGAAGGTCTAACACAATCCAACGGCTGAAAGTGGAAGCTGGACAAATTCAGACTGGAAATAAGGGATCAATTTTTAACAGGGAGAGTAATTAACCACGGAGACAAACTCACCAAGGGTCATGGTGGATTCTCCAGCACTGACCATGTTTAAATCAAGGACTGGACGTCTATCTAAAAGATCTGCTCTGGGGACTGTTTTGGGGCAGTTCTCTGGCTTGGGTTATCCACGGAGTCAGTCTAGATCAGGGGCGGGCAAACTTTTTGGCCTGAGGGCCACATCGGGTTTCCAAAATTGTGTGGAGGGCCGGTTAGTGGAGGCTGTGCCTCCCCAAACAGCCAGGCGTGGCCTGGCCCCTGACCCCTATCCAACCCCCCTGCTTCTCACCCCCGACGGGCCCCCCCGGGACCCCTGCCCCATCCATCCTCCCCTTCTCCCTGTCCCCTGAGTGCCCCCGGAACCCCTGACTGTCCCCCGCCACCCCATCCAACCCCTCCTCTCCTTCCTGACTGCCCTCCTGGGACCCCTGCCCCCATTCAACCCCCCTCTTTCCCACCCTCTGACCACCCCGACCCATATCCACACCCCCTCACCGCCCCCCCGAACTCCCCTGCCCTCTATCTGACCCCCCCGCTCCCTGCCCCCTTACTGCAGTGCCTGGAGCACCGGTGGCTGGCGGAGCTACAGCCATGCCACGCAGCACAGAGCACCGGGTCAGGCCGGGCACTGCAGCCCCCCTGCCCAGAGCATTGTGCCGGCGGCACAGTGAGCTGAGGCTGCGCGGGAGGGGAAACAGTGGGGGAGGGGCTGGGGCGAGCCTCCCGGGCCAGGAGCTGGGCAGGAGGGTCCCGCGGGCCAGATGTGGCCCGCGGGCCGTAGTTTGCCCACCTCTGGTCTAGATGATCACAACAGTTCCTGCTGGCCTTGGAATCTATGAATAAGCAGCAGTATGGGAGGGGTCACGGCAGATGGCTCCTCCCCAGAAGGAGCTGCCTCACCACACTGCAGGGCCTTGCTAAGCAGGGAAGGGCATGAGTCGTCCAAGCAGCCCGCAAGGTCTTGCATTCTGCTGAGCCAGGAGAAAGGGCTTGCTCAGAGGAAATCCAGACGAGCAGCTGGCATGGCTCCGGCACAGAGCCGGTTGGTCGCACAAACTCACGGGGGGATCTTGCTCATTTCCAGTCCATTGACAGCGGGCAGACACATGCAGGAGACAGGCAGCACTGCAGAGACACCCCTGCATTTTAAGCTTGTTTTTCCTTATATTTTGCTGGGCTTCAGCATCCAAACATCTCACACCACGTCACACGCTGCAGCTAATCCTCACGTCACTAGCTGGGAAGTAGCCCCTGTCCCCATTCCACAGATAGCAAGGGGAGGGGAAGCGGGGTGTCCAAGGTGTGTCAGTGAACCAGTGGCAGAGAGAATGGAGCCCAGGATTCCCGTCTCGACCTGTGTCCCACATTCAGGCCTCAGCAAGGAGAAGGACAGGCAGGAGGGTCAGAGAGTTGGCCAGTTCCACCAGCACCCCACTCACCCAAGCTTCGTGTTTGAGGGTAGGGAAGAAGATCTCACTCAGTGGGGAGCGCTGTATGGTTTTTCCAAACTCCAGCTCTCCCCCACAGCCAGACCATGCGGATTTATCTACTACTCTGCTTTACTTGCGGAGCCCTGCAACGTCACCACACAGCCACTTGCTCCTTATCTCTGCACCGAGACGCTGACCCCAAGCAAGCGGCACTAGCCCTGGGTTTGGATCCCACGCCAAGCAAACTCCATCGCTCCCCAGGCTCTGAGTCCCCCTCCCTGGGGGACAGGCAGCACTCTCACCCTCAGCCAAGACAACTGATGGCCTCACTGCCCCCAGCGCAACCCAAGAGCAGCCGTGCTAGTACATCCTCTGCCTCCCGGCAATTACCGGCCACCAGGGTCCAAGCTGAGCAGATTGCTAGCAACATCAAGGGCAGAGAGACCGGGCAGCTACTCCAAGGGGACCTCCCTTTATAGCCACACATCACATCGGGTGTGAGAGCTTCATGTGGCCCCTATCTGTGTCAAACACCAAGGGCAACAAGGGAGAAAACCATCTCTTTCAGGAGCCTTAGGACCAGACTGAACATTACTTGCAGAGTTCACTCCCATCAGGGTGAGGGGGCTGGCACGAGCCCACTCAGTTTTCCTCATCCACATACTAGGCTCAGAACATCCTTGATTATGCCCAACACAACCACTCAGACGGGTGGGCGGACAGAGGATCTCTAAACAGACAGGAACACTGTCCCCCCTCCGCCCCCACCTTCCCAGCAAGTATTGGAGTGGGCTTGTTCTGTAGCAAAGAGACTTGGTTTTGAGCTTGTGCCGCATGTGTTAGGACCTGTCTGGGTCAAAGCAAAGGGCCAGGCAGCCGAGAAAACAGATCAGAATGGGGAGATCTTCCTGCCATTGTTCCAGGACAGGGCGTCTCAGATCCCACCGCAGATGGGAGGGCTGAACTGTTTCTAATCCTGAGAGAGTTTATGGCAGGGGAGAAATGCCAGGCCGAGGGCCCTGGGGTCTGATTCACTCTAGTGACCCCCTCGAGGATGTACAGGATGGGCAGCAGCTGGGCAGGGGACTAATTGGCGCATTAGCCAGGAGGTTAATGGAAAGGGAACACGCAGACTCCGTGTCAGGGTTAGAGCTAGCCAGAACAAATTCACCAAAACAAGATCTCATCAAACCAAAACGTTTCGCAGAGACCTATTGGCTTCCATTAAACTTTTGTCATGAAGGTTTTTGGGTCAGAAAGACTGGCTATAGCTGGGTGCTTCAGGCCCTGCCCTGGGACATGGGTTCAACTCCCTACCAGGTCTGATTTGGAGCAACCTGGGATGAACACCTCTGCTCTGAAGCAGGCAGAGCAGGGAGTCAAACCCATAGCAGACGCCAGTGCCCTGTGCACCAAGCTGCAGAGCGACACACATGCATTTGGCCAGCTCTCAGCAGGATTCATTTTCCAACCATAAGATCTGCTAGGCTATGAAATCGCCTCCCCGAGGGAAGTGCTGGAAGCCACTTGGCTTAGGGCAGCGATACTCCATTAGATCGACCCACGGGCCAATTTGAGAATTGTATAACAAGAGGCGGGCCGGGCCATTTGTGCAGAAGGCTGACAAAAAAAAACCAAAACCAAGCAAACGAAACTTCAGCTGCCAATAAAGACCTGGACTGCACCATAAGTATTAGCGTTTCTATCTTTTAACAAAGTTTATAAATCAACATTATTACCTGTGTTTGTGGCAATCTCTAATGGGAGATTTCAGAGTAGCAGCCGTGTTAGTCTGTATTCGCAAAAAGCTTTCAGCTCACTTCATCGGATGCATTCAGTGGAAAGCTTATGCTCAAATAAATTTATTAGTCCCTAAGGTGCCACAAGTCCTCCTTTTCTTTTTTCTAATGGGAGAGGTGACATCGAGGATCTCCGGCAAGCTTTGTGAAGCGTGGTTTGTGGGAGGCCAGGGCAAGGTGCGTGCACTGGTGAAGATGCTCATGTCAGACAACTGTGGTGCTGGTTTTTTATGAAGTTCACGCTAGAAAACCCAGATTCGCAGGGGTACGTTGATCTAAAGATCGTTAAAAGATAGATGGCTAGATTCTGGCTACTCTGAAATTGTCAGCATATTGAATCCAGAAATCACAAAGTCCCACTTCTCTGAATTTTCCCTTCAAGACATCTGAGCTCCGGAGACTTTCAATTAAAAATTGTAAGGCATCTTCATCAATTGAATCAAGAATGTTCTTTACTTCAGAAGGGCAAGGTCCATCGACAGAGACAATAAATGGATCACAAACAAAAGCAAATCCTTTGGAATTTTAAAATTCTCAAATCGCATTTTGAAATTTTCCATCAGATGGTTTAGGAATTCATGCATCGTTTTTATCTGCAGCAACAACGTGCAATATGGGAAAGTGCAACATCTTTCCTGTTAAGTTTGTCTGAAAGATTTCAAGATTCCTCTGAATCACACACTTTTTCAAACAAATCCCTAAGACTGCTTGCATGGCCTGGGAGCTGCAAATGGAGGGAATTCAAGTGACCAGTAATATCGCACAGAAAAGCTACCTATGACATAGAGGGGACATCATTCAAAATTCCAGAACTCGCAAGCCTTGTTGGTCTTGTGGTTTGAAGGAAATTCTATTATTTCTTTTTGAAGTGCACAAAACCTCTCTAACACGCGGCCACTACTTAACCAGCGAACATCAACTGTGCTGCAATATTCGCCTGAAATATCTTGTAAAATAGCTTTAAACAGACGATATTGTAAGCTAGAAGTTGACCATATGTAATTCACTAAGCTCATCACAGCCCAAAATCCCCAGACAATTTACTGCAAAGGACAATCTGGTGAATAATGCACTGAAGTGTATTTAATGAAGGGTGTAGAACTGCCAAACGTGAAGCAAAGCCCTTCTCTTTCCCTGCCATGGAGGGACCTCCGTCTGTAACAAGCAAGTTTACTTTCCGCAAACCTGAACCTTCCCCCCGCCCCCCAAAGCCTTTTACTTTTTAAAAAAATGCTCTCTTCTGTAGTGTAGGTTTCTAATGGTATTAAGCACAAAATTCTTCCTGACAATTTCACCACCATAAAAATCTAACAGCAATAGATGGGCAGTGTCACTTAAATCGCCTGATTCTTCCACTGCAAGAAACATATATCTGGCGTTTTTTTAAACCAGAAGGCAGTGCTGACAAATAATCCTCATAAATTATCTCCAATCTTCACACTGTGGAGGAATCAGACAGGGCAACTGGCTTCACACGTTTCACTAGGTCATCTTTGTTTTTATGTCCAGCAAAAAGCTCCTGCAGCATTTCCAATGGCACTCCTTGGCAAGCCTGGCATCCAGGAAAGGCTTTTCTTTTTAGCTAGTACCAACAGTATCTGAAGAGAAGCAGTTATTACTTTTCCCTATACAGTTGCTGATGTTAGGAGAATGATATTTGAAGTGTGCTACAACCATGTCAAATTTTGTCACATCTTGCAATATTGCCACGAGGACCTTATTGAAGTTACTGTGCTTTGATTCAAAGTGGTGCCTCATGCTGACGACCTTACAGACGGGGCACATTAAACACAAAGGGTTTGCGTTTAAATGAGGCAGCGTAATAAAAAGTGACAGATTTCAGAGTAGCAGCCGTGTTAGTCTGTATTCGCAAAAAGAAAAGGAGGACTTGTGGCACCTTGGAGACTAACAAATTTATTTGAGCATAAGCTTTCGTGAGCTACAGCTCACTTCATCGGATGCTTATGCTCAAATAAATTGGTTAGTCTCCAAGGTGCCACAAGTCCTCCTTTTCTTTTTGCGTAATAAAAAGGAAATCTGCTGTCCAGCTCGGGTTTCACTGTCGACTTTGCACCCTTCGCTCTCACTCACATTCATTTTTGGCTCCATTTCCATCACTCATGAAAACATGGGCAGTGTCCAAGCGCAATTATAGCCAGTGCTGTCGTGAGAACTTAAGATCCAGTAAGTTACTAACGAAAGAAGTCATAGGCAAATGATAGGCAGCACATCACTGTTTGTGAGTTTAATTAGACACATTTTTTAAGGTGAGCTGATGGGCCACACAGGAAGCCTTGGTAGGCCACATTTGGCCTGCAGGTGGCCTATTGAGTATCACTGTCTTAGGGTGTTTCAAACTCTACTAGTCAAGGCCCCAGGAGTCAGACTGAAGGGGACACTCCTGCATTTGTAAGGAAATGGACTGGAGAATTGGTCTTTTCCATCGCTAACTTTTGCAATTCAATTACACACATGCGCACGCACACAGAATTCGGTCCTCAATCTCCAGGGCTGAAACTGGTGGGTTTTTTGCGACCATCCCATCAAGATGATAACAGCTTTGGCTCACTCAGCTCCATGACAGCTTGGAACAACAGGCTTAGGCACAGAAGCGTCTGGATATCATTATGAATCCCCTGTGCCACCTGGATTAAACCAGACTAGGTCAGATGGGGCCACTCAAGGGGTCCAGGAACCCCTTGGTTGGATGACAATATCAGCCCAAATCTGTGATCATCTAAAATCTCCCCACTTGTCACAATGCCAAACCACATGGCCCCTCGGAAATTCATAAAGACAACTGGGACTAGAACTCAGAGCCTCCTGCCCTTGCCCCGTAAAGCAGAAGACAATCTCCGTAATCAGTTGGTGCTAGACGCGGGGACCCCTGAACAAACAGCTTACTGCATCCCACACCAGAGACGGCTGCACGTCAGCAGCGGCTGAGCAACCCCTGTACACAGCCCATGCGGCAGTAAGAGCGCTGTCAGAAGTACAGCCCCAGCACCAGTCTTCTTCTGTTACCTGCCTACCAAATATCTTATCCTGCAAGAGCCTCCCTCCTCAGGCACTGGGGCTGCTCCCTACTTCCCCAGGGGTGGGGGAGCTTATACCCCAATGGTGCACCCCCTTTCCCCACCCAGGATAGGGAGCCTCTCCCCCACATCCTTCCCCTACAGAGAAACCACCACTGGTGCCTCTCTACAACCCCGAGGGATAGAATCACAGAATCATAGGCCTGGAATGGACCTCAAGAGGTCATCTAGTCCTCTTCCTTCCACTCCTGGCAGGACAAAGTATTATCCATGGGGCTGGGGATCCTGACCCAAATCCCTCCCCTATAAGACCCCCAATTTTCCCCCTTTTCCCAGGGATGAGACCCACATCCCACCCAATGGTGCCCCACCCTGAATAGGGAGCCAGGCCCATATGCCCCCCAGAAGGTCTTCCAATGGTGCCCCTCCCACAGAGTTAGGGAGCCAGACCCACATCCCCCCTTAGAGTCTCCCAATGGTGCCCCTCCCACCAAGGAGACCCACATCCCTCCCCCTCGGGATGAGGACCCATCCCCCCGGGCAAAGGAGCCAGACCCACATCCCTCCATAGAGCCCCACAGTGGTACCCCCCTTACCATGATGGTCCCGTCCTAGCCAGGCCCCCCAGACCTTCTTCTTTCCCCTCCGCTTCCTCACTCCTTCTCTTCCCACCGGATATCCGGCGCCGTCCCGTCGCGCGGCCTGCTGGGAGCCGTAGTCCCGGCCGCCCCGGCGGAGCTGCCTCCGGCAGGCCGTGCGGCCGCAGCGGTGCATGCTGGGGGTTGTAGTTCCTCCCGCCAGGGCGGGGCGGTGTCGTTCCCCGCCGGCTCCGCCAGGGGGAACCCGGGGTCCGCGGTGCCCGGGGTCGGCAGCGGTCTGCTGGAGCCGGGGAGTCGCCTGGCGGCCCAGCCGGGAGCATCCACGCGGGGCCGGGAGAGCTGCCTACGTTAGCTCGCTGCTGGGAGAGGCCGAGTAGGCCCGAGCCTGGCCCAGAGCCCCGCAGCCCCGGGGAAAGCGAGCTGGTCCCCCCACCACCCCTCGGGACACCACGGGGGGGACCTGTCCCGGTTCCCCCCTGAAGCGGGGCAGTTCCCAGGCCACTTCCCCCACCCGGGGCGGTGGTGGGGGGCGGCTCCCGGGCCGGTTCCCCCCACCCGGGGCGGTGGTGGGGGGCGGCTCCCGGGCCGGTTCCCCCCACCCGGGGCGATGGTGGGGGGCGGCTCATGGCCCGGTTTGCCCCCCAATCCTGGGCAATGGGGCTAGCGGGGAGGGCGACTCTGCCTGAGTCTGGCCCCCGTCCCAGGGGCGAGATCATGGAAGGTACCAGTGGGCTCAGTTCCTTGCACGCTCTGGTCCTGGAGCGGGGCCCTGTCTTCCAATAGCGGGCGTGAGGCCCCCCACCCCACAGCAGCCGGCGGCTGGGTCTGGGCTGTGATTGTGCGAGGTTACATGAGGGACACAAAACCAGGAACGGTAGCTAAACAGAGCTGTAGGACAGATTCGCTTCCTGAAGGGCTTTTTGGTGATCCTTAAATTTAGGAGACCCAGGTTCTAGTCCCTGCTCTGCTACAAGCTCCCTGCATGTCCTCAGGCAAGTCACCTAGTCTCTCTTGGCCTCAATTTCTCCCCTGCACAATGTGGATAAATTCACTAAAGACTGAGGCGCTCAGATATTATGAGGATGAGGGACTTAGCTTAGATTAAACTTGTGTTTTGTACCCAGACCCCACAGTGACTGGACCGCAGACAGATCAAAGTGACATGCAAGCTCCTTAGAGCAAGGACTTTGTCTTTTGGAGGTTTGTAGAACACCCTCTAGCTCTATGTTGTAATCACTTTTAGGCTAGAACTTTGAGCCTCCTGCTCCAAAAGCCCTGGCCTCTGCCCTCTGAGCTAAAGGAAAATCTCCATTAGCTAACAGCAGCATATAGACCTATGACACACAGTTGAGTAGTCCCTGTTGCAGCCAGTAGATGTTAGTGGTGTATATGTGGTAACCCTGACCCTGGGACGAGCACAGGGGTGGGCAAACTTTTTGGGCTGAGTGCCACATCTGGGTATAGAAATTGTATGGCGGGCCATGAATGCTTACAAAATTGGGGTTGGGGTGTGGGAGGGGGGCGGTGAGGGCTCCGGCTGGGGGTGCAGGCTCTGGGGTGGGGCTGGGGATGAGGGGTTTGGGGTGCAGGAGGGTGCTCCACGCTGGGACTGAGGGGTTCGGAGGGTGGGAGGGGGATCAGGGCTGGGGCAGAGAGTTGGGGTGCAGGGGGTGGGTGGTGGCTCAGGGGTGCAGGCTCCAGGCGGTGCTTACCTCAAGCAGCTCCTGGTAGCAGCAGCATGTCCTGCTCTGGTTCCTATGCAGAGGCACGGCACTGGCCAGGCAGCTCAGTGCGCTGCCCTGTCCGCAGGTGCCACCCCTGCAGCTCCCAGCCAATGGGGCCGGGGCAGTGTGTGGAGCCCAATGGCTGCCCCTACACGTAGGAGCCGGAGAGGGGACATGCTGCTGTGTCCGGAAGCCACATGGAAAGCCCCTGAGTCCGACCCTGTTCCCCAGCGGGAGCTTGAGGGATGTATTAAAAATTCTGACGGGCCAGACAGGGCCCGCAGGCCATAGTTTGCCCACACCTGGACTAGCATGTGATGCAGCAGAACAGAATGCTGTCCTGGGGAGAGACAAACAGCCAATGAGGGCAACTGGAGCTGGAGAGCTGGGAAGGCACCCGAAGGGGGCAGTTGGAAAAAACCTGTTAGAGATGGAGAAGTCCTGCCTTGAGTGCAGGGGACTGGACTAGAAGACCTCTGCAGGTCCCTTCCAGTCCTACGATTCTATAGGAATCTAGATGCTGAGCTATCGGACGAACTGAAGTCTGGATAGGAGGTGAGGTCATAAAAGAACAGGAGAATGAAAGGAGGGGACTGGGAAGTGAAAAGGAGGAAAGCAGAAAAATAGGAAAGCCTTCAGGTCAGGAGAAGCAGAAACAAAAACAAACCAGGGTATGTGAGCAAACACTATTAGAGAAGGGAAGTAAAGGGAAATAAAATCTACAGATGTACCAGAGAGAGAGTATCAAGGAAAAAAAAACGGAAAGGAAATATAATTGGTGAAAAAGGGACTTGATCAGAGAGCCATGTTAGATTAAAACAGATCCTGAAATCAGTAAACAAGACGCCCACTTACAAAGGATCTAAAGCAGTGATTCTCAACCAGGGGCCCCTGGGGGCCGCCAGCAGGTTTCAGGGGGTCTGCCAAGCAAGGCCAGCATTAGACTTGCTGGGGCCCAGGGCAGAAAGCCGAAGCCCCACTGCATGGGGCTGAAGCCCAGGGCCCTGCGCCCTGCCACTCAGGGCTGAAGCCAAAGCTGAGTAACTTAGCCCCACTGTGGCACGGGGACCCGGCAGCTGCCCTGCTTGCTACCCCCGTTGTTGGTCCTGGCTTTTATATGTAGAATATATATGTATAATAGTTGTTGTGGCACACGTGGGCCGTGGAGTTTTTGTAGCAAGTTGGGTGGGCCTCAGAAAGCAAAAGGTTGAGAACCCCTGGTCTAAAGTGTATGAACAGAGAGAATGACCGAGTGAACAGCTATTGAAGAAACACTGTTCAAAGGTGCCTAATGGACAAGTGAGGGTCCACAAGGTGAAGAAACCCTGTTTGTGGATAAACTCGATGAAAAGAGGTACAGCCTCAGGAACATTGAATCTAAGGAGCACTTCAAGCCAAAGCAAGCAAAGAACAGGACAGCAAAGAGTGGAGCTGGACGTACAGCCCAGAAGAGGAAAAGTTGATTATTCGCTGAAGTGACACAGTATGTTGTTAAGTAATCTCCTTTGTTCTTGTTAATAGTGCATTTGGTATTAACGGCACAGAGTAAGGAAGAGTAGCATGTACGAGCTCCCAATGTGTTGGTAATCTATAGTTTATTATGATAAGGAGTGAGTACTTGGTAATATTCTATATTATTTATGCTCCTGGTACAGTATTTGAGTTTTCCCTTACAAAGTTCTAAAAAAACAAATTAAAAGGATCCCTTTTGTATTGGTTTGCCTCTGCCTCTCCTCACAGTTAGCAGAGCCTAGCCTAGCCAGGTCACCACAGTCCCTCCATAGTTACAGTGTGGATAATAATACTTGCTTTCTCCATAGATAGCAGAATAATGAGGGGAGTAGTTGAAGTGCGACAAGAAAGTGGAGGCAAAGGAGTAATTGGAGGAAGTGGTGGGGAGTCTGCATGGTTTGTCAAAGTCCCTTCCAGTGACAGAAAAGGTGCGGGTGGTCCCCTGTCTTCATTTTTCTGAATCAAGTTATTTTTTTGTCATGTCAGTGGGGACAGTGTTTTATGTAACATGTTCTGCATAATATCAGGAAAGGCCTCCACGCTTGTGAAACTAACCTGGCTCTTTTATTAAGAGAATTATTTACAGAGATGCCACATTTGCAACTAGTATTCCAGCCATGTGCACACAGACTGATTCCCTGGGGTCTCCTCCAAACTCTTCCCCCTTGCAACCTGTGCACCTCCCTCCAAGTTCCATGCAGGTTGTCACATCTCTCTTTTTTAATCGTTGTTGTGTCTGTTGTGCAAGCTTTGGCTGACTTGGGGAGTTCAGAGATTATTAGGACATAAACCACCCCAGGGGACATGGCCCTTAGTGACAGCCCATTGCAGTCTGGTAGTTCTCAGAGTCCTTCAAGTGTGACCCCCCGCCCTTCTTGTTCGTGTTCTCGCAGCTGGCGGAGTAGTTGCTGACTTCTGATGGGTGGCATCCTGTTGCTCCCCTGTAGTGCTCATGTTCCGTGTTTCTTCTGAATCTCCTACATCAGGCCAGCCGATGCTGAGGCTCTTTCTAAGTCCTCCTGGTCCTGACTTTGGCACCATCTGTCTGGGCATGCCGGCTGCCTGCCACTGCTCTGCAGTTCGGCTCCATCACTGTGCCGAGTCCGTAGCTACCTCATGTGACCTGTGTGCCGCTGCAGCTGAGACTGTTGCCTCTCGCCGTTGCGTTGTCTGGCTGTTTGATGGTTGGGCCCAGACCTGCTCAGCTATGGGTAGTGGCCTCCGGTTCTGGCTCCTTTGCTGTAGCAAATGCCTCCTTGCTTGGCATTAACTGTTTCTGTGTCCTGCCCATCATTTCTCCTTTGGGGGAATGGGCAGCGCAGGGGTGGAGCCTCGTGGGACAGGTGGCACAGGGGGCAGGGCCACGGGTCCGGCTCCAGCGGCTCCTCCATTTTTAAGGAGCTTCCGTGGTTCCTGCCTCCTCCTGTAGCACGTTAGGGCTGCGGCCTTGCTTAGGGTTGTTTTTACGCTTTCCGATGCCTGCTCTTGGGTCTCTCACCATTCCCACATTGCATCATTGCGTGTTAACTGTCTCCAGGGCTCACGGGCTTCTGACAGGTGCGCCCAGAGTCTGAAAAACTCGCCTGTCTAACTCGCTGGACTCCCTCCATAGTCTCGACTCTGATCATTTCCTTACTGCCTCTCAGTGTCTGGCCAGGTTTCAGAGTAACAGCCGTGTTAGTCTGTATTCGCAAAAAGAAAAGGAGTACTTGTGGCATCTTAGAGACTAACCAATTTATTTGAGCATGAGCTTTCGTGAGCTACAGCTCACTTCATCGGATGCAACTGGCCAGAGTCCTTCAGAGGACAACAGATGGCTGATGGAGGGCACCTCAGTTTGTTTCAGCTTGTTGGCATTCAGACTGGTACCCTGCTCCCGGCACCCATTTAGGAGCTGTCCCAGCTTGGTATCAAGGTCCTGGATTGCCTCTTCCTTGGCATCTTCTCCTACAATAAGAATGACAATCTTGGTTGTCCCTCTAGTGCTTGGCTCAGTTTATACTGAAACACCTCTGGGCCGGGCTGATGCCCACAGGTGTTTGTACCCAGCAGTACCTGCCAAAGGACGGGGCAAAGGGTGGCCGTGTGGCTGATCCAGCTCAATACACCAGCCGTCACAAACACTGACCACGTTTGCCTTGGCTAGATCGGGCAGCGTGTCCTCCATCCTTAACGGGCAGCGACTTCTTTTCAGTGCTCTGTGCAGATCCTCAGTTCTCACCGCTGCTGACCCTTTTGGTGCTAGGTTCCACAGGTGTAATGGTGCCTCTTCTTTGCAGGCTTGCCTGTTCCTTCTTCAGTGGGACCGGGGCTAATGGACCTCAGTGTTTCACTAGTCACATGGGCTGCACTTGGGGGTCTGTTTCTACTTTCAGCTTGCCCCCTCCTCGAAATATGCCATTATGTTCTGTGAGAATACCAGACAGGGCCCACAGTGACTATTGTCATGTTGTCAGATCCAGAGCATGTGCTGCCCTTGTGTCTTGGCAGCTATAACTTAAATGTACTTTGGAGCCCGGGGACTGGAACGTGGGTCTCCCATCTCCCCGGGAGAGCCCTAACCACTAAGCTAGAGGCAGATTCTCTCTGACCCCAGGTATAGTTCAGTATTTATACCCCGTGGAACTGCTTCGGGGGCAGGGAATTGAGCACAGCCACTGGATTGAGGCCCAAAGGCAATTTATGTGGGGGAGGAATGCCTAGTTTGTGAATCCCAGAGGCTTAGAGGTGAGCTAGGCACTGCCTTGTTGGGCGGTGCCAGGATGTAGGTGGCTGTGCACACACCCACCAGCTGAAATGGAGGAGCCTTGGGAACTTTAATGGCAGAAATTTAGGCACTCCCAGGGCTAGGTAGCAGCTGAGCAGGAATTTTGTGAATGCCTGAGGTTCTTAAAGGTTGGACGTAGGTACCTAAATATCTTTGTGAATGTAGCCCATGGCGTGATTATTAGAGGGGTGTTTGGGGCTCTTCAGTCTCCATAAAGACAATACTTTAGAAGGTCTTAGCCAAAGACAAATGCCAGCTCTGTTTGCAGCTACTGCTTAGTGGCGATGCCTCAAATAGGGGTGGCGGGGCAGACGCATTGATTCTTGGGCAGCAGATATCCCGACCTTGGTTCCTTCATCCTTCTCCACCCCCAGAGCATCATCCTCCAACCAGGCTGTCTTGCTTCTTGCACTTGGTGCAGTCAATAGCTTCTAACTGTTTGTTTATAGTGTCCCTGCATTGGCCTGGTATTCAGCACAGAGGTGTCTAGGATAAAAGTCTGTTTCCTAGGGCTGGCTGAGAGCCGTTTCCTGTACACACTTGTATTGTTCATATGCAGGAGAATTAAGACAATGAAAAGACTGAGTCATCCTTATTAGCTCTCAAGTTTAGTTGTAAATGACCCATGTCTATACTCTGTCTATACTTGAAGGAAAAGGGGTGTTCTAACCCAGGTTAAACTAATAATGATGTCAGACTTTTAACTTGAGTTAGCGGCTTGACTTAAAGCCTAAAGGCATTGTACAGGAGCGGCTAACCTGACAAAAGCCAAGTTGCTGTGTCTTCATTGCTATTTTAGCTCAGGTTATCTAACCCTAGATAACACCCTTTTTTTGCAGTGTAGACACGCTCAGTGGTGGGACTTCTAATGGGCCCCAATGATTGGAAGATGAGTTTGAAGTTGTAGTTTTTGCCTTCCTGAACCCACATAAGTCAAGTGGGCCGGTCTTGTGGTTAAAACCCTGGGTTGAGGTCAGGCAGTCTAGATTCAATTCCCTGCTCTGCCGCAAACTCCGTGGGGGACCTTGAACAAGTCCTTGAATCTCTGGGCTTAAGGCCAAGGTTACACTGGAAATGTATGTTTGTCAGGGGTGTGACTTGTTGTATATTGGCAAAAACCCTAGCATGGGATCTGCTAATGGAGATGCAGCTTATATCCCCACAAGAGTGCTTTTGCCAGAATAGCTTATTTCATTGGCCGCACTGATATAAGCTGTACCGGCAAAAGCACCCCGTTACCCGTATAAGCGGCATCTCCACTATAACGATATTAGCAACTCCGGCAAACCTTCTCTAGGCTTAAATTCCCCCTCTGTAAAAGGGGGATAATGACAGTTCTCTGCCTCCCAGGGATGTAGAGAAGATAAATCCACAAACAGCTGTACGCTGCCCAAGTCACAGCACCCTGGGCCGTGAGTATTTTCCACCTCGCATGGACGAGTTTACAGAAGGCCGCGACCATCTAACCACAAAGGAGTCTTAGGAATCAAGTCCCTGCTATTCAACCATTCCAATCACTGATTGAAAACAACATGCTGCCTCTTCTGTACATTTTCGTCTCTTTATCCTAGTGCGTAGTTACTTATTTATTAAGTTACACAGAGCCTTGCTAGCCACCAAGCTCTTTAAAGACTTAGGCCCAGTTCCTCAAAGGTATTTAGGCTCCCAACAGGAGTTAGGCACCCAAATACCTTTGGGGATCTGGGTCTTTCAGACTACACAGGGGTCACTTCATCATCTAAATGCAGCCATCCTGAAGTGGAAGTGTAGCAGTGCTGTCTATGCTTGCTGCTGCCTCAGTTTCCCCTCAGGTTGGATTCCCCCAAATGTTCCAGTCTTGTTTGGTTGCTGCAGTGACTTGGCTTTCCAGCTAAGTCATTAAGGGGGGAAAAAGCCAACCCCCTTCCAGGATATGCAAAACAAACACAGAAGAATCTCCCATCCCACATCTCAAGCTAGGCACAGACCCTCCTCCTTCCTAATGGTCAGTTGGTCTTTCTACCTGTCTGTCTAAGTTTTAGGCACTCTTCACCCCACTCTCTGGGTTCTGCTTTCCAGGCTCTGCTGCTGCTCAGTCTTGCTGCTGTGGGTCACACCTTGCTCTGTATTGAGCAGCAGCTTCCTGGAATCTTCCTACTCGCCTCTGGCTTGCTACAGGCTTCTGTTTTATCTCCCCTGCCAAGCCCTGCCTGCCATGTGGCCTTGTTCGCTTTCTCCACCTGGGGAGCTAAGCTAAGAGCTTTGCAGGTAGGGCTGGACCCATCTCCCCTTAAAGGGACAGTCACTCAGTGATAGGAGGGGAGCAGGCAACAAGCAAAGGCAAATAAAATTAGAGAAAGGCCCAGATCCTTAAAGGTGTTTAGGCGCCTAACTCCCATTTGTGATCTGGGCCGAATGTTTCCCGGCACGGACCCTGTCTTATGATCTGTTTTTACAGTGCCCCCACCCTGATGGGGGTTTCTGGGAGCCATCCCAATTCGAATAGCCCAGAAATAACTCTGCCGGACCCTTTGACCCAGCCACTTCAATCCAGAATGCATCTGCTGAAGAAAGCCAGACAGTCTTTGTATTAAAGGTGACCTGGCCAAACAAACAAACAAACAAAAACGGTTTGTGCCCTTTTTTATTGCTTCATGAGGGTTAAAGGCAGCCTGACTTTTATTTATTTATTTATTTCAAGGAAAAATAAGTTTCTGCCTGTCCCTCCCCACCCCCTTAAAAATCCAGGTCTTGTTTACCCTGGAAGTTTCGGTGGAAGACCAGAGAACAGGTAGGGTTAGAACATCAGCTGGGCTAAGGTTACAGAACTTGATTAACTGAGAGAGGAAATGATTCCCCCCACCCCCCCCCCCCGACTTTTTAAAACACTGCTTTTTGTTGTTAACAGAAAACACTTGGAAGAAAACACCTCTTTAAGTATGCAACACCCGCAACCTCTGTTATTAATACTGCAGGAAAGCTTAATGCTAGACAAAGGGGGATAGACTAAATGACCCCCTCCAACCCTACGATTCTAAGAACCCCAATCAAGGGTTTGAATTCCCATTGTGCTAGGGGCTGTACAGATAAATAAGAAAGGAGACAATCTGGGCCCCAGAGAGCTGACAATCTATAGTTCATACACACATTATGGTGCAAGGGCTGGAGAAAATGTCTTACAATAAGAGATTTAAAGAGCTCAAGCTGACTGAGAGGTGGCTTGAATATGGCGGTGGAGGAAGGTAGAACAAGACCCAATGGCTAGGAGCTGAAGCCAGACACATTCAGGGTTGAAATTGGGCCTAAACATTTACCAGTGAGGGAGAGTAACCACTGGAACAAACTCCCAAGAGAAGTGGTGGATTTTCCATCTCTTGAGTGTTTCAGATCAAGACTGGATGCCTTTCTGGAAGATGCTTTTGCCCAACACAGGTTGCTGGGCTCAATACAGGGGTAAGGGGCAAATTTAGTGGCCTGCGCTATACAGGAGGTCAGACTAGAAGATCTAATGATCCCTTCTGGCCTGAAACTCTGTGAATAGAGCACCTGGATTCAGGGCGGGAGAATGAGAGTACAATCAAGACAACAGATTTTAGCAAGCCAATGAAGTGCTGAAAACCCTCCTAGGCTGCATTGTCGCTAGAAATGGCTTCCAGACATTGGATTGTGTTAGTCTGCTAGACTGAAGAGACCGTGATGGAATATTTGTTCCCCATGTAGGTGCTGATAGATTAGGATCAAGTCTTCTCTTTGTTTAGCTAAGTAGATTGAGCTCCTTAAGTCTATCACTGCTAGGCAGGTTTTCTAACCCTTTGATCATCCCTGTGCCTCTTCTCTGACCCGTCTCCGATTTATCAACATCCTTCTTGAATGGTGGGCACCAGAACTGGACACAGGATCCCAGCAGCGGTCGCACCAGGGCCAAATACAGTACGCGAGATTCCCTCTGCTCCTACTTGGGATTCCTCTGTTTATGGAGCCAAGGATGGCAGTCCCACCCGCTCCCCTGGAGCCGTACTCGGGTGCTACCCTGAGCTGCCACCATGCTGCCTGGGCCACATTGCTGTTTTTAGGTATTAGCTTGAGCAGAGTGTAGACACTGGCACCGACTTTCCAAAGTACCAGGGGATGCTTGACCCCCAGCTGCCCTAGGCCCCACCCCCATTCCACCCCTTCGCTAAGGCCTCACCCAAGCCTTGCCTCTTCCTTCCCCGCTCCACCCCTGCCCCACCTCTTCCCGCCAGTTCCACCCCCTCCCCTAAGCGTGCCATGTCCTCACTCCTCCCCCCTCCCTCCCAGCTTCCTGCATGCCGCAAAACAGCTGATCGCGGTGGGTGGGAGCCGCGGGGAGGGAGGGGGAGCTACTGATCTGCGGGGCCTGCTGGTGGGCAGGAGGCACTGGGGGTGGGGTGGGAGGGCTGCCGCATTTTTTCCCCATGGGTGCTCCAGCTCTGGAGCACCCATGGAATATCAGTGCCTATAAATGTACCCTATAAGGCTTGTTTTCCACTCCTTTAATCATAGTCCTGGCTCTCCTCTGAGTCCATTCCAATTCTGATTAGACTTTGGTAGCCTTTTTGTTTGCAAAATCCACGATCGGGGCCTGACACAGGTAATTTACGTGTAGCTCTGTGTGTTTATAGAAATTCCGCCCCCCGAAGAAACGTTTCCCTGAAGGTTTTCAAACTTTCCTCGCCTGCTCTGGAACGAATCCCGAGCCACCTCTCCGGTCTCCAGGGTAATGATGTAATTATGTGGGTGTTTTTCAGAAGCGTGTTCAGTGCCCGGCAAAATGAAACTGTGCTGATCTATCGTGTTATGTCATTAGGATGCCCGTTATCTATATTAAGAATCTACATGAATAGTCACGACACATTTACACAGTGCACACTCGGCAGGAAGGTTTGCAGACCCCGCTGTCTCGCCGGAAGCCAAAAGCTGGAAGGCCTGGGGCTGGAACCATGACTCCCTCCCAGGTTTTCAACCAAAGCAGGATTTAAGTCCTGGCTCCACGGCTGATTCTGAACAACCCGCTAATCTGAGCTGAAAACCAGCATGGGGACTTTTTTTCTTGTGTAAGTGGGTACCTGCGTGTGAAAACTCTGATATTGTGCATTTCTCTATCCCCTTTCATCCAGGAATTTCCAGGCCCTGGCCTCTAGTCTCCCCTGCAACCTCCTCAGCAGGTTTAACCAGTTTAACTCAGCAGGTTTAACCAGTACTCACAGCACCAGAGCATAGGCGCCAACTCTGTGGGTGTTCCAAGGCTCAGCACCCACCAGCCACCCCCCGATCAGCTGTTCGGCGGTGGGTGGGAAGTGCTGTGGGGAGGGGGCGAGGTGGGGTCAGGGTCTTGAGGGAGGAGGTGCAGCGGGGATGGGAAGGGGTGGAGTGGCGGTGGGGCACCCACCCAGAAAGAAGAACATTGGTGCCTGTGCACCAGAGCCTTGTCTATATTAGGACACCGAGCAGGAGCATTGGTGGGAATCGTAGGTGCCAACTCCGTGGGACTGGCAGCCAGCTCCCCGCCAGTGCCTCCAGTCTGCCGGTGGCCCCACCACTCAACTCCTCCCCCTCCCTCCCAGCACTTCCCACCCACCACAATCAGCTGTTTCACGGCATGCTGGAGGCACTGGGAGGGAGGGGGAGGAGCGGGGATGGGGTGCACTCAGGGGAGGGAGAGGAAGAGGTGGGGAGGGGGCGGAGCATGGGTGGGAAGAAGTGGGGCTGGGGTGGGGGCTTACGGGAAGGGGTACAGTGGGGGCAGGCCTGGGGCTGAGCAGGCATTGAGCACCCCTGGGCAAAGGAAAAGGCCAGCGCTTATGGTGGAAATCTTTCTAAAATTCCTCCAACGTAGACACAGTGTAAAGGAACAAATATTATTTCCCTAAGATACACAGACACAGGCTTCCACTGCTCTGGAAGAAAGAGGAAGAGCCCTCAAAAAAGCTATAAAAGTTACCTTCCAGGCCATGGTGCCTAGCAGTTAGGGCACAGGGCTAGATATTGGGAACTGTGGGTTTGAATGCCCTGCCACCAGTCCAATGCGTGGCCTTCCCATCTTTGTGCCACACATTTCCATCTTTAAAATGGGGATAATACCTCTTAGCTCAGGAATCAAATCATGCGGTAACAGGGGGGGCCCCAAAATGCAGGACAAATACCTGACAACCTGCCCCCGAGTCCCAGCCGGTGGCGCAGCAGGGATCAGGCAGGCAGGCTGCCTGCATACCATGGCTGGTGGCCCCACGCTGCTCCCGGAAGCGGCCGGCTGCTGGCATGTCTCTGTGTGCCCCTGGCGGGCTGGGAGGAAGCAGCTCCGCCCCCGCCCTGAGCGCTGACTCTGCCGCTCCCATTGGCCAGGAATTGCAGCCAACGGGAACTGCGGGGGCGGCAGCCGTGCACAGAGACCTCCTTCTCCAACCCCCCCCGCAGGAGCCGCTGCTGGAGGGAGGGGTGTGCCAGTCGCTTTGGGAGCCATGCCACCCGAGATAAGTGCCATCCCCCTGCCTGCCTCCTGCACCCCAATCCCTTGCCCCAGCCCACAGCCTGCAGCCAGCACCCAAATTTCCTCCCAGAGCCCACTCTCCACACCCCTCCCGCACCCCAACACCCTGCCCCAATCAAGGTACCTTTTTTAATTTTCATTTATTTCCCATTACTTATAATGAGGAGGATGAAGAAAAAAAGAATGAAAAACAGGGGGGAGATAAGAGAGAATGTTGGGTCCCGAGGGGGCCCCCGACAATGAAGCTGTGCACAGGGCCCCACTAACTCGAAATCCGCCACTGTCTTCACTGCTGTAACATGGCTTGAAATTCTCAGATGAAAGATCAAGTGTGATTACTACCTAATATACCAGCTCCCTGCACGTGAGTCACAGCTACTGTCTTCGTTCCTGGGCTCCACTTTCAGCATTTGCTCCGGAAATCTTTTGTTTATAGCTGAAATAATGATTACTCCTAACATACACAAACAAGTGTTAGGACACTGTAGCTTTTTCCAGGACCAGCTATTTAAAGAGACCAGCTCTAGGAATGGCTTTTTCTTCTCAACTAGATCGTCTTCCACCTTGAGGGTCAGGCATTGAATAGCTGCTTGGCCCTTTTCTCCCATCAGTCACTGCTTCCTCAACCAAGCCCACCTCCTGGATGAATGGACAAGATCTAATCCACAAGAGGCAATGCTGTGTTGCAGGACCCGTTTCCATAAACTTGGCCATTTCTTCCGCAGCCTCCTCCTGCCCATCTGGACCAGGGCTGGCGGCTCGGACTCCCATTATAAAGGAGGCAAATCCCATCTTTATTTTCCTTTAACTAGAGCAATAGAGACTTTTCCTTTCCCTTTGCTCCCTGTAACCCACTCAACACTACCAAACCTGAGGTCTAGCAACTTTTCTTCTCCCAGCCTGGAGAAATCATTAAGGCCCACAGAGGAGTTAGCTGTCTAAATAATTTAGAACGTAAGAGTGGCCATATCAAGCCAGATCATGATCCATCTTGCCCAGTTTCTTGTCTCTGACAGTGTGCCGTACCAGAGTTTCAGGGGGAATGTACAGAATGGTAATTATGGAGCGATCCACCCATCTTCCTCTCCTGGCTTCTTGGCAGTCAGAGGGTTAGGGTCACCTCGAGCATGAGGTTGCGTTCCTGACCGTCTTGGCTAATAGCTACTAATGGACCTGTCCTCCATGAACGTATCCAGTTCTTTTTTTAACATAGTTGTACTTTTGGCCAAGCCAACATCCATTGGCAATGAGTTCCACAGGTTAGCTGTACATTGTGAAAAAGTATGTCCTCTTGTTTGTATTAAACATGCTGCCTATTAGTTTCTTTGGATGACCTCTAGTTTTTGTGTTGTAGGAAAGGATAAATATCACTTCTCTATCCACTTTCACCACACTACTCATAATTTTGTAGACCTCGTCATATCCCCCCTTTGTTATCTCTTTTCAAAGCTGATCAGCCCTAATCTTTTTAGTCTCTCCTCAAACGACCTTTGAAGATCTGGGCCCAGGGGTCCATCCAAGGGAACAACCTAAAGCCAGCATAACCTATTGGATAGGGTGATGGACCAGGAATCAAGAGTCACTTACTTTACCTCTGTTTCTTCTCCTACCCTTTGTCTGTCTTATCTGTTTAGATCATAAATTCTTCGAGACAGGGAGTCTCTCACTATGGTTTGATCTACATATAGATTTTGTCCCAGTATAACTATGAGAAGAATGGAAGACGTGTTGTGATCGGTGCAATCTATATGAGGATCGATCAAGGTGAAGGTGATAACTATGTCTATTAATGACAGGTTTCAGAGGAGCAGCCGTGTTAGTCTGTATTCACAAAAAGAAAAGGAGGACTTGTGGCACCTTAGAGACTAACCAATTTATTTGAGCATAAGCTTTTGTGAAGTGAGCTGTAGCTCACGAAAGCTTATGCTCAAATAAATTGGTCAGTCTCTAAGGTGCCACAAGTACTCCTTTTCTTTTTATGTCTATTAAGGATGTGATTTTTTTTTTTTAAACTTTGTTGTTTCGGGTTGGGCATAAGCATCACCATTCATTCAGGGTGAATGTAAAGAAGTGCCTGGAATAATAGTAAAGGAGGACTTGTGGCACCTTAGAGACTAACCAATTTATTTGAGCATAAGCTTTCGTGAGCTACAGCTCACTTCATCGGATGCATGTGTCTCCGCCCAAAACAAAAGGCAAATGCAAGGCTGCCTAGAAATGTGGGTGGCTTGATATCGTTTGGTCTCCTGAGCCCCTCTCTGGTGCTTTCTCCAGTAGGCCACACTGCCTCCATCTCCCCCCCACCCTGGGGTTCTGCTCTCTCTGGTGTCTCATTAATGTAAAACCTGCCCCAGTGCTAAATCTGGATCACACACACCTTCCCTGAGAGATGAGTCCTTCCTCAAATGAGCGGGGGGAGGAGGTTCCCTCACCTCACAGGACTTGAAAGGGAAGGGAGAAAAAGGTGTAGGGCCAGATGCAAAAGCTAAGAGGTCTGCAGTGGGCTATTACAACCCATAGTGCTAGGGCAGGGGTTCTCAAACTGGGGGTCATGACCCCTCAGGGGGTTGCGAGGTTATTATGGGGGGTTGTTGTGACCTGTCAGCCCCAGTGCATGCTGGAGCTGACAACCCCTGCCCTTTGGAGCTGGATGGCTGGAGAGCAGGGGCTGCTGGCTGGGCACTCAGCTCTGAAGTCAGCACTGCCCCCAGCAGCAGCGCAGAAGTAAGAGTGGCGTGGTATGGGGGATGTTGTCACTTTTTTCTGGGGGTTGTCACAGCCTGAAATATTTCCAAAGGGGGTCCCAGCAAAAAAAATTTGAGAAGCCCTGGATTATTGACAGGTTTCAGAGTAACAGCCATGTTAGTCTGTATTCGCAAAAAGAAAAGGAGGACTTGTGGCACCTTAGAGACTAACCAATTTATTTGAGCATAAGCTTTTGTGAGCTACAGCTCACTTCATCGGATGCATTCTGTGGAAAATACAGAAGATGTTTTTATACACACAAACCGTGAAAAAATGGGTGTTTATCACTACAAAAGGTTTTCTCTCCCCCCACCCCACTCTCCTACTGGTAATAGCTTATCTAAAGTGATCACTCTCTGGATTATTGAGTGATCCATCCCGTTAGCCAGTCCCAGCTTCTGGCAGTCAGAGGTTTAGGAATACCCTGAGCATGAGGTTGTGTCCCTCACCATCTTGGCTAATAGCCATTGATGGACCTATGCTCCAGGAACTTATCTTATTATTTTTTTAAACCACTTACACTTTGGGCCTTCACAACGTCCCCTGGCAATGAGTTCCACAGGTTTGCAGTGCGTTGAGTGAAGCACTTCCTTTTGTTTGTTTTAAACCTACTACCTGTTAATTTCATTGGGCGATCCCCTGGTTTGTGTATTATATGAAAGGGTAAATAACCCTTCCCTAGTCACTTTCTCCACACCATTCATGATTTTAGAGACCTCTATCATATCCCCCCTTAGTCGTCTCTTTTCTAAGTCGAACAGTCCCAGGCTTTTCAATCTCTTCTCACATGGAAGCTGTTCCATACCCCCCTAGTAATTTTTGTTGTCCTCTGTAGATTTTGAATTCGAATATATCTTTCTTGAGAGGGGGGTACCAGAACTGCACGCAGTAGTCAAGGTGTGGGTGTACCATGGCTTTATACAGTGGCATTATGAAATTTTCTGTTTCATAATTTAGCCCTTTCCTAATGGTTCCTCACATCCTGTTAGTTTTTTTGACTGCCGCTGCACAGCGAGCCGAGGCTTTCAGAGAACTAGCCATGAGGACTCCAAGATTTCTTCCTTGAGTGGTTACACAGCTAATTCAGACCCCCTCATTGTGTATGTAGAGCTGGAATGATGTTTTCCATGGGACCCTAAGCATGTGGCATGAGGGGTGCGTGGGGTGGGGAGGCATACATGGGTGTGGGGGAGCGCGTGTGGGGTGTGCATAGGTGTGGGGGGGTATTTGTGGGGGGTGTGCAGGGATGGAGTGGGGGGCATGTGTGGGGTGTGCACGGCAGTGGGGGAGTGTGCGTGGGGTGCACACGGGGGGGTGGGCAGGAATGGAGTGGGGGGGCACGTGTGGGGTGTGCACGGGGGGGGTGGGGGCAAGCGTGGGGGAATATGTGGGAGTCCTGGGCAATGGGGGAGAGGCGTGGGGCAGGCGCTGGGGTGCGGTCACGCATGGGGCTAGAGGGGCGTGCGTGAAGGGGGGGTCACGCGTGGGAGCGTGCGTGGGGCGGGAGGAGGGGTGTGGCCGCGCGTGGTGCAGCCAGCTCAGACCCGGCGGCCCCCCGCGCGCGCGCGCGCGCGCGCGCACCCCGGCCTCCCTCGCGTCGCGCGCACGCCGACGCGCCTCGCGCTGCCGGAGCCCGCGGCCCCGCCCCCTGCTGCCCGCCCGCCCGCCCGCGCGCGCCCGCCCGCTCGCTCGCTCCCGCGGCGGCGGAGTCTGAGGGGAGGAGGAAGGAGTCGCGGCAGCCGCCGCCATTACAGGCCGAGCCCGCCCCGAGAGGGACTCGCGCCCCCCCCTCCCCGCCAGCCGCCGCCGCCAGACCCCACCGCCGCCCGGGGAGAAACATGGCGCCGCCGCCGCCACCGCCCCCTCCCGCAGTCCCGGGCCGGACCCGCCGCCGCCAGGGTAGGTATCGCCCCCCCCCTTGCGCCGCCGGGAACAATGGGGCCGGGCCCCACCCCCTGCCGCGGCCTGAGGGGGGAGCCGCCCCCCCCCCCACCGTGGCATGTGGGGAGCGCCCCCCCCTTTCCTGGCATGGGGGGTGGGGAGGGACCCCACACCCACCCCGGCATGTGTGTGTGGGGGGAGCCTGGGGAGCGACCACCCCCCCCCACACACACCGTGGCTTTCGGGGGGGTAGAGAACAGGGAATGACCCCCCCCCCCATCCTCACCCTGCTGTGGGGAGCGGCCCCTTCTCCTGGCATGGGGCGGGGGGCGGGGAGAGTGACCCGCCCCCCTTTCTAGCCCCCTGGGGCCTGAGTGGGGAGGATGGAGCGTGGCTGTCCTCGTCTCTCAGGCCCCGGGAGTGGGGGGGAGGGGAGGGGGACACCCCCCCCGGTCATGGGGGCAGGCGGGCGGTGAACTGCCCCCCCGCCCCTCCACCTGGGCGCCTTGTGGCGCGGGGGGAGTGAGGAGCGGCCTCCTTCAGCCGCCGCCCCCCTGCTTAGCGTGGGGAAATGTGGCCTCGTGTCCTGACCCCCGACCAGGGGCCAGGAAGCAGCCCCCTAGCCCTCGTTGTGGCCCTCGGGGGGGGGGGTTAAATGGGGGAGCCCCCCAGGGCCAGGGAACATCGATCCTCTCACTTCCTTCTAGGTGGCTGTTGCGTCAGTCCCCACCCTCCTGCCAAGGGTTTTCTCCCATCCTTTTTCGCCTGTGTCAAGGGATAGCCCCCTCTCCTGTGCCAGCCGGAGGATGAGGAAGTATCTGTTTGCTGCCAGGGAATATTGTTCACTGTTCCCAGGGTTTTCTCCTAACACCCCTTTACCTCACTCCTCCCATGTCCTAGGGTGGTCTGCTCGACCCTCAGGGCCAGGAGATTTCAAGATCTGTCCCCCTCCTCAGGCACAGTGCTGCAGATTTTAGGCCTCGCCCTCTTTGCTTTGTGCTTTCTAGGGGAGGGGTCCAGAGTAAATTTACCCTCTCTCTTTCAATTATAAATAATTTCTCTGAGCCTGGGGAGGGGAAGGGAAGACCCCTCGTCCCCACAAAAAGAGACCTGATTTTTCCTCTCTTGGCTCCCAGTATCCCCATGCAGATGGAGAATTCTGATTTCCCAGTCGCTGGAATCTCTGGGTTTTGTGACTGGTACTGTAGAGACTCTCTCCTGTCATTTGCCATCGCTGCCCCTCTCCTGTTCATGTGTCTCTTCACGAGTTCGTCTGAGAGCTTGGCCACCTTCGAGCTTCACCCCATAAAATAAGTTTTGTGGTGGGTTAGCGTATGCAGTTGAATGACAAGTGATGGGCACCAGTTTGTCATACCTTCTGTTCTACTAGTCACTGCCCACCATCTCCTACAGAACAAGGGGTCTATCCAGTTCGAGGGCAAAATTTGAGGATCAGAGAGTCCCAGTTGTCTCAGTGAGCTTGTAGTATCCACAGTTAATTGGGAAGCATCAGGCACTAGCTGGTAAAGTGGGGCAGTTGTCCCAAAGGGATTGGAAACTGCAGCTTTAAATGCTTCTCTACATTAAAATAGAATAAATTGACTTTCTTGGAGGGTCATCTCTCTTTATCTGTCCGTTCAGTGCAGACACATATATCCATTTTAGCACATCCTTTGGGGGGTATCAAGCTGAATATGTTTGTAATAACCCTTCCCATAATCAGTTACTAAGGTCCAGTCCTGCTCATATTGAAGTCAACTGGAAACTTATTGACTTCTGTGGCAGCAGGATTGGACCACAGCTCTGAGGGAGCAGTTGTGTGAAGGGCTAGCAAGATTACACTTATCAACATTTGTTTTATCGTCTGCTACTTAGATTAGAAATCAAATCGTGTATGTGTGTATATAATCCTGTGTATCACTGATACATAGTCATGGAATAAAAACATTCCTGTGTGATGTAAATCAAAATAACTTCAGTGATCAGTAGGACAGTCATGAGTTTTTAATTCTAAATGGTGTCAAGGAACATTTAGAAAAGACTGTGAGACAGAAAACACAGTTTCTTTTAGCCAGTTAATTATAATCAGGAAGTTAATATGATCTGCAGTTTCTAAAAGGCCCTTTAGTTTCATTTGCACTCTAGGGCAGAGTTGTGCACCATTTTTGTCTCAGGAATTCAGGTTTATTCTCTTAAAGTGTGAGTCTGTGAGGTCTGAAAATATAGCTAAATGTGGCTTTCCGGAGTGTGGCAGTAAATATTTTCTTAGCATGGTGAACTAAAGGTTTGGACCTGTTTTTTTTGTTTTTTTGTTTTTTTTTACCATCATTCACATTCTTACTTGAAAAAGAAACATTTGTGTATGTTTTTGTGCTTCATTTACATAACAGAATGAGCAGACAGATTTACTAGGGAGCTGATTTTTTTCCCTACTTGCTTGAGCTGATAACTGATTTTGTAAAGACTGTGGGGTGCTGTGAGCTGACATTGAAGGAGGGAAATCAAAGCAAATGATATATTTATATCTGCTTTTGTTCATGTATTGATGGCTTCAAGAATCTGTGGTGGTAACATTTTCTGTGATAGTTACGTGTACCCGTTGGTGTAAGGTGGTGTGTTTTCTGCATAGATTCTGCATTTCTCATCACTGGAACCCCTTTAGTAGAGGTAAAGCTGGGTTAGTGAGGACATTCTATCCAAGGAGTAGGTGATGAAGGTGTGTTCCTAACCATTATTTCTGTGAAAGGAGCTGGGAATTACCAGACCTCTTTGAAAGGCAGCAATAGCCATGTTGATAATTTCTGGTTTTCCTGAATTGTAAAGCTGTTTAGTGTCACATTCTGATTTAAAGTTACTTTTATTTTTTCCAGTCTAGCTTGGACCTCACTTTGTAACACCCAAAGTGCTCAACTCCCAAAGGTGGTGTTGGATAATGAAGGGGGTGGCAGTTTATGTACAATACTGAATGTAAAGTTCTTGTTTTTAATCTGTGTTTTGGTTGCACAGTTCTTGTTTGCATTGAACAGGTGAAATAAAGCACAAACATGCCCTGTTTCATTTTTTTAAGTCATTCAAATGGAAATTAATTCATATTTGGGGGGGAAGGGAAATCCACACTTTTTTGCCTTTGTAATTAAGACTACACATTTTTAAAAAAGACTTAACTTTTCATGCTGAGTCATTGTTGACCCAGTGCTCCAATAGCAAAAATCTGAATGAATGGCTTGAATTACTGCAATTTGTTTCTATATCAATATTCCTGAAAGTGCACAGCCCTCCCTACTTTTTAATGATTATATTCGGAATGTTCATTCTGGAGTTTTGCACGCTTATTATGGAAGATATGTTTTACATTTCACTTGTTCTTCTGTAAACTTAGCAGCTTTCTGTTTCTTGATTATGGAGGGTGGTGGGATTATTGTCAACATTAACGTATTCTCTTGAGCTGTGTGTTAACAGAATTATTGCTTAAAATACTGTGCTCTTCCCATTCTGTTTTCTCCACATGCTACCTTTTGTTAAATTTGGATTCCTTTTCTCTAAATTATCAAGAAATGTTAAAACTACAACTGGCCCTGTTTACCCTAGGATTTTAAAATGTGTTATCTATAACATTTTGAAAACACAGCTTTTTCCTTGTGTATGTCTGGCCTTGGAGACTGCATTTGTAGTGTTGGGTGCACTCCATTGTAGGAACTTGTAGTATTAGGTTTTTTTTCTCAGTGGAAAGCGCAGTGTCTGTCCGGGGGGAAGGCATGGGGAGTTGAGTACAAGGGGAGATAATTTTTGGTAGCCAGAAGACAACACGTTGGACTTCAGACAACCAATCCGAGCACCAAGTTGAACTGCATTTTGAATACATGGCCACTATCCCAAAATACAAGTTGCCATATTGATGCAATCTTTATTTGGACTCTTCTGCAAAGTGAATATAGTGTATTCGGCAAGCATCAGGTCTCTGTGCAACAAAGAAGGGAATAAAATGAGGAGTACTTGTGGCTCCTTAGAGACTAACAAATTTGTTTGGGCATAAGCTTTTGTTTCCACTGCATGCATCCGATGAAGTGGGTTTTAGCCCACGAAAGCTTATGCCCAAATAAATTTGTTAATCTCTAGGGTGCCACAAGTACTCCTTGGTTTTTTTGTGCTGATACAGACTAACACGGCTACCACTCTGAAAGAGAAGAATGAATGTCCCGTCATATGCTCATACCCTGCATTCTAAAAGGCCTAAATGTTTTCCTGCTACAGTTGGTGGTTTGTTTCATATTATAAATTTTTCTGAACAGGCTGTAGTAATTTTTTTAATTTAAGACCTTCCAAAATCTTTTTCTTTAGATAAGCAGTACACCTCTCTAATCACTTGACAGTGTTCCTTTAAATATGAAGGATTATTTCTCCCTTTGGGGACACTGCAGTCATTTTACAGCATCAGATTTTCAGAGATACACTGTACAGTCCACAATATACACCATATCCTGAGTTATGTACTTTGAAAATTAGTCTAACTGATATATAAGTTGACCATGACCAAAACCAATAAGTTTCTTTGTTGCATATTAAAGCAGCATGTTGGAATTGTATTGATTGATTTTTAAATTTTGTTGTAATGACCCTCTAAGAAAACCTTAAAATCCCAGTTTTTCCTTCTCCATAGAAGGTCAATGATGTATAGTTTCATAATCTATTGGAACCTCTGCATGTACTGACACATGGCAGCTGTGTGAGTGATCACACTTTACAGGAATAAAACGAGAAAAATCATTACCATTAATTGCCATAGGCAATTAAAAAGACCTCTTGGTAATTGTTTACAAATGAAAGTGGATAATATGTTACATATGAGATTATTAGACTACCCTCAATGATTCCTAAATCAGGATTTTTAGACAAATAGGGGCTTTTATATCTAGGTAGTGATTTTATGCGGGATAGGATACCTAAATGGACTAGTGATAATTGGCATTTTAATCTGGCCAGATAGAGTTTGGAATGGATGCTTGCTTAGACGGTAGGTGGACTGCTGGCTGATGCTGCTATTGTGATGTAATTTTTAATGGCCTGGATTCATTGATTTATTTCTTTAGCCTGCTGACTGATGTGAGATTCAAGCACTGATTAGTCAGTAAAAGAATGCAAATGAACCCATTTGATAAATGTAAAAAAAAAAAAAACTGCTGTGAGGACTAGCAGTGGGCCTGTGAAATTGGCATTTGCCCAGTAAACAGTCATTGAATACAAATGCTTAGAAGGTGGTGGGTTTAGCTCCAGTGGCCAGTGAATTTGAGGTCTGCATGACTGAGGTTAGTGTCTTTGTCTTGTTTATGCCCAGATCAGTTTGCAGTGTGACAAGGTGATGTTTACCTTTGTCATATGTAATAGTTTGAAGTTTTATACAACAGTGTCCTCTGGGTTCTAATTCAAGGTCTGTCTTCTAGTGGCATATGGTACTGGAATGAGAAAAGTGTTGTAATAAATATGCTTACAGAACAGTATATGTTATTACTTGTACTTTGATTCTTGTGTTTGTTTTTCTCTGTCCTGATTTTTTTTTTTAAATTATTTTCTCCTGATCTGGATTATCCAAATTTTTGGTGGTTTCAATTTTTTGAGTCCATTGGAAGTTGTTGAAAATAAACTAAAATCTGATTTTTTTTGGCCTACCACAATCCAGAGTGCTTGTTATCAAATATGATGGTGCACATCTAGTGCCCTTGGTTATGCTATCACAGTTGCTTTTTTTTAAACCCCCCCCCACCCCCCCACTCCTCGAGGTGTAGTGTGTGGAAATATGTGCCTATGGATTTGTGAGCAAGATTAAGACCATAATCCAATCAAATGGCCTTAATCTCTGATATTTTGGTAAAGTACTCTTTTTAGCCATCGGGGTCATCCACATTCTTGATGAAACCATGATGATTCTTCATTTCCCCTTCTTTTATTGCTGCTGTCTCTTGGCCCTGCATCTCAGTTTCCATCTTTCTGCAAATAGCAGGACAGGATGACTACCCCCTCCCCCCCAATCCATCAGTGCTGCTCAATTGGCTGGAGGGGTCACAGTTTAGCAATGCTTTGCATATTCCTTTCTCTCCCCTCCCAGGAGCAGTCTGCTGCCTCTGAAGTGCTTCCAGCGTTTGTCTCTCACATAGCAGTGCAAAGCTGTTTTATTAGATCTTTGAGCCAGCCGTACTTATTTCTGACCCTTACCTGTCGCTTTTTTGCTGCTACCCTCTTAATCTTGATGACAATTTTCCAAGTGTTTTCTTAAGAGTTTTTTAATATCCTTTTGAATCCTCATCTGATTAGGATGAAATTTTAATATCAGTTTTGTCTGTCGACTATTTAATACATTGGCATTTGTTCTTCATAGTTGTAATGTGCCCTAATTTTAGTTATTTGTGAAAGGGTGAGGACAAAATGTGGTGACAGGAGATTGGAAGGAGTAAGGCTGTAATGGAACAGTTCACTAAAGATCTGACACCCTGGAATATTGCTCTTGATGCTGCTAGATCTAGTTTTTATTCTAATTTTTACGTCTTTTTTTTTGGGGTGCGTGTGTGTGGGGTGGGGGGGTTAATGTTACATTTCTATTTGCAAACAAAAGCCCTGCCTTCACATTTCTCTACTGTGATTGGCTCTGACTGCAGTCTGACATTTCACTCTTGATTATTAGAGAATTTTTCTCTTTCCTAATGAATGTATTCGATGGGCACCATGCATTCAGTAACTTGTCCCTTGGATCCCTGCTCTTTTAAACTCGTTAAGGATTTTCACATTTAATTGGTACCTGGTACTCATATTCTTCTTTTATCTTGCCTTTCAAAAGTTGGTTATACTTTTAAAGAAATTTTCCTTGCAGTCTGGGATTTCTAATTTTAGGACAGTGTCACCCAGGCTTTTCTTAGCTAATCAGTCACTGGTCCATTTATCTCAATTCCTTTGATGTGTCCAGTGTGATTTTAGAGCGGGCCTATAGTAGTGAAGCTGCGTTGGTCCACAGAGTTAATGCTCTTACATGGCTGTGGTTTCAGGGTAGGCTGTAGTAATGAAGCTGCGTTCCTCCTCTCTGCTAATGCTCTTACATGCACCGATAACAGGGCTGTATCTATAATTTCTTTTGGATATTTCAGAAGCCTTTGATATGCTGCTTTGACCATGACACTTTGTCAGCTTGCCTTGAATCCTATGTGCTGGTTACTGGGGATGCAACAGTGTGATCTAATATATAGGGGATAACAGGCAGTCTGGTAGCAGACTGAGGTGAAGCTGATCATCTTGGTAAAAATAGCAGACTGTTGTTTGAATTAAACAGTATATCGGGGTACAGGGGAAACTTACAAATTACTCATCTACCCAAGTATCAGGAAAACCAGTAAGTTGACTACCAAAAGTTGCTGCTGGGTAGTATATACTAGACTTTTGAGCTATGAACCTGGGATCTGTTATGCCTTATAATTTTATTTCTAACAATATTTTCAATGTATTCAGGTTTTAATTGTCCTCTTACAGATAACTGCTGGGGCCTTCTGCATTCTCTTTCACTTTACTTCTATGTACTATTCTGTAACCCTTGCCTGTCTTTCAGTTTACATGTTGCTGTGCGTTTAGTTCAAATCTTTGGTTCTAATAATGCTATGCCTGTTTTCCTGTTGTCATCAGACATGCGTAGAAATGTGAAAATTGCTCATTTCCAGTATAATGGTTGTGCTGTTTCAAGGTCTTGCCATTAGTTCTGGAAAAACCTCTTCCTATTGACAGTAACATTTTCGTGTCTTGGTCTCTTTACAAGATTCCTGTCTTCAGTAAACCCTTCCCACTTTGTATCTGAGTGTACCTTCGTCTTGGAAGCAGAGCTAGAATATATTGTCCTCTGTTGAAGCTGTGACCCAGACACACACACTGGTGTATCTTTCATTATTGATTATCAGGTAAATGGTCTAAAATTTGAAATGATACTGTTCTGTCCCACGCACATCAGGAGGTATATTTGAACTAAAATAGCTTATTTTAGGACTTGCTTTGCCATGCTGACCCCATTAACTTGTGACTTCAGACTTTCTTTGCTAGAGCGGAGAAACGGGTGTCTTGGGTCTCTGACTATCTTTCTGCCATGAGATGCACAGAATAGTTACAGTTGCTAGTTCAGAATAGTTACAGTTGCTAGTTCATTTTTATCATCTGTCCCAGGAGTGATCTTGAACTCTTATTCTAGTTGCAGGTAGAGGGGGAGAATGTGCTTTTTTTCTTCTATAAGGGCTTACTTCCCTTCCAGATACTTCCATTCACTTCAACAGGAGTTGGATCAGGCCCTAAGCTGTTAACACACAGAGCCTAATTCTGCTCCCTGCATACAGCGCTTTTGTTAGAATGCAGGGGAGTTCCACTTGCTGAGGAATTGCAGAATAGGGTAGGACCCGCAATAATTTGCTAAATATAATGCTTTTTTTTTCAAGGTGAGAGAGAGCTATCACTTAAGGAGGCAGAGGGTGTACCTATGGGTGGATGGCCAGATCAGATGCTGGGGACACCAGGTGATCTTCATGGTGACACCTTTCCCACAATTTCCCATAGCAGAACAGTAATACTTATGCTTTCATCTGTGCACTGACACACACTCCTTTTGAATATTAAAAGGGAAGTAACCTAGACAACCCTAGATATTACACTGGAAAAAAGGAACCAGATATATCAAAATCTATGCCTCTTCGTTTGATTATTTTATTTGTTAACCTTTGGAGTCTATTATATTTTTGAGCAAATATTAGACTATTGAATGCTTTAGGACAAATTAGATTGTCAGCTTGCTACGATTGAATCTCTAATGTTCATGTTGTAGAAGTATAAACATGTCATGGTAAACAGTAGATGTTTCAATAGTTTTTTCAATAGATGTTATAGTAAGGTATTTATCTGTTAAATTAATATTCGAGTAATGCAGGTAGTATCCTGTAGGTATTCTGACCTTACTTTGCTATAAAAGATGCTAGCTTTTAGGTCCCACAAAAACAGTCACAACAAGATAACTTAATACTAAGAGAGCCTGCAAAGGCCAATGAATTAAAAGTATTTGTTAAATTAACCTCTTTCCCTCTCTCCCCCTTTTGGACTTCTGGGTGTATAACGGTAAACAGAACATATGTGTTCTGATAGGCAGTAGTGTCCAGTGACGAGCTCATGTTCCGGATAACATCCCTTTCTAGACAGATGCTAAACTGGAGTTGAGGACATCAGTCAAGTGGTGTAAACAAATTATCTGCTTCTGTGTACATAGCTTGTTGGTGTCAGATTTGAAATGCCTGCATTTCTTGGAGACATAGTTTTGAATTCCATCGGGGTGACCATTTAGCTTCCCATATGTTTTGTGGGTTGGTTTTTTTTTGTGAAACCTGAATAACTAAGGTCCCATCAGTACTGGTGGACATTAAAGACTTTTTTTGGACTTTTTTTTGTAAGAGATGGGGTTGCCTCTGCCTTTTCTCCCTCTACTTCCAAATGTTGCTTTGTGTTGTGTGCACCTACTGGCTGCTGCTCTACACCACAAGGTGACTGTTTCAGTGCTGTTCATATATTTTTTAAAGAACTTTGGGATCTGTCAGGTTGAAAGGTGCTACGGAGAGGTTTCTCAAACATTTACAGAGTGGCATGTACTTTAATAGCATGTTTTCCTTCTCATTCACAGTCAAGCGGACCACTTCCCTTATGATTCAGGGTCACTTACTATCTCTGTAGAAAATTCAACAATTTTTTACATAAAACAAATTAGAAAAGTGATTAATACATTTTTAGTTTTTTTTTAATGAGATTTAGAATTTGAAATGAGGAAGAGAGGGCAACACAGGCTGACCGCCAACTCTTCAAGGGCTACCAATGGTCTGTGTGCCATACTTCGGAAACCTGTGCACTGTGGAATAATGTAGTATGGCTGTAAATGTGTTTTAAAGACCAGTATACTACGTAGGTTCCAAAGTCTCTTAGAAGGTTCTACTGAACTTTGATTTACTTTCTAATATTCCCAGAACCTCACCCAAAATCTTATTTAATTGATGTTCCCACAGATATAGCCTAAAATGAGCATGTGATCTGTAGTTCAGAAGTTGGTATCTCTCATGGTGGCAGCGGAAAAAACAGTCAATGGTGGACAGATACATGGAGTTATTGAAATTATCCTTCTATTTTGGACACAATGTAATCTCTGGTGTGGCTTGGCAGGCCTTTTAATTTTGTTTTCTTGATCTTCATATGGAATTGATATGTTAGGGTGAGTGTTCCTGTAGGCCTTGATTGGCGCAGAATTACACACACAATAGAGCAGCTCAGTGATGTACAAGACAAAATAAATCTACTAATAAAATTGTATACATCACTACTAAGTGTTCCCAAGTCTGAAGAGCAGCTTTTTTAGAAGTAAAGTTTGTCTATCCTGTTAAGTTTTAAGTAAGGATTCTTTGCTTGTGTATTGATCTGTGGGAATTTCAGTGACTAACAAAAACAGCACTCTAGACGTGTAGCAAATGGTGGTTAGATGTAGAAAGTGGCAGGTATGGTTATGAAGACTTCACACGTACTGGTGGAAAATATGGAATGTGCAAAGTCAAACTTTGCTTCCATTTGAAATAAGTGTTTCTACTTTCTTTCGAGCACTGTGAACAAACAGTAATCCCAAGGATTTGTATAAATTATCAGTAGGATAGTTGAGAGAAAGGGGATTCTCTCTCTCCTTCGGTGTTGAGTTCCTGGATTTATTCAGCCTCCAAGTTGGGGCAGGGACTGTAGAAGTCCTACAGGGAGTGAACATCCACAGTTAGGATGATTACCCTGATTTTGGCTGAACAGCAGTGTGCTGTGTACTGTTCAGAGCATGGTGGGAATTCCATCTGTTTACTGTCCGAGACTTCATCGCTCTCGTGCAACCAGATGCCTTTCTTGGCCACATGCACTCTAGAAAGTCAAATTCTGCTGTCTTTGACTGGTAGAGATCTGGAGTTACCCATAAGTTTGGTGATACTCTGAATTTACATTGGACAGAATTTTGTTCTTTCAGTTTGGGACCCCCATTGTATTTTCTCCTCTAAAACAAGTCTGAATTTACCTAAGCTAAATAGACGATAGAAGCAACTGAATGGTTTCAGACATTTGAAAAGAAGTTGAAACACTTATCATAAATCTATATCTAAGTTTTGTGGATAGCTCATAATGTGATGAGAGCTGGGGGCAGGGTTACAAGTGGTTTGTTCATAACGTATAGGGTTCTAATGACATCCCCCCACCTCTGGGGGGAGATATAGTTACAATCTTAACACTCAGATTTTTTCATTTGGGAATTCTTTACATAGAAATTTTTGTCTAATGTTAAAGTGAGGTGTTACAAAAGCCATGGCTTAAAGTAGCAGTTTTGTTTACATTGTGTAATGAGCATTGTCGCTCTTCTTCCTTATAATTTAAGGTGAATCAGGCTAGATTCAAATGCATCCCTATAAGAGATGAAGTAGGGGCTTTTCATGTAGCTGGTATAATTTGAAGTTTAATTTCTACAGTGCGTTTCTGTAAAAAGATTAACTGGCACTGAGAGGAGAGAAAGAATGGCTTTGAGGAGAAGGGGGGATGACAATAGGGTTCAGAAACATCAGAGTAGAGCAGAACATAAGTTTTGCTGTACAATGGTTTGCTTAAGTGTCCATAAGCCAGTCTGGAAGTCACAACCCAGATATGGTCAGGCTGTCAACTGGTATAATGGGAATTTCTGCATTATTTTACAAGCATCTATCTCTGGATCTTTGATACTAAAGCATAGTAACATTAGCAGATAAACTAATTTCGAGCTGCCACTTTTCAGTTTTGGTTTTGGGAAGCCCATTTTTATAAAACCTCTCATTTAAATAGATGCTGTGATTAAAGTTGAGCTAAATGAGCAAATAGACTGAGGTGAGAAATGGGTGGTAATCCCATTAAGCTTTAATTTTCTACTGCCGCATGTTCCCTTCCCTTAAAACCTCCATCTACCTTTAACATAAGCCATATCTCCACTGGGACTGAAACTTAGTTAACTATGTTTAACTCAGGTCCAACTAAATTGGTATTTAACACAGTATGACTGGCCAGCATGGATGAGGCTAAATTATTAGTATGACACTGTTTTCTTTTTTAAAAAACGTGATTCTTATGCAATTTTGCCTCATCCTTGCTGACTCATGAAAGCATGTTAGGAAATAGTTTGTTGAATTTTGCTTTAAACTTGAGTCATAGGTAGGAATCTTAAATCCAGTTTAAGGGAATATAGATAATGGAAAAGTTTCTAAGCTGAAACCAAATTAAAAAGTTAAAAATGCTTTTCTTCATTTTTGGTGAAATGGCAATACCAGAAGAGGGATACCACCCTCATAATGGAGAACTTCATGCTTAATCCTGAGAAGTAACTTGTTGGTTTGTGTTCTGAATCATTAGGTTTGAAATCCCTTATGCATTTTTAGAACACCTTGTGCCTGTAGGATACTCTAGTTACCCCAAACCCAGGGTAAACAAATCTGGAGGTGAAATAGCCGTTTTATTCCCTTCATCGTTCAAATGCAGGTACAACTCACTTGAATCAAAATTCTTGGAGCACATTCACTTATTCTGTGAGTCCAAGAAGCAACACTAACTTGAGCTTTTTGCTAGTCTGTAATCTTACAGACATCAAAGGCTTCCAAGAGGAGCTGATAGAGTGGTGAGTTTCACAAGACTCATTGTCCTGAGAGACTTCAGCATCAATATGGACACTCCCTCTGATATGATAAGTCCCAAAACTCCAGTCTGAACACTGCACCCTGGGTGTTTCTAATGTGTTTATAATTTTCTGTAAACTCATCATCAAGCCCTCCATGGGATTGGCCCAAGCTATTTGTGAGATCTCTACTCCCTTCACAAGAACACCCACAAGAATGATATGCCACTGCAGTAATGAAACTATCAGCCAGTAGGGAGAGGCTTGAGGGTATGGGAGACAGAATGTTCACAGGAGCTTTACCTGTGCTATGGAGCTCTTGCAAGTGATGACAATGACCAGAGAACTGGCCACTCGGACATAATTGCAAAATTCATGTCTTCAGTTAAGCTTTCCTTCAGTTTTCTCATACCTACGCATACAACACACTTATTCATGCAAACCTAAACAAGCAGAAAAACTCCAAACGAAATCTATAAACTAATCAAGCTACTTTTGCTTGCATTGTTTCTGTACTTAGCTCTTTGAGAGTTGCTTAGGTGCCACAGAGATGGGGACAATGCATTGTTGTTAACTGTTTTGCGTATAGTATAAATGTCCAAAGCTTTTGTGAATCCTGATATACTCTTGGCCAATGTCTTGTGGCCTGGGATTACTGAGTGTTTTTTTTAAATCCTTTTATCAGTTTCAAATTTGTTACGTTACAACTCTGTTTGGTATCCCCTTGTTCTTGTATTAGGAGGGTAAATGGAGTGTGTGATAAGCCTGTTAACCATTCGTTATTTTTTAAGAAGTGCTAAGATAAAATTTTCAAAAGCACGAAAGTTCTATGAGAGCTAAGCAAGATTTAAGCTCCTCAGTGCATGTCACTTTTGAAAATGGGACAAAGTCAGGCTCTTTAAAAAATGTTACCCCATATCTTTATATCTTTCGTCTACAGAAGTCTTTCTCTTCTGCTAATCACTTTTTGTGATCGCTCTCTGGACCTGTTCAGTTTCTGCTGAGTTCTTTTTGGAACAGGTGACCATAACTGAACGCAGTATGCAAGCCGAGGGAGTACCATTTGATTTATATAATGCAGTTATACCTCAAGTATTCTCCATTTCTTAACAGAAAGAAATGTTTGTTTGGTTTGTAACCATTGAGACTGTTATGTCCTATTCCCTTCCCCATCCTGTAGTCTCAAGGAAACCCTGATTCTCTAAAGTGAAATGTAACCCTGATAACTGAATACAAACTCCAGAAGTACTTGGGTGTTACTGTGATGGATATGTTAGCAATACCTAGCTTGGAGTAAATGTAATGTGTGCAAATGTCTTTCATGTTGTGTAGTTTTTAATGTGAAACGTAAGTGACAATTACACATTGGGGGCTGACCTCTGGGAGGGGCACTGACATACTTGTTTTTTACATTAATGCAAAACATGCCCTTCTAGTGACATAAGATACTGTTGAAATGAATCTCCTGCCTGAAAGTTTTGTTAGCTTTAGTGGCTTCTACCTTAAATATATTGCATCTAGTGGATTGTTTTCTTACAGCCTAAATGTTTGTTGCCTGTACTGATGAAAGCTTCAGAAGATTCTTTTTGTATGAAAGAAAATGTCTCTAGCCACTTGTCAATTGCTCAGTTCCTGTTCCTGCTAGCAGAGCTTTTCTGTAGCTCAGCTATTAAATTTATGGCTGTCGGTTCAGTAGCTAAAACCTGGTCATTATCTATGTGATTATAGTTGCAGGGGTCTTAAGTAATCATTAGGAACAATAGACTTACCTGTCTCCTTGAGGAACATCTTTGTCCTGTGAACAAACTGGTGGAGGTGCAGCTTCCAGATTGAGAGATACTGCTTAACTAGAGCCTGTTTTCTTCCCTTCAGAGAATTTTAATGACCCAGCCAGGGGAGGAGTCCAGGCCGCTTGGCTGTTGTCCGAGTATTCCACGATCTGAGTTGTGAGATATTATATGGCACTTAGATATCACAGTGATAGGGTCCTTAGAAATGCCTGAGATAGCTAGCTAGTAGCAGAATACCTCAAATTATTTGGTGGTGCTGTGACTTCTAAATGTTTAGGGCATGATTCTGCCACTCTTACATACCTTACCCTGCAATTAGTCCCATTAGAGTCAATGGGACACCTTGCAGTTAAATATTACTCAAAATGACTAAAAGTGGCAGAATGGGCTCTTCATTTTAAGTGTTCAGCTTGCTTGTTAGTATGTTTTGAAGTAGAAATCAGGGCTTCTGTTATCAGTTGCAAACAGCAGGTTCACTTACAATTTTTTTTTCAAAAGTCTAGAGTAAAGAATCTGAGTCTGTTGTGCAATCTGACATTTTATTTGGCAGCCATGTAGATGCAGACCCTTCAATAACAAGGTCATTTCTGAAGAATATTTAGGGGCTGAAAATTTGGGACGTTTTCTTGTTTGGTAATGCATATAGTTTTGCAGCAGCTTTGTTTAAAATGTAACTTTTGGTCTGTAATGGAAACAAAATTCTAATTTACTGTTACGTTAGATTGCAACACTGGACTTAGTGTGACTAGAGACTGGAACACTGCAAAGCTCTAGCTATTTGTACATTTTTCGATGCTGCGCATTGGAAGGTGTTTTTGTTTGTTTGTTGAGTTTTAGGGGAAGGCTTGATAGTTAAATGTATTTAATCCACTTAATGACAGGCCGGAATCCTTATATCCCTCCCCTTGTTTTCATAGCTCTGGAATGTGGACAGATGACTTCCAAAGTTCAGGTAATAATTTATAATGATGCTGCTAGCATGATTTAACAGGGTTTAACTTTTTTAAAAAAAATCCCTCAATATATGAGAATGGAAAACGAGATATGAAGTTTCAGTGTTTTCAAAGCACTTAATCAAGGTGACTTAACTGGTTCAAAAGCAGAACCAAGGTGAATTATTCATTCCTTAATGCTATGTTAATTTTAGGGTTCTTTTCATTTAAAACAACCACTTTGTTCAAAGGCAGCTAGGTTTATAATTAGATTTCATATCTTTTATACAAATTAAAACAATATTAACTGAGTAGATGTTGGGTGAAGTTCTGGTATTGGTGAAAGCCCCATTGCCTTGGTCATTAAAAATTATACTGCACAAAGTATTCTAGGTAATAGTCTTGTATGGGCCAGAGAGTGTGGGGCGAACAAGAGTCAATCTAGATGACTTAAGAGGTTTCTTTTATCTTTTTATTTCTATAATACTCATAACTGCCAAAAATATAATGAAGGTACTGTTCATTCATATCTGATAATGAAATCCATCAATAGATACTCGGAATTTGAAGGACTCTTCTTAAATTTCAGCTGTGTGTTGCCCCCGTAATAGCTTAATAAACTTTTAAAGTGAAAGTAGTTCAAAACTACACTAACATGTTTAAAGGCAAATAGAACAGGAGTGCTTTTGGTACCTTAGACTAACAGATTTATTTGAGCATAAGCTTTCGTGGGTTATAGCCCACTTCATCAGATGCATAGAATGGAACATATAGTAAGAAGATATATATACCTACAGAGAACATGAAAAGCTGGAACTTGCCATACCAACTCTAAGAGGCTAATTAATTAAGATGAGCTATTATCAGCAGGAGAAAAAAAACTTTTGTAGTGTTAATCAAGATGGCCCATTTCGGACAGTTGACAAGAAGGTGTGAGGATACTTAACATGGGGAAATAGATTCAATTTGTGTAATGACCCAGCCACTCCCAGTCTTTATTCAAGCCCAAGTTAATGGTATCTAGTTTGGAAATTAATTCAAGTTCAGCAGTTTCTCGTTGGAGTCTGCTTCTTATTATATGTTCCATTCTATGCATCTAATGAAGTGGGCTGTAGTCCACGAAAGCTTATGCTCAAATAATTTGTTAGTCTCTAAGGTGCCACAAGTACTCCTGTTCTTTTTGTGGATACAGACTAACACGGCTGCTACTCTGAAACCTGTCACTGTGTTTAAAGGCCTGGTTTTTGTGTTACTGTTTTCATGTTTAGCATGTACACAAGGGTTGAAAGCAACATGGCAGGGCTTGGTCATAGTTGTGCCCAAATATACAAAGATAACCTAATAGCATTGTGAGATGGGAAAAGTGGTTTTCTGCACTGGAGTGGGGCATCTGTGCCTCTTGGAAGCTGAGGCCACTGTAGAAGTACTGTGGCCAGCCACCCCTCTGTGAAGGCATTTTTGCTGTATAGGAAATAGCCTATTACTGTCTTGGTGTGTGGCTGTTGAAAGAGAAATTATATCAATACAGTCATTTTTAGACTGCTGATTAATTTTGTTCCTTTTGGAATATGATGGCTTTTGTGCAGAATTGCCTGTGCTTGTGTGCTTTTATTTGAAATTAGAGTTAACTCTTAATTCACTTTTGTCACTTTTTCCACTTCATATCTCCTGCAGTCTTTTAATAAAATTGGAACTAGTCAAACTCAGAGCTCAGGTTTTGGGTCCAGTAGAGGCTGGGAACACTGTGGAGGAAGCAAGGCTATGTTTTTTGGAGAAGGAAGTGCCTCCTTTCAATCTATAGCTGTACCACCAGTGCCCAGGCTGGGTACTGTGGGAATCAAGTACAGCCTAATGCAGACTTTGGGGAGGTGATATTGTATTAAATTGAGCTCCCATAGATTGCAATTGCAGGCTGATCTCCAACTTTGTCTAGCCAAAATCATTGAAAAGTGGTGTGTAAGCTCCAGCACCTAACCTGCTGACCTAGTAGGACCTTCACTAAGCTGTCATGGGAAAAGAGGGAAGGTTCGCTCATGGATTGGTAACTGGTTAAAAGATAGGAAACAAAGGGTAGGTATAAATGGTCAGTTTTCAGAATGGAGAGAGGTAAATGGTGGTGTCCCCTAGGGTCTGTACTGGGACCTGTCCTATTCAACATATTCATAAATGATCTGGAAAAAGGGGTAAACAGTGAGGTGGCAAAATTTGCAGATGATACAAAACTACTCAAGATAGTTAAGTCCCGGGCAGAGTGCAAAGAGCTACAAAAGGATCTCTCAAAACTGGGTGACTGGGCAACAAAATGGCAGATGAAATTCAGTGCTGATAAATGCAAAGCAATGCACACTGGAAAACATAATCCCAAGTATACATATAAAATGTTGGGGTCTAAATTAGCTGTTACCACTCAAGAAAGAGATCTTGGAGTCATTGTGGGTAGTTCTCTGAAAACATCCACCCAATGTGCATTGGCAGTCAAAAAAGTGAACAGAATGTTGGGCATCATTAAGAAAGGGAGAGATAATAAGCCAGAAAATATCATATTGCCTCTTTATAAATCCATGGTACGCCCACATCTTGAATACTGCGTGCAGATTTGGTTGCCCCATTTCAAAAAGGATATATTGGAATTCGAAAAGGTTCAGAAAAGGGCAACAAAAATTATTAGGGGTATGGAATGGCTTCTGTATGAGGAGAGATTAATAAAACTGGGACTTTTCAGCTTGGAAAAGAGACAACTAAGGGCGTCTATAAAATCATGACTGGTGTGGTGAAAGTAAATAAGGAAGTGTTGTTTACTCGTTCTCATAACACAAGAACTAGGGGTCACCAAATGAAATGAATAGGCAGCGGGTTTAAAACAAACAAAAGGAAGTATTTCGTCATATAACGCACAGTCAACCTGTGGAACTTCTTGCCAGAGGATGTTGTGAAGGCCAGGACTATAACAGGGTTCAAAAAATGACTGAGTTCATGGAGGATAGGTCCATCAATGGCTATTAGCCAGGATGGGCAGGGATGGTGTCCCGAGCCTCTGTTTGCCAGAAGCTGGGACTGGGTGATTGGGGGATGGATCACTTGATGATTACCGGTTCTGTTCATTCACTCTGAAGCACCTGACATTGCCATTGTTGGAAGACAGGATAGACGGACCTTTGGTCTGACCCTGTATGGCCATTCTTAAGTTCTTAAGTTTCAGGCAAGGGTATGACACAGCTTTGGGTGGTGGCACTGGACAACCGCTATGGATAAGATGAGAAACTTTGACAATCATACTACATTCTGTCTACTGTGGATCATAAGGAGTGCCTGCTTTCTGAATGACCATGCTGGGGTGGATGGAGCAGTAGTGAACTGCCTTCAGTCATTCCCTTCAGACTAATACCAAAGAACTGTGGTGGGCAGATGTCCCTTGTTTTGAAGGACCATTATGTGTGGAGTCCCACAGGATTGAGCCTGGGTCATTGCCCTTCCCCCACACTCATATTCATTGGGACCTCTCGAAGATGTGGGTGATGGCAAGGGCTCTAATGCACTAATATGCTGGTGACACCCAGCTGTACGTCTCCTTTTAGTGGACACACACTGCACTGTTACTACTCGGCTGCTGGCGGAAGAGGGAACTTTATTGATTGAGGAACAGAGCATCTGGGCAGTGTCCCAGCTACTAGTCTGAGACTTTGCAGCCGGCAAGGAAAAATTCCCTCTCTTCCTCCAAGAATCTATCAGGGAATACAGATCTGTGACTGACTTGGGAGTGCAGATGAGAGTCAGACTTTAAGGCCAGAAGGGACCACCAGATCATCTAATCTGACCTTTGGTATATCACAGGCCACCAACACCATCAAACACCTGAAATTAGACCAAAGCATTAGAGCCCTCAGGGAGACTTAAACTTCTGTGCCACAGGCAGCGAATAGAAGGAACCAAGGCACACCAATATCAAAACCTTTCTGCCTGTGTGTATGTGTGTGTGGGGGGGATAATGAGCAAGATCTGAGGAAATTGAACAGGGCTGTTGACTGACTAGACTACCACTTGTGGAGGGGGATTGAATGGCTCCAGGGAGGGACAGCGGTAGGGAACTAACTGCCTTACCTGGTGGGGGCTGCAGCATGTGTCCTTCAATTGCTCCTCCCCTATTGTCTTAGCGGGAGTCACCAGTGGGAAGGAAGCAAGCCCCAGACAGGTTTCAGAGTAGCAGCCGTGTTAGTCTGTATCTGCAAAAAGAAAAGGAGGACTTGTGGCACCTTAGAGACTAACAAATTTATTTGAGCATAAGTTTTTGTGAGCTATAGCTCACTTCATCGGATGCATGCAGTGGAAAATACAGCCCCAGACAGTGATCCCAGCTTGATGCTGCTTCAGATAATCAAAAAGCATCCACCCACTCGTGGTGTCCGTACACTACTGTTGAGAAGGAGTTGCCCGATCACTCCTTCAGGCTTGTAGCCCAGTCACTTGTGGGACAGTGTCTCCCTTCTGCTTCTCTTGAGATGGATCCCTGGAGGGAGTAATAGAACACTTGTTATCTGCTGCATGTTTGTTTGTGGTGCCCATGTAAACAAGAATGACCCTTGCTCTGTCTGCAATCAAAAACCCAGGGGTATGTGTATGAAAATGGTTGGTTGGTTAGTTTTGTTACTTTAAATTCATGTTTTAGTACATAAACCCTGTATTTTAATTGTGGCTTCAGGGTAGCATGTGGGGGAAGTTGGTAGACTTTAATTGGGTAGATGGCTGGCTATTGAGGTTTTGCAGATGCTGCTTTCCCCTCCAATATTTCAGTGATTTTTTTCACTTGCCTGTATTTAGTCTGGTGTCTGGATTAGAGCCTTAACTCTTCTTTTAAGTAATGTGTTATCTCTCAATGGGCTTTTCTTTGTAACATGAAAACTTAACCTTTCGTGCAGGAATGTATGCAGGACAGACAAATTTGTTCCATAAACTGCAAGTGCCATAATGAGCTGTTACATTCCACTGGGTCGCTAATCTGCAAACAAGATGTACCTAGTAGATGAGAGAGCAGCAGTTCTTTAAACTGTGTCTACATTAGACTTTGTTTCCTTTACATTTCCCACTGGGGCAGTTTTCGGGTACTAGTGCTTGTGTAGACCATCTGCTATCATTTTAACGTGTCATCTAATATTGCTCACAGTAGGTCTAGACTGGGGGTTCTCAACCTTTTTCTCTCTGAGGCGCCCCCTCCACCCAACATGCTATAAAAACTCCACGGCCCACCAATGTCACAACAACTGTTTTTCTGCATATAAAAGTCAGGGCCAGCATTACGGGGTAGCAAGCAAGGTGATTGCCGAGGGCCCCATGCCACAGGGGTCACCACAAAGCTAAGTTCCTCAGGCTTCGGCTTTGGATCCAGATGGTAGGGGCTGGGAGCCCTGGGCATCAGTCCCACACTGCGAGGCTTCAGCTTTCTGCCCTGGGCCCCAGCAAATCTAATACTGGCCCTGCTTGGCACCCCCCCTTAAACCTGCTCATGGCCCCTTAGTTGAGAACCAGTCGTCTAGACAACAAGGTGGCAGCAATGCCAGAAATCACCAGTGCCTTGTCTATGCAAGTTTTCCCACTCCTGCTACCTTTTGTGGTATTTGCGGTGAGAAATCTTGAGAGGTGGAAGGGTGGTGTGGGATCCATGATTATCTGTTGCATCACAAACCCATGTTTTTAGAAAAGTACATTAATGTGTATGTTATTGAAGACTGTGTGTTCTTTGAAACAGGGAATCTCTTCATCTACATGTTTGTGCTGCATTTAGCACACCAGGGACTTGATCCTGACTGGGCCTCTGAGCTACTGTAGCACAAAGCATATTAACTTTGAAATCCAGCACAGTGGTGGAGGTTGACTGAGTTTCTATCTAAAAGCTGGTCACTCTTTTTGTTACAGGCACAGAGTCCTTCAAAATTAAGGGTCAGATCTTCAGCTAGTGCAGAGGTTTTCAAACTTCATTGCGCTGTGACCCCCTTCTGACAACAAAATTTCTACATGACCCGCGTAGTGGGAGTGGGGCTGGAGCCTGAGCCTGCGTGGGGGTTGAGCTTGGGCTTCAGCCCTGCGTCTCAGCAAGTATAATGTTGGCACTGGCAACCCCATTAAAATGGGGTCCCGATCCACTTTGGGGTCCTGATCTACAGTTTGAGAACTGCTGAGCTAGTGTAAATCAGTGCAGTCTCCTTGACTTGAGTGAAGCTCACAGATTTACATCAGTTGAGAATCTGGCCCTAAAACTTTTACATCACAACCTAGGTAAATTTGTATAAATACCTTGACTAGACAATTGTAATAAATATATGTTTAAATGAGGTTTATTCTGTATTAACTACAGCAGTTTGAGTTCTGTGAGAAGGTGTATGTTTTATAACTACATAAAGGGTTAAATATGCTATGAGGAAGTTCAGAGACCAGAAAACTGTGAAACAAATGGACAAAAGCCAGGGGTATTAGTGTTGTCTTTGAATTTCCTCTCTTTTGTAGGTTAGAATCATAACCTTGAAGTTCTTTTCAATGCAGTGTATTGTCAGTGAAGTTAGTCGATGAGCAGGTTGTTAGGTACTCTTATCCCCTGTGAATAGAACCTGGCTGATGGGAAGGGCAGTTGTTGCTCTGTTTCTTAGTAACCTTTATGTGCAACATCAGGTGCATAAGATTTGTATGGTTTTCATAGTTTTCGTGAAACTGTTTAATTGTTCATATTGTTAATTCCATGGCTGCTGTAGCAATATGCCACAAACATGGTGTGTGTTAGATTAGGCACCTTGGGTGTTCTGTGAAGCTGAAGGTTGAGTGCCTCCAGGCACCCAAGCACATCAGTACCCTACCACTGCATATGTTGGTGTGCTTAATGTTGTTCCTTAATTTCAGAATTTTTGTAATACAACAACAACAACAAAATACTGGGTGTGTGTGAGAGTTGGCTTTCTATATATCTTTCTGCTGTGAAAGTGAGTTTATAGGGAGAAGGGTTAGAAATGCCTTTTCTCTATTTTGAGCCTATAGTTCACTGAACTGAATTATTTGAGTTCCTTGTCCTGCCTCCTGTTCCTTATTAGGAACATCTTGTGGCCTAAATGCTACTCATAACTTGCTTTCTGTTATAAATCAAAACGAAATAGGGATTAATGACAAGCTTCTAACTTAGTTTTTATGGCAGAAAATGAAAGTTGTTCTCTGGTCACTTATTGCCTGCTATTTAGCTGGGGTCCTGGGGAAGGGAGAAGGGAAAATAGAAACCTGCACTCACCCCCACCCCTCTCTTTGCCAGAGGAGATAGTATTACTTGAAAATGTAAAAAGATCAGGGTGGATAAAAATCAACAATTTTTTTTAAAAAATCACATTTTTTATTTAAATCGGATTTTTTTATAAAAAGCATGTTATCTAAAGATAGTTTTAATTAAGATACATTATAGCTCAAAGATATCTCCTAATGGAATAGGGATTATACATTTTAATTCTATAGTATGAGACAATATATTCTTGTAAGGTTTTTAAGAAAAGTTTTGTAAATGAATTCCAATAGTTCATGGATTAGGGACCCAATCTTATGGGGTTCCAGGGACTTCTGTATAGATTATTTAGGTTAATCTTTCTATCTACCCAATGGGATTCAGTGCTCAGTCTAGCAGATACCATCAGAGATGCTTAGTTTTGTAGTTCTCAAACTGTGGATTTCTCTCTCCAGAGATAACATGCTTGTTAACAGAAAAAATGTTTTAAAATAGATAATATATATAGGTGAGAAATAATAGACCTCAACCCTATTGTCCCTCTGCAAATTTGTGTACACAGAGTCAATCCCTTACCTCTCTCTAAAAGTGCAAAGTTTCAAAAAGTTCAATGAATAGAAGATTGTTGGGGGTGGAATAGATCTGGACAAGGAGAAGTCTGGAGATAAATGTGAGAAGGAAGGGACAGGCAGTAGAAACAAAAATGAAACTGTTTGAGCAGCATATTCCAGAAGTCTTGAGGTCTTTCTGAGTGTAACCTTCATTGATTTGAGATCTACCATACCATTCTCTCACTAGAAGGGAAAACCTATAATGGCAGCAGGCTGTAAAAGAGACCCAGTTTGGAAATAAGAACCATTCAAGGAATATATGTTTGCTGACGATGTTTTAAAGAAAGTCACACCAGTGAACTGGTGGAAGTCACTTAAGCACTTGAATTCAGAGACTGTTAAAGAAATAATCTCACTTTTAACAGCAGTAGCTTCTTCTGCCGGTGTAGAAAGAGTATTTTCTTCCTTTGGACTAATTCATTCCAAATTGAGAAATCGTGTGGGACCCAGCAGGAAAGCTTGTTTTTCTTTTCCAGATTATGAACAAACAGGAAAATGAAGGTGAGCACGACTGAGTTAGCTGCAGAAGCCAATATTTTAAGGTTTCAGAGTAACAGCCGTGTTAGTCTCTATCCGCAAAAAGAAAAGGGAGACTTGTGGCTCCTTAGAGACTAACAGATTTATTTGAGCATAAGCTTTAAGTTTCTCGTGTCGACCTGGCTCACTTAGGGTATGTCTACACTACATGCTGGATCGATGGCGGCGGGCAGCGATCGATTCAGCGGGGGTTGATTTATCGCGTCTAGTCTAGAGGCGATAAATCGACCCCCGAGCTCTCTCCTGTTGACTCCTGTTCGCCGCCGCCGCAAGAGGCGCAGGCAGACTCGACAGGGGAGTGGCAGCAGTCAACTCACCGCGGTGAAGACACCACGGTAAGTCGATCTAAGTACGTCGACTTCAACTACGTTATTCAAGTAGCTGAAGTTGAGTAACTTAGGTCGATTTCCCCCTACCCCCCCCAGTGTAGACCAGCCTTAGTTGATTTAATTTTTATTTTTTTTAAAAAATATATTTCGTTTAACTATTTTAGTTAAAAACAATTTTAGCAAAAACAAACCTCATTTTAAAAAACCTGAATGTTTAACTAAATTCAAAAATTCATATGCTTGTTCTGTTAAAATATTATGTTTGCTGTTGAAGAAAAAAATCCAGAATGCATAACATTGTTTTAGTTAAAACAATTTAAATGTCTGTCTGATGATGATCTCCTCCTAATACAGCATAGCAAGAAAATTCTCCAAAAATTAATGATTAATCTGTTGAATTGGAGATAGTTCACCTCCCAATGACTTCATAAGTATCCGCTTCAATTACCTTTGGTAAATGAAACAACCAAACAATCATTCATTTTCTGATATAGTTGTAAAACTAATCTGAAAAGTTTTCAAAATAAATCACTTTAAAAATGCACCTTCTAATAATGAAACCTACATCTGAGTTGTGAAGAATACTTATTAAGGTTATAACCAACAAGATTGCACTTTTATGTAGAAATTCATGATTAAATCGAGTCTTCCTGACTAGTGATTTAAATCGTGATTTAAATCAATTTGATTTGAATCAAATCCACCCTGAAAAAGATACACTTTATCAGGCTGTTCTGTGAGCTTCAATATATGTCCTCTTCAGAGTGAGGTGATAAGGTTTTTATCTTTAATGGCACCCTAGATTTAGACCACAAACTAAAATACATGTATCAACACAAGTTACAAATATATTTAAAACAATGTATTTTGAAAATCATTTCCTCATCTGTCGAGACCTGTGTTCAGGATTCTCTTGCTGACATCTCTCGTTTAGGGTAATAGACACAGCATCCTGCTCTGTTTTAGGTGTTAGTCATGATGTCAGCCCTTGCTACAGAGAGCCCTCTGAAAGCAGATTTGGGGCAAGTAAAAGTAAAGTGGTTTTTTTTAAAAAATGTTATATATTTACAATTGTAAGGCTACACGTGTATGTTAATGATCTTAGATCTTAAATAGGATTTGCAATGACTTCTCATCCCTGGGCTAGCAAAACTATGGTATAGGTGGCTAGAAAGAATGTCATAGTCGTTCTTGAACCTTTTAAAATCAACTTTTATGTAATTGCGCTTCTGAAATCCATGTTTTCATCTTCAGTGTATTAAAAATCTAATTTTCAAAGAATATGAAGTGGATCTGATTTTGTGGGGGAGAGAGAATGGCAGAGGTATTTGCCGTTTTTTTTACCTTCATTGTAATAAAGTATATATCTTATGATTTAGCCCTTATCTTTTTTCTTTTTTAAATTAGAATAATATAATTTTATTTGGAAACATCATTTGTGACATGTTTGCCTATTTGAAAATATTCTTCGGTATCAGAACTTTTTGCCAGAGTAAGAAGTGTTTATCTTATCAACTGTTTATTTTTGTAAAAGCAGGAGTATTAAATTTAAGGAAGTACTTAAGAAGTCACCATTGGAATTTGCTTTCATTCTCAGAACAACTTGCTTTTGGAAATGTTAATTTTATGACCAGCCTCTTTATTTCTGAATGCCTAAAAAATGAGATTTCTCAGTGAAAAATTAGCCCCTTTTTACAACTAGCAAGACAAAGGTGAAGAGTGGAATCCTGTTCTGGTTTCTGCATCTGTTACCAGGGAACAATCCAAATGCCTGGAGATTGGGTCATGTTTGCTGTATCAGTGAAGTTGGATTTGCTATATTAAGAACTGAGTTGGTTCAGGATAAATGATGAAGGAACACTCACGGTTGCCCTTCTTTTTGCTGTTGATTAAGGCTTAGTACATTCCTCCCTTTATTCATTTCAGATTTAAAACATGGCACTTAGCCAAATAATTTCTGAAATTGATCCTCACATACAGTTCTGAAACTTAGTTGTGTTGCTGACATTCTTTTGTGGAGTGGTAAGGAAGCGGACTTCTGTGCAGGCCTATAAGAGGAACCACAGTGATTTTTGTGGGGGAGGGTGGTCAGTGAGGGGGTGCTGCATAGCATGTGTGGCTTGTAGGCTGCAAGCATGCCCTTTGCCTAAGAATAGCCCGTCTGTTGCGTGAGATTAAGCATTTCAAATCCAGATGGTTAAAAGCTTAAATCAGTCTTTCCTAAGATACAAATGGCCCATTTCAGAGACTTTCTACACTTGGGCCACTGTGATGCAGTGAGAAAATTTACAACTCTGTGAGGAAATCCTTCCACACTGATGCACCTACAATATGTTCAGCATCAGTGTAATGGCATCCTTTAGTGCCATACTCAAGGGTCATTTGGAGTTTCCTTTATAAACTCTGATTTCCTACAGCATGTAATTATGCACATTACAGCTGGCATACAAACTGTCATTCCTTATTCCAAAAACACCCCTTAAATTGGGTTAATTTGTGATCAGTTTTAAAAAGAACGGTTAGGGAGGATATTTTTATATTAGTTTTGTATAAATACGCTATCCCGTATAACTTCATTTAGGGTGTAGGAATACAGAATCCAGTTCTACTATAACAGTGTGGGAGCAATACTTCAGCATTCAGTTTGAAGTAACTGTCAAGATTGACAAGTACCTTGTCCTTCCAGAAAGCTTGAAATGTGCCTGTATCAAAACTTGGGTCCAGGAAACTGATGGAATGCCTTTCTACTAAGAGTCTTATGACATAAAAATTAATATGTAGAAAAGTTCTAGGTGCAGGCTAGTAAAATCTTAATTGTCCAGCAACTCAGGACAAACAGACAATCCTGTCTTGACACGTGTAATGTAGTTACTTGTTGTTTACCTGCACTTACATTGTTGGGTGTGTTTAATGACTGACACATCTGATTTGGGGCTGTTATTGAGAACAAAGGCCCTACAATGTAGTTGTCCTTGTAAATTTTCCTGTTTGGTATAATTTGATTTGCCTGTCTGACCTGCCTCTTTGCTAAATTTTTCCTTTGGCTTAGCCCCACATATACTTTGAGGTGAGCACGCACAAAACACTATATGTTTCTCCAATCAGTGTAACCAGGATTTTAAAGATCATGTCCGCAGTTCCCAGGAGGGAGCGACATATGATGTAACAATTTTAAAAAGTTACCCTTTTTGGATACCAAATGCATGTATAATATAAAAATACAAATTTGGACAATAATGTGTAGCTTCAGATGAAGGTTTTTCAAAAGTGACTTGTGACTTTGAGTGCCTCAATTTTTGAGTGCCCAACTTGATGCTCTAAAGGGACCTGATTTTTCAGATGGTGGATACTCAGAACTCTGAAAATCAGGTCCTATAAGATGTACCTGAAATCAGTGATCACTCTTGAAAATCTTAGCCCAGTATATTATTGTTTGACCTAATTTATACCAGAAGTTATATAGAAAATGCAATGTTTCAGAGTAGCAGCCGTGTTAGTCTGTATCCGCAAAAAGGAAAGGAGGACTTGGGGCACCTTAGAGACTAACAAATTTATTTGAGCATAAGCTTTCGTGAGCTACAGCTCACTTCATCAGATGCATGCAATGTGACTGTTAATGGTGTTGACAAACTTTTGTAGCACTCCTTGTCAATCCAATACCTGTGCAAATCACTCAGGATGTTTCCTAGATTTCAGCAGTAACTTTAACATTTCGTATTTCCCCCTGTTCCCAAAGTTAGGGCATCTGGGGAGAGACAGGGAAACCACTGAGATGCCCAGATAAAGACTTAAGCTTACTGGAAACATTCTGTTCAGAGACAAATCTGCTTGCTTAATCTGTATTTTCTAGATTTCCCTTCTCTCTTGAACCTGAGGCCTGGGCTAAACATGAAGTTGCACCAGTTTATCTAAAAGTGTGTTTGTAAACTGATTTAGTTATCCCTGTGTGGATGCTCTCTTATGTTGATCTTCCTTGCATTGGTGAATTCATAGGCGTAAGCCAAAGCCATTTTAAACAGAATATGTTCACACAGGTTAAAAACACACCTTAAGGTAAACTGGCATAATTTAGGTAAACTGGCATACCTTGGGATCTTTGTTAGGTAGCTAGCTGAGCCAGATTTGTTCCCTACCTGAAGTTGACATTTTCAGAGACGTTAATTGGTGGAAATGTCAGAAGATTGACAAGGATTGGAAAATAAGCAGGTGTAGCAGATAAGCTCCTAGAGAGCCTCTTTACATGCATGTATTCTCATTAATAGATGAGAGGATTGCCCCCTTTCCCCCTGAAAATAACATTCAAGCAAAATTTTTCTGAACCAGTAATATGCTGAGCTTTTCTGGAGGTATCAGATCTTTAAATTTAATGTTAAGAGTAGCGGTTCAAAATAATAATAATAAAATTTGGACAGAACAGCAGCTCAGCAGAATAGTTTACATCATACAATACTATGGACTCTCATCTTTAAGAGTGAAGTATGGTACCTACAAATATAGAGATCTTCATCCCTCAGCCATATCCGGTCTTTGAGCAGCTAAAGATACTAAGGAGAAAATCTCCAGATTTGATCTCTAAGGATCCTGTCATCACTCCTGGTACCTGACTGCCACGGTGTATGTTCATTGCTTTTGTTGCTTTTAGATAATATAGCCTGGTGACTCAGCTAATTTTAACCACCTTTTAAAGAATTTGAATGTGCTTAAGATCAAGTGTTAAGATTGCCTTCTCAAACTCAAATGTACAATACCATTTTCAGATTTACGGCAGCCTTTGTCTATTGTGTAATTCAATCCAACTGAAGAACTTGCAAAACTGTATTATCCAGACATCAAAGCAAGGAAAATATTTTATACTAGCTGCATATCCAAAGTTCACACGGCTTGGCAACTGACACAGGCAACTGGCAACTTACTATGAAGACCAACAGTGTTACCAGTATACCAGTTATTTTTTCTGTCTCGTTTTAAAAAGCTTAACACATCAATATCATTCTGAGGTTTTTTTTTAAGCAACTCCCCTCTCTCACTTCTGCTATTTAAACATATCGCCATACTGAAAAATAGTGTAATTGGAACCGTTCCTTCATAAGGCATTAGTTTAAGAGGACTTCCTTGTTTTAGTATATAAATCTTGGTTAAGTATATGGAAATTATATTCCGTTTTATGGGGTTTACTTAGAACTTTTCATTCTCTAAACTACTATGATCCTATTAGATTGAGTCTGTTCCCCTACAAGTGCAGGAGATAATCCTCCTGGTAGAGGACATATCAGATATTAAACTAGTACCATACTTCTTAGCTGGAAGGCAAACAGAAGACTTTACATTCTGCTGCTCTAGGAATTATTTTCAATATGTTAAACAGAAATACATATGCAGTGTTTCGTCTCCTTTCCTCTCCTCTCCTCCCCTCCCCCCTTCCTTTGGGGGTGGTTGGGCTTTCTCCTGTCTCCAGAACTGACTCTTATGTCTACCCTTCAAGTCTCTGTGTCAGGCTGACTCATTTTTCCTGCGGAGTACTTGCTCCCAGGCTTTCTAGGGTGGGTTACTCCCTTCTCTAGCCCTCACCCTAAGGCCTTGTGCAAACTACAACTTTTAGCTGAGTTTGTAACCTTTAGTGACATGGCTGACATATGGTTTGTGCCCACACACCACAAGATATAGCAGTTATAATGATGGCTGGTAAGTAGCGTCCATCGTGGCTAGGCTAGTGCGTGGTTAGTAACCATGAAAGTTAAGTGTTTTGTCCTTGCCAGAGGCCTAGGCTGGCACATGTCATCCTGTAATCAGTCTGTCACAGCTTTTTGAACTGGAAGCAGGACCCTCACCTGTGTCTGTGTAACTGGTTTGGGTGGTCCTCCCTCCTTCCAGTTGGTGTGGTTGCCTCTTACGCTTATCTTTGTGCATGTTCTCCAGGCACTCAAACCCCTGCTGAGTCAAGAAGGAGAACTGTCAAGTGCACTGTTACAAACTGGATTAGGCGCATGGTAGGTGCAGATACACAAACGTAAATGTGATGAAAGAAAAATTGCTGCCTGGAGTGGATGCAAACTGACCTGTAACTTGTAAGTGGCTGAGATGACCTCCTTCTAACTGATTACAAAACTCATGGCTGAGGTGGTAGCTTTGGTCAGAGTACCTCTCCTAGCCTAGTATTGCCATTTGTTTGGGTGACCAAACATATCCAGCTAAGCAGTGGGACTTCTGGGAGATGGCAAATGAATGTGAAAGTCAGAATTATAAGATTGAGACACTGCATTGGTAAAATATTTTAAGGAACAGTTTACAACTAGTTGCCATTTGTGTTTGTGATTAAATGCAATGTATTAAACTGTACTGACAGTCTTTCTTGAGTTCAGTTCTATTCGTACGATAATTTCAGAGCTGTAATACTGATTATTCTTTTCTTTTTCCTAGGGGGAAATGCAGGCTATCCAATTATGAGAATCAGTGAGAACTGAGCTGCTGCTGGTGCATACGGTATGGGAACAGCAAACTTCATTGCCCTGGCAGTCCGCCTGGATTGATAACTGTCACCCCTCCTCCAGCAAGCTTTGAAATTGCACAGGGTACTGGAAACACTAATCCTCTTGGAAGCAGTTGACTGTGGCAGGATGTGTGGATGATGATGATGGCAAGAAAGCAAGATGTTCGCATTCCCACCTACAACATTAATGTGGTGGGATTGTCTGGGACAGAGAAAGAGAAGGGGCAGTGTGGCATTGGGAAGTCTTGCCTCTGCAATCGGTTTGTGCGTCCTAGTGCAGATGACTTTCATTTGGACCACACTTCAGTTCTCAGCACCAGTGACTTTGGAGGAAGGGTTGTCAATAATGATCACTTTCTTTACTGGGGGGAAGTTGTGCGTTCCCTGGAGGATTGCGTGGAATGTAAAATGCATATTGTGGAACAGACTGAATTTATTGATGACCAGACTTTTCAGCCACATCGTAGCACGGCCCTGCAGCCCTATATCAAAAGGGCTGCTGCAACCAAACTTGCATCAGCTGAAAAGCTCATGTACTTTTGCACTGATCAGCTAGGGCTGGAACAGGACTTTGAACAAAAACAAATGCCAGATGGAAAGCTGCTGATCGATGGCTTTCTTCTCTGCATCGATGTGAGTAGGGGTATGAACAGGAACTTTGATGATCAACTTAAGTTTATTTCAAATCTTTACAATCAACTAGCAAAAACAAAAAAGCCCATTGTGGTGGTCCTGACAAAGTGTGATGAAGGAGTGGAGCGGTACATTAGAGATGCACATACTTTTGCCTTAAGCAAAAAGAACCTCCAGGTTGTGGAGACGTCTGCTAGATCCAATGTGAACGTTGACCTGGCTTTCAGCACTTTAGTGCAGCTAATTGATAAAAGTAGGGGGAAGACTAAAATTATCCCCTACTTCGAAGCTTTGAAACAGCAGAGCCAACAGATAGCGGCATCAAAAGATAAATATGAATGGCTGGTTAGCCGCATTGTCAAAAACCACAATGAAACATGGTCGAATGTCAGCCGAAAGATGCAGGCCTCTCCAGAATATCAGGACTACGTGTATTTGGAAGGAACACAGAAAGCCAAGAAGCTGTTCCTACAACATGTCTATCGCCTCAAGCAGGAGCATATAGAGCGGAGAAGAAAGATGTATCTTGCTGCTCTTCCTCTAGCATTTGATGCTCTTATTCCTAATCTGGATGAAATAGATCACCTAAGCTGCATAAAAGTAGAGAAGTTATTGGAGACTAAGCCAGATTTCTTAAAATGGTTTGTTGTTCTTGATGAGACCCCTTGGGATGCTACTAGCCATATAGACAACATGGAAAATGAATGCATTCCTTTTGACCTGATGGAGACTCTGCCTGCAGAGCAACTTTATGAAGCTCACTTAGAAAAGCTGAGAAATGAGAGGAAAAGATCAGAAATGAGAAGGGCTTTCAAAGAAAATCTGGAAACTTCCCCTTTCATAACACCTGGAAAACCATGGGAAGAGGCTCGTAGTTTTATTATGAATGAGGAATTTTATATGTGGCTGGAGGAATTTGTCTATATGGATATCTACAGCAAACACCAAAAACAAATTATAGAAAAGGCAAAGGAGGAGTTTCAGGAACTGCTTCTGGAGTATTCAGAATTGTTTTATGAGCTGGAGCTTGATGCTAAACCTAGCAAAGAGAAAATGGGTGTCATTCAAGAGGTTTTAGGTGAAGAGCAAAGATTTAAAGCTTTACAAAAGCTGCAAGCTGAGCGAGACGCCCTTATTTTGAAGCACATTCATTTTGTGTATCACCCAACTAAGGAAACTTGTCCTAGCTGCCCCGTTTGTATAGACTCTAAAATCGAGCACATGATCAGTTCCAGGTTTATAAGACCATCTGAGCGCAATCAGAAAAACTTGCTTTCTGATTCCAATATAGATAGGATCAATCTAGTTATTCTTGGCAAAGATGGCCTAGCACGTGAACTGGCAAATGAAATTCGAGCTCTGTGTACAAATGATGACAAGTATGTGATAGATGGTAAAATGTATGAACTTTCCTTGAGACCAATTGAGGGTAATGTCCGACTTCCTGTTAATTCTTTTCAGACACCCACATTTCAGCCACACGGTTGTCTCTGCCTTTATAATTCAAAGGAATCTCTATCTTACGTTGTGGAAAGTATTGAAAAGAGTAGGGAGTCCACCCTTGGCAGAAGGGACAATCACTTGGTTCATCTTCCTCTGACACTAATACTGGTTAACAAGAGAGGGGATACCAGTGGAGAAACACTGCATAGCTTAATACAGCAAGGTCAACAGATTGCCAGTAAACTACAGTGTGTCTTTCTTGATCCTGCTTCTGCTGGCATTGGGTATGGACGTAACATTAATGAAAAGCAAATCAGTCAAGTTTTGAAAGGATTACTGGACTCGAAGCGGAACTTAAATCTTGTAAGTTCTACATCTAGCATAAAAGATTTAGCAGATGTGGACCTTCGAATTGTTATGTGTTTGTTGTGTGGAGATCCTTTTAATGCAGATGACATCCTTCTACCTATCCTCCAGTCCCAAACCTGCAGACCTTCCCAGTGTGGCAGTAGTAACTCAGTACTACTTGAACTACCAATAGGACCACACAAAAGACGGATAGAACTGTCCATCCTTTCATACCATTCCTCATTCAGCATTAGGAAAAGCCGGTTAGTCCATGGGTACATTGTGTTTTTTTCAGCAAAACGTAAGGCATCCTTGGCTATGTTACGTGCCTTTCTTTGTGAAGTGCAGGATATTATCCCCATTCAAATTGTGGCACTCACAGATGGCTCAATAGACATACTAGACAATGACTTAAGTCGAGAACAGCTGACCGAGGGACAGGAGATTGCCCAAGAAATTGATGGAAAGTTTACGACAATACCCTGTAGCCCGCCTCAACACAAACTTGAGGTCTTTCACTCATTTTTTAAAGATGTGGTGGAGAAAAAAAATATAATTGAAGCCACTCATATGTATGATAATGCTGCTGAAGCATGCAGCACGACAGAAGAAGTGTTTAATTCACCTCGGGCTGGCTCACCTCATTGTAATTCAAACCTTCAGGATTCAGAAGAAGACACTGAGCCACCATCTTACAGCCCATTTAGAGAGGACACGTCCTTGCCCACTTTGCCCAAAGATCATTCTAAACTTTCAATGGAACTGGAGGAGAATGATAGTCTGTCTGTCTTTTCCGTTATGAGCACTTTTGAAAGCAAGCTGAACAACAAAGTACCTCCTCCAGTGAAACCAAAGCCCCCTGTACACTTTGACATTACAAAGGGGGATCTGTCTTATTTGGAACAAGGGCATAGAGATGGACAGAGGAAGTCTGTGTCATCTAGTAGTTGGCTGCCTACGGATGGTTTTGACCCTTCTGATTATGCAGAACCTATGGATGCTGTGGTCAAACCAAGGAATGAGGAGGAAAATATATACTCTGTGCCTCATGACAGCACTCAAGGCAAAATCATCACCATTCGTAATATTAACAAAACTCAGTCTAATGGCAGTGGTAATGGTTCAGACAGTGAAATGGACACAAGCTCTCTGGAACGTGGTCGAAAGGTTTCTGTTGTTAGTAAACCTGTGTTGTATCGGACAAGATGTGCAAGACTTGGGAGATTTGCCAGTTACAGAACCAGTTTCAGTGTAGGAAGCGATGATGAGTTGGGGCCCATTAGGAAGAAAGAGGAAGACCAGACATCCCAAGGATATAAGGGGGATAATGCTGTTATTCCATATGAAAGTGCAGATGGAGAAGATCCAAGGAGAAGGAACATTTTACGAAGCTTGAGAAGGACAACAAAGGTAAGATGCTAATTTTTGGCTTCAGAGTTTATGGGACTTAAAATATATCTTGGATTGTAGAAGTCTTTTTCCTCCATGAGAAAAAAGCATACACTTTCTAAGAACAGAGTGGTTGGGGAACTGTTTACTTGGCATCAACCTCACAGATTGGACAACCCAATAGTATGAGCGTTAAAAACTGGGCTCAGAATGACTTTTTAACAGTCATTTGTATATTTCATATATTTTTAAATTGCCCCTACACATGTTCTTAATTTGTAATTTCTGACTAGTTCTCTGTGCACGGGGGATGAGGGGGAAGATAGCAGAGGATGGGAAAGGAAGGAAGATGATAGTAAGTAGTTCACCACCAAGGAACATCTCTCTTGTGTAGAGAGATCCTTGTATTGCACTTAGGTAAAAAATATTGTTCCTAATAAGTGTTATTTTCTTTAGTCTTAATAAAGTTTCTTGCAGAATACTCTTGGGTTACTTCCTTAGGTTGAATGTTACAATCTAATGTGATTGAAGCAAGAAATCGTTTAACAGTAATAATGTTGTGCCAAAGAAAACCTAAAGCATTTGTTTTACTGTAGCAAAAGTGGTTGTCAAACATGATTGCCATACTTATTCCGTACAGTTCTTGGGATAAGTGTGCTCCCGGCCCTCAAATCTTTGAGAGCAGTGTCACTTGGAACCATTTTTCACCTTAACCCTCCCCCCACATAGCTTATTCTCATGTAGGTTTCTGAGGGTGTAGAACAGAGGTGGGCAAACTACGGCCCGCGGGCCACATCCGGCCCATGGGACCGTCCTGCCCAGCCCTTGAGCTCACGGTTGGGGAGGCTAGCCCCCGGCCCCTCCCCTGCTGTTCTCCCTCCCCTGCAGCCTCACCTTGCCGTGCCGCCAGCGCTCTGGCCTGCTGCTCCTTCCGGGCAGCGTGGCTTGCTCCAGCTGGGAGGCAGGGCTGCAAGCTCCTGCTGCTCTGAGCAGCATGGTAAGGGGATGGGGAGTCCTGGGGGGCAGTCAGGGGACATGGAGCAGGGGGCGGTTGGATGGGGGAGAGGTCAGGGAGCAGTTGGATAGGCATGGGAGTCCCGGGGCGGGGGGGGCTGTCAGGGGGTGTGGATAGGCGTCGGGGCAGTCAGGGGACAGGGAGCAGTGGGGGGGTTGGATGGGTCGGGTGTTCTGAGGGGGACAGTCAGGGGGTGGGAAGTGGGAGGGAGCAGATGGGGGGGCAGGCTGTTTGCGAGGCACAGCCTTCCCTACCCAGCCCTCCATACAGTTTTGCAACCCTGATATGGCCCTTGGGCCAAAAAGTTTGCCCACCCCTGGTATAGAAGGGTGAGTGGTCCCAGCTGCCCAGTAGTTACTTTTGTCCACTGAAAACGGAGCGAGCTCAGAGCATACTGTTTCTTGGTGCTTCCCTCACCCTGTGTGTGTTTTTGGGCTGTATAATTGACTGGTTTGAAGATTCAGAGCTTGGGTACCAGAGGCCCACTTTTCCCAAGAGTGTGGGGATTGTTGCAGGCACCTCTGTAAAGGGAAGGGATGAACACCTTGTTATATGTTATGTTGCATGGTGATCCTTTCCTTGAACTTACTGTGGGGAAATGCCAAAGAGTACAGAATCAGTAATGATGGAAGATGTAATCTTTGGCTTGAATACATCTTCATATATATAGAATAAATGGCAACGATAGATTTTACGGTGCATGAAAAGGAGGCAGGAGGCTTTGGTGACTACATAACAATTGGTGTCAAATTGAGTCCTTAAAAGCACCTTGCTAGCAACTTCTACAGCCTTGTTTTTAACTTAATTTAGTCATACAGGAATAAAAAATTAAATTCTAACTCCCTCCTCTGTCTATTTGTCTCCACCTGAAAGTATCCTTATCCATGGATATAATCCTACAATCATGGGATATTATTACATGAACGCTTTGAGATTTTTTTTTTTACACAATAGTGCTGTTAAACAGTTTTATCAGTATATTTTTCTGTTAAAAAAGGAACGCTGACAAGCTTAACATATATAGTAATGAGAGGTTAACATGAAACTATTATACTTTGATACATTGCCAACAATTTTGTGCAAATACATTGGAATTAGTATAGTATGTCATGGTTAGAACTAGCCGCACCTGTGTCCACCTTCTGTTCTCTTTCAATGAACCCCTTCAGGTGTCATGTCTCATGCTTTTACCTATCCCAGGGTGGAATTCTGCAATTCTTCTACTCTTAGACTGGGCCCTAGGCTACAGTATCCTGTCTATCCAGCATTCTTACCCAGCAGGTCTGACTGAATTCGGGTAACCTGTGGTTCCTCATTTTAGGAGTCTGTGACCAATGGTATACAATGATCAGACATGCTTCAGAGAACCAAATAATTGTTTGTTTTAACATAAAAACAAAATATTTTAAAATAGTCTGCATCGATGTCTAGCTTAGCTAAATGTATAGCGTTCCCTGATAGTAACTTAGGTCTCCTAGCTTCTTCAGACACCCTTAATTGGGTGTCATCTCAGTCTGTTTTCCCTGAACAACTACTTGCCTCCTGAGAGAGAATTCCTTTTTAAACCTGCCAGAGTTCTTTTGATCTCATGTGTTCTCAGGCCTTTTCCTGTCCTGATTAATACTAGTTTTGTAGGTTAGTTGGAGAAGAGGCAAAATCTTCAAAGATAATAGCCCTGGTATTGTTCCTTTACCACCCTCAAGTGTTTGGGAAGAGGTGGCTTATCTTGAGCAATTCTTTCCCATCCTGCCTGTTTTTTCAGACAGTCTCCTGTTGCACTAAGTCAATACACTCAAACAGAAAACACTTTCGTCACCAGTAAATCAAGTCATAAATTATTATGGAGGGCTCTGAATGAATCACAAAGTACACTTAACTGAAATCAAGAAGGAACCCCTCTATGGCTCAAAAACTGAAACGGGAGAATAAACAAATGCAGAGGAAGATAAGTCTTGAACCCAGAGAGACCCTAGAACTGAGAGTTCTAGATTAGGCAAGCAGATGCTGTAGGAATGGTTCTTCAATATTCCTTTTTAAAAAAATAGTCTAAGGTGCTTTACTTTTTCTCTGTTATACTGACAACACTAGGCACAGCCATTGCAATCAGATTTACTCTTTTCCAGGGCATCTCCCCACTGAGAGACCGAGAGTCAGTGTTTGCTGCCAGACTCCTTTGGCAGCGAACATCGATCTTGTTTCCACCAACTGTCATGTTTTTGGCAGTCAAAATTCCTCCCCCATATTTTTATTCATATAGGCAGGGGATGTTGGGAGTATCTGTTAGTGAGTGAAATTCTCCATTGCCCCAGGAACGATGTCTTTGATTTTGTTGTGCTGTATGTCTCAGGCAAATTAGCAGGAAGTTGAGAGACTGGGAAACTAATACTTCAAAGTTCTTAAATCTACTAACAGAAAATATCACTGAAGCAGCATGGCTGTACACCTATTCAGTTGAAACCAATCTGCAAAATTGCCAAATTCCTTTACTGAATTAGACAATAAATTGTCTTTTGGACTTCTGGCTTGCTGGAGCACAGGTTTCTTGTAATGGCCCTATGACTAGTTTTTTAATATATCGATTTAATATCTATCTTATTCAAAAGAACTTAAGGTGGGATTTTCTGAAGTACCGTATTTGTCGTAAGGTAATTAATTGTCAGCATTGGAAACTGAAATATTTTATCAATAGAACAGGTAGAACTGAAATAATTGAAGAGTGCCACATAGCCTTGTATGTCCACTTTACCTCAACGCTGGTTTGGAGGGGGTTACCTGTGAGGGCATTGGTGGAGTTCAGTCTCTTCTGCACTCTCCTTTTGAGTCTGAAATCATCTCACTTATGACAGAGATCTACTCAGAATTTGTCTGAGACCCTCAAACTCACTTTGCATATTGGAAAGGCATTGTATTCCATGCAAATCAGGAGTTTATGAGGTGAACGGTGCTGTAACCGATTTTGTAATCTTTTATATGCAATTATAGGGGTTTTTTTTGTTAGAGGTGCTTGTTGCAACTCCATAGGTAAGGCTGAGTTCCAATTTGCACTTAAAGTAGGATTTCAGTTGTTTTGATTTGTAAGTAAAATGTGTTTTTACTTTCCTGGTTCTTGTCACACAGACAGCAAACAGCAAAAGACCAGAAGTCCGAAGTGCAGACAATGCGATGTTTATTGGGGTTAGTTTCTAAGCAAGCATATTCCAAAGCCCTTCACACCAGTTGGGCTTATCTCTGTATGCCGATAGTCTGTTTCCCAATGTTCTGCTCCCAGGTCTGACGCCGCAGAGCATTTACCCCGTGTCCCCCTTCCCAGCTCTGATGCCGCAGAGCCTTGCCTGTGTCCCTATTCCCGTTCCCCCCAACCTTAGCAACCATGATTCCAATTTCACAATATCTTCCCCAAGCTAGCAGCACTAACTCTGAGTACACTATGAATTTTCTGAGAATTTACAAGTAAATTCATTGATTAATTTTGAGCTACAGTTAGTTAATTTGAGTCCATTAAGAAATTTAACACCTGTAAGTCATCTTTGTTTCAAATGATCTTAACAATGAAATAGCACACTTCAAACTTCCCATGTAGTTAAAATTAATTGAAATCATGGACACAGGCTATATTTGAAGAAATTAAATTGTAATTAAGATAAGTTATTAACATTTATGATACAGATTACAGACAGGCTCAGGTAACTGTAAATGGGGCCATTGTGATGTTAGATTACTCAACCAGTTGCCACCTTTCCTCCACAGCTGATTTTCATCCAGCATTTCTATTGCATATAATGACTCATTGATTTGAGGCTCCCTGGTCTCTAGTCAAGAATTCTCATCCATAGATTATGTGGTCCAACCAGCACTGCTCTTTAAAGATTCCATGGTGGCATACTAGCGTGAGCCATCAGAGTTTGTAAGGCTCCCCATGCACGGCTTTCTCGACTCCACTGTGCATTCAGAAAGTACTGATGAACTGAGGCAGGAGTGCAGGGGAAGCTTTCAAAGCACAGACATGTTGGGATTTACAGATGGGGCTCTCCTTTTTCTCCCTTTCCACAGCACTGATCTCTGCCACACAGCCTTCTAAACCAAAAAGGACATTGCAGATTAAGGGATAGATTCAGCAGTACACTTTGGCAGCTTTGTGTTATGCAAAGCTGCTGTTAAACCCATATCCACGGGCTGGTGAACTTTGGGTACATTGCACTGTTTTCGTATGCCAGTGAATCTGCCCTTTAAAAGTCAAAATTAAAACAAAAAAATGTAAGGTTGATACTACATATCTTGAAATAAATAGAAATCTTGCATGGTAGAATTCTCTTTAGGCTTCTTTTTTAGTCTTTGTGTATGACGTTTTAAATTTTAAAACTAAGGAAATTCCCGGAAACGCGATCTACATTAAGAGGCTAAGATTCATAGTATGTCTCAGTAATGTAAGGGTAAGAAATGTTGTTGTAATGCTGCTGTAAATATCCAAAAATAAAGTATTGTAGACCCAAGAAATTAAGAATTACGGCAATATTTAAAAGAAATCAAAACATGTTAAAGAAAGAAATGCGTAATTAAGGCACCTAAACAGCCTTAGCTCTGGTCTGTAGTAAAGCTGTGATAGGTAAGAAATATGAAAATACAAACAAACTTAATCTAATCTGGGATCACACACCCTAAAAATGCCTTAATCATAATCAGAGACAAGGTGGGTGAGGTAATATCTTTTACTGGACCACCTTCTGTTTGTAAGAGACAAGCTTTTGAGTTTACACAGAGTTGCTCTTCTTTTTTCCCACAAAGGTCAATTGTAGACTGATCACTATCAGTCCTCATCCTCAAAGGAAACCTGCACAATACTTTCAAAAGACAAGCCTGGGAACTTAAATTTATAACTTTGCAAGATACTAAAAATCATGGTCTTAATAATATTATTTTAGAACAATCTGTAATACACTAACTCCCCTTTTTGTCCTGTGACTACAGGAATGTTAAAGGGTCACTTCATCTTGAATGGTCTTTTAGAATATGTGTGAACTACTTACGCTACGCTATCTGTTCAACCTTGTATTTAGCTGTGACACTGAGTATCTTTCCCAGACCCATGGAAGAGCTGGTTGGTGCAATTAAAGATATTACCTCCCCCACTTTGTCTCTCTAATATCCTGGGACTGACATGGCTACAACAATACTGCATACAAAGATAGAAATGTATCCCAGAAAGCTACATTGCTACTTCTAATAATATGTAGATCCCAAAATTGAGACTTAACCCTTTATCTTCCTCCTTCAGGCTTCCACTTTCCTCATAATTTGAGTAACATATCATTTAGTAATTAGACATGTAGGATAATGTACCCAGGAGCTGAGACTTTTGTCTCTGCATTGCAGCTTCATGGGTTTAACATTGGCAGTATGATATCCTATTAAAACATATGCCTGTACAATCAGTGTAAAAAGCACAGAACTTTATAAGCACAGCAGAAAGCAGTGGATTACTTTTTTTAGAGTCTGGAACACCTTAGGGACAAATAATTTGCAATTAAAATTTCTCAGACTTAAACTTCCTCATCCCAGGAGTGTTGCCAGTGAGCATGCAATATTAAAACGAATCAGTTTTCAGTTAATTGTTCCACATCTTTGAGAAAAATTAAATATAAGCGTGGTCCAGATCTGGTATTGTGCCATAAATCAATAGGCCCTTGAATACTACAGTATAGAAATGCCTGTAAATAAATGGTGGAGTATCTTTTGCGGGCATGTTGTGGAGTGAGGGGAAGAATAGAGAAGCGGAGACCATGTAATTTAAAATGCTGATTTGAAGGAGTAGTGTAAGCATAAGTGATGAAAGTCCACTGTGTAGCTAAAAGAGTTGGTATTTCCCAGCGCCCAGGTCAAGAGGTCAAAGGACTTGGTGTAAGAATAGCAGATCTAGCAGTAGAGCACCCTGTGCAGAATGCTAATGGGGGAAAGGGCAGGAAATTCTGACTTCTCAGCTAATTTACTAGTTGCTGTGAAGCTGTGAAATTTACGTACCAGGTATTGGTTTCGCTGCAGATATCTTAATTGCCTTTCTAATGAATCTACCATGGAAGTCATATCTGGGTGTGTTTGTCATGATTTCATTTAATTCTTTCTGAGCTATTTTGAAATCAGCCTGTTGTCTGCTATATCTACTTGATTTCAAAATGAAGTGTGTACATTTCAGGACAACTCATGAGGGCAGTGATGCTGAAAGTCTCTCCGTGCGCCGCCTTCCCCCTCCTCCCAGTGTGTTTTAAAGATCGTTCATCAGAGGAGCTGTGCAATTGATTTTCAGAAAATACTGGTGACCTAGAAGAAAAGGAGTACTTGTGGCACCTTAGAGACTAACACATTTATTTGAGCATAAGCTTTCGTGAGCAGCTTATGCTCAAATAAATTTGTTAGTCTCTAAGGTGCCACAAGTACTCCTTTTCTTTTTGCGAATACAGACTAACGGCTGCTACTCTGAAACCTGTCATGGTGAGCTAGAGAAACTGTTCTCCCAATATTCCTTTGGAAATCCAGATGCATGTCATTGTTAGCCTTGCTTGTATGCTCTTGCCAATAGTACCTCATCGTTAGGATGAGTCAGATGCTCTTCTTTGAGTGAGAAAGCATAATATGTCTCGCTGCCTACCTATGTGCCCTTATTCTATAAGGGTGGAAAATGTGGAGTTAGTCCTGAAATAAAAGACCCCCCTCTCCCCCCGAATTTTCATATTTTCATGTGGAGATTTGTGTGTGAATTATGAGTAAACAGCAGCTGGTGAACACTCAGATTTCCCTGCCCTTCAAAAGACGGTGAATTTTGACAGACAAGTTGAATGGTATGAAATTTTAACCTTGTGTAATCTTACAGTATGGAAAAAACATTTTTGTTGTAAGGAACTATAGTGGTTTGCAGTGTAAACACCCTCTCTCACCAATTGGACTACAGTTTTGTTTCAGTAAGGTGAAATTCTTGAGAAGGCTATTCAGCGATTATATAAGGTCAGTGCTGCTCCTTGCTTCAAATTGAGCTTTTCACACAGGTTTTGCCAACTTGGGCTGTAGAAGATTGTTCCTTACAATGAACAATAATAATAGCTACTAAAGGGAAGGATATTCTCATTCTTTCATCCTTAAACTCTTGTCTTCTTAAACACTGTTGCTACTGCTTTGCAAAACAGTGGTGATTTCATACTTGCAGCAGCTGTCCCTTGGCAAGCAGGGTAGGGTGGTCTACTTCTTTTCATTGGCATTGGAACGCTCTTCCTGAAAAACAGAGGAGAGCTGAATTGGTAGAAGTCTTGTACAGTCTGAGGAATTGTTTTGAAGTGGAGAGGTTTTTGCAATTTTTAAACCTTTATGTATTGTGCACTTACTTTGAATTATAAAAATAGAATGTCTTAAAAAATCTGTCAGAGCTTAACACCATTGGGAATTAAATAAGAATAAGAAAAGGCCTATTTTTAGAAAATTATATTTTCTATTCTAAGACCCTCAATGGCAAGGAGAGCTCTGACAAGAAACCAAGTTTTAATTAAAAAGGAGGTGAACTTCCATCAGTTCTTGACCCGTAAGGTGAGACAGTCTTAACTGGGTGGAAACAATCTCTGAGGTGCATGAGAAATGCTGATACAGAGAGCTCCTTTCTATAGGAAAGACACATAATCATAGACCTGCTAAACTGTGCATTGGTTTAAAGGGACACATTTTAGTAATTTAGGTGCAGAACTCTGTGCTTAAATATTGTGCGATAAGTGCTGTAAAAATCGATCACAGCTGAAAATTTGAAGTATTTTTTAACTGAAAGATCACAGGACAGGGGAAATCTTCAAAACCCATTGCTTATTGAATACCTGGATTAAAAAAAGGTTTTGTGATTGGCTATTTCAGAGCCAGCAGAGGGAACACAAGTTAATTGCCAAACATAATTACTAGATCTTGATGTTGATGCACAAACAATTAAGTAAATTGAAAGGCTTTGTTAATTTCAAGCTCCATTGGAAACACATGGAGATAACCTAAAATATTTGCCAAATAGAAAACGGAAAGAATTAATAATTTTTATAATAATGACAAATAATCTTTCAAGCTCCTCAGAGGGAATAAATAATAGAGTAAAAATACTTGTTCTGGTGTCCCTTTTTTAGTTGCTTAACGATTAAACTTCAAATTTTAAGCTGCAATAGCATGTTACCCTGAGGAATTCCTGAGCTGGCACCAGTCAGTGCTCTGATTCTTTGAGTCAAAAAAAATACCTCAACTCATCAGTCTGTTGAACTCATTCTTTGTCAGATAAGGGCGGTATTCTGGCAATTATTTTCCTGAGGTCAGCTCACCTGCATTAGATAGGTACACTTGGTGGATGTAGCAGGTATGTGCGTAGATTTTTACGGGCAGAAGGGCCCACTGTGTTCATGTAGTCTGACCTCTCGCATAACACACGCCATAGAATTTTATCCTGTGCTTCCTGCATCCAGTGGTGAGTTGTTCCAGTGGTTAACTACTCTGTTTAAAAAAAAATAAAATAAATAAAAATGGTGCCTCATTTTCAGGTTTGGATTTATCTAGAACTTTCGGCCATTAGATATTGTTGTGTCTTTGCTTGACTAAAGAGCCTTCTACTCAGATATTATCTGACTGTGTGGAAGTGCTTATAGAACATGACATAGGTGCCTCTTAGCTTTCTCGGTAAGCTAACTACAGCTTATTAAATCTCTCTGTAAGTCATGATTTCTTGTGGTTCTCTGGTCCATTGTTTATGCAGTTAGTAACTATATTATCCTCCTTTTACAGATGGGGGTAAATTAGGCACAGAGGTTATGGCTTGCCCAAGGTCACGTAGCTAGTCGTCGTCATTTTGTTTTCCTGGTCTTAAAACTAACATAATAACACTTACACACTCATTGCTTTGTATAGATGTAAAATGAAGGTTAATACTCCACGTTTTCTAATCTGCTGAAAGATCTGTATAGATATGTTGCAAAATCCATTAACTATCCCTGAAGAATTGATTGAATCTGGCAAATAGAAAATAGGAAAAGTTCAGTTAAGGCATTATGACCTCCATCTTCAAAGAGCAAGCTGCTAATAAGAGGATCCAGTTCCCTCTAATCTTTAAGTAACTCATCTGATACTAGAGTTTGTTGCAGGGCAATTTTGCTCATTTCTTTGGGCTAAAAAATTAATTTTCTCCCTCAGGTCTAAAATGTGAGCTCTGGTCAGAAAGTTAACTTATTTTAAGACTCAAATGATATAATAGAGCAAAATATACACTGGCACTAAATCCAAGACAGGGATGGATAGAGGAGAGTGTTCAGCAGCTTTTAGAATTTAAGTTTGGTAAGAGGCAAATTGTGCTTGGCATTTTAATTGGTTCTGCAAGTTTTGTGTTTTAACATATTCCTGTTTTGTCCTGACAGCTTTTTGTTAGTAGCCTTCCACACTCTATTCAGTGCTATCTGCTTGCTGCTGTAAAAGGCAAAGATCCCTCCAGGTATGTGGGAGAAGACTGTTGGCTCATGAAATCCAAGCTCCAGGCATCACAAGGGGCTTGATTACGCCATTTCAGTTTCAGAGTAACAGCCGCGTTAGTCTGTATTCACAAAAGAAAAGGAGTACTTGTGGCACCTTAGCGACTAACCAATTTATTTGAGCATAAGCTTTTGTGAGCTACAGCTCACTTCATCGGATGCATACTGTGGAAAGTGCAGAAGATCTTTTTATACACACAAAGCATGAAGGTATTTTTTCATGCTTTGTGTGTATAAAAAGATCTTCTACACTTTCCACAGTGTGCATCCAATGAAGTGAGCTGTAGCTCACAAAAGCTTATGCTCAGATAAATTGGTTAGTCTCTAAGGTGCCACAAGTACTCCTTTTCTTTTTACCATTTCAATTCTATATTTTCATGAATGTTCACAGTGGCCTTGGAGACAGTATGCCTAATATAATCCATGCAATAGTGCATTACTTAAAGCATATGGCATCTGCACCTTCATGAGGCCAACTCTCAGAGTAACGTGTCCAGTGTGGGCTTCTACTAGCCTTTCAGGCACTTTTATTTTCATGATAAATTTCTTTTCTCACCATCTTCCATAGTCTGCAAGCTTTCTGTAGCTGATTCAGTACTTTGACTGATCACAGCTAGTAAGAGATGATGTAATTTAGTTCCAGCTACCTTGTTTTAATGCAACAGAACTTTAACTCTGTAGATTACTGGTTTGAATCCAGCACAGGATGTTAGGAAATTTAGCATATTCCAACTTCAGTCATCCATATGAAACAAACAAATGGACTTTTGGTCCAGCCCCAAACAAGGATGTGCATCCATATTTCACAAATCATCATCACTGTTGTCACTAATTGCCCTGCAAATTGGCAGTCTCATTGGAAGCCAAGGATTGAATGACACACCGAAGCTGAACAACCTTTCTGAATGCTAGAAATAGTTTATTCATATTAGGTTTGAGACAGTCACAGAAGTTGGATTGTCTTACTGCTGTCTGTACTGTAAGTAGAAAACTTCAGTCTCCAATATTACCAATCCAACACCTTTCACCAGCATTAAATTCACTTAAAAAAATACAATTATTTATTATCTGTATTATTGTAGTGCCTAGAAATCCCAGTCATGGACCAGGACCCCAGTGTGCTAGACACTGTACAAACATAGAACAAAAAGACGGCTGACTTTTTTGCTTAGTAAGAAAGTATTAGTATGCCTTTTCCTCATCTTTCGGTTTCAGGCTGGCATATGTGGAGTTGAGTAGCCCCATTTGCCTACACTGGAACAGTGCCTAGATTGATTAGGATTAAACATGCCAATTTTATTCTCATTTGGTGTATCAGGTAACGCATATCAGCACTGGTGAGTGGTACCGGTAACCAGATTCCAGCATCAGTTCCTCACAGATGTGTAGTGGGAAAAGGTAGCTCTGCTTGTGACCTCCTTACAAGTTCGTTGTGATTGCGAGTTGAAAAAAGCTGCCAGCATACTTCTAGTCATTGCTGAACCCACCCTTCAGTCCTCATTTACATTTTTCTCCATTTTCTTTCGTCTTTAATCTTGTCTTGTAATTGAGTAGCTAAAACCTCATCCCAGAACATAAGTCTTGTCCAAGTGAATTGCCTAAAGTTTTGCCTGATATGGGTTAGATGCAGAGAGGCCATCATCTGTGTGATGCTTCTTCGCAGTTAACCATCAGAATCGGCAGCTTTTGCCCTTAACCATCAGGCCTCCCTTCTCTGGGCTGCTGTTAGAATTCTCTCCATGTTTTGGCCATTGAAGCCATGCCGTTGTGTCAGTGTATCACTCTGTGCAATCTGGTCAAACCCTTGGACGCGCTGTGGCTTTTCCTTTGCAGTGCAGCTCAATTGAGTAGAAATACTATTTTTTGCCAAGTTCCAACAGATCAATGAGCTACTTCAAGAATGCAAAGATACGAATAGTTCTGGCTCTCACGGTAGTTCTGTTCTCTGAACAGCGACCAGACTCTGCTTTATTGCTTTAAGAAAAAATAAACACAACCTCATATGCCATTTTGTCAGCTGTGTACCATACTGTTGTCCAAAGCATAATACATTAGCATTTATTCAGCACTCTGTGGTTTCGTGTTCTGCACAGCTGTTAATTAATCCATCCTCACACCTCTGAGAGAGCTAAATAGTTCCTCCACTTTACAGATTAAATATTTTTAAAATAAAGATAGCTATGCTTTTAAGTCTGTGTGGAGAACTCTCAGCAGGATCATGATATAATTGCTTCATTAAGAGGGAGTACAAAGCATAAACTTTGAAGCTTTTTGGCAGTTACCCACTTCTAGTTCCTCGTCCTTTCTCTGGTTTCCACTTCCTTTCACTCTGAAGCCATTCTCTACTTTACCTGTTACGGCAACTTGCAGAGCTTCTGTTTTGAGAGGAGAACAACAATGAAAAATGAGCTGCTTCATGCGGTGCTCAGCAGTGGGTTCTGGAGCCCTTCCTCGGAAAGCAAGAGTATTGTCATTGCTGCTGCTTTATTCCTTGTCTCCCACCCTTTTCTGGTCTCCAGAAGCCAAGAAGTTGGAGTCCTGGAGCAGATTCCAAGTGAGTCTCCTACGTAGCAGTGCGGGCATAAATTACAAACATCCCTGTATGTAGGCAGGCCTTTGTTTCTGGCAAGGTTCTTAATGCTGAGACCCAGCCAAGACACCTGCTGTTTTTATAGAAACTGTCAGCATGCCTGAAGTACTGTGAAGAGTCCTTGCCCTTTTAAAGACCAAACAATTATATTCTCTCTGAGCAGGAGAAGTGTGGGGCAGGCAGTTCTGTTGTATGAACTGGACATGCTTTTTGTAAGTACAATTCTTGGTGATTTTTCTTAGTGAATTCTAGGTGTTTAAAAAATAGGTAGCACTGACATGCGTCTATCTTTCTAAAGACTTGATTTATCTATTTTGTAGAGGCTTTCAGTCGGATTTGCTAACTGAGAATTAGCTGCTGTAAATGAAGATGGATGTTGGGATGGTGTTGCTTTCTTCTTGCTGAGTGCCTGCTGCTGCCCTGTAACCCTTTTAATGATTCCCTAAAGAGTGACACATGTCTAGCTAAGGGCAGGGGACTGTCCATTAGACATCTGGCAGGTGGCACCGAAGGGTGACATTTCCAGCTGAAATTTACACAGTAACGCTTTTATTGCCTGAAGTTCTAGAAGGGTTTTAGTGTGGCTTTCTACATATGTTGTAGCCTCAAATTTCCTTGATGCCCTGACTTTGGTGCACACTGCATCTAGTCACAGGAGGCTAGAGATAGAGCTACAGGTTACCAAGCATTCTATTGCCTTTCGGACGAGTCTAAGGCCTTGTCTACATTGCCACTTTACAGTGCTGTGACTTTCTTGCTCAGGGGTGTGAAAACACCCCCTCACCTCCCCCTTCAGAGTGCTGCAAGTACCAGTGCTGTAAAGTGGCAGTGTAGACGGTGCACCAGCGCTGGGAGCTACTCCCCTCCTGGAGGTGGCTTTTTTACAGTGCTGGGAGAGCTCTCTCCCAGTGCTGGTACTGCGACTACACAGCCACGTTTAACATTGCTAGTGAAGACATACCCTCACAAACTTTTTTAGAAATCTGCTAGGTCATCAGAATTTTCTTCCTGTAAACATTTATCAGCAGTTTCTTTCCCCTTTATGGTTCATCCAGCTACTACTTGTGAGGAAGAAAGAGAGAGATTCATAGTTCTAGTATTTGTATTCCGCCATCATCCTGCTGTACTATAGATCAGTGGTTCTCAGCCGGGAGTCCAGGGCCCACAGGGATCCGTGAGCAGATTTCAGGGGGTCCGCCAAGCAGGGCTGGCATTAGACCTGCTGGGGCCTATGGCAGAAAGCTGAAGTCCCCACCACCTGAGGCTGAAGACCGGGGCTCGCAAGTCCCGCCACCTGGGGCTGAAGCCGGAGTGTGAGCAACTTAACTTTGCGGGGGCCCCCTGTGACACGGGGCACCAGGGAATTGCCTTGTTTCCTAACCCCTAACGCTGGCCCTGGCTTTTATATGCAGAAAAACAGTTGTGGCACAGTTGGACCATGGAGTTTTTATAGGATGTTGGGGGAGGGGGGGGCCTCGAAAAGGAAAAGGTTGGGAACCCCTGCTATAGATGATTAAAATGATGTACAATGTGAAAGCTTTCTAGTGATTGGAGTCATCCCAGTTACAACTTCCTGTCGTCTCACTGTTGGATCTCTGACTGAAACACTGATTGCAAACTTCTTCTGCGTTGAAGAGGTCTCTCTTGTCTGTTAGCTCTGTCCAAGCACAGTGTGCTGTACTTCATAGGGTTAGTTACGACAGATGAGGATTTTGTCGTCTTGGCAGTTGTACGTGATGAAATTTGTATTGAATTTCAGTAGATCTGTGATCTAGAACTATGGCAACATTATTTTAGGCAGCCTCCCAAAAGGGGTCTGCTGAGGTTTTTCAAATCTGAGAGGGCAGTGTCTCTTTTTCACCTGTTAATTTATTGCACAGAGCAAGCATGCACATAGCAAAGGGGCATGTGGCAAATTGCTCATCACAGACATAGTAGGTGTGGCAAGGGATTGATATTAGGATTGAGAACTGTAAACTACATATATTAGAAAGGTGGAAATAAGTGTCTCCCTGTACTGATCTGCCCACTTTTTCCTCACTTTCTGTACGCAGGACCAGCACACAGAGGTACATGTAGTAGGTTACATTACAATTGTTGTGTGGGTTTAGCTTTAGATGTGGACAAGGTTTTCGTTCCTTTTTTCACCACTTTTTTCCTACTAGATTTGTCACGTGATACCTATTCTAAATTTGCTGTTTGCTTTTATTGGCACAAACAAGATGCTGTGCCTGTTGCACAAAAATAAACATTTCCCTCATTATTGCAAACTCAGTATTGTTCTAATGTGTCCATGTGTGTCACCACTGCTATGCAGGAGGAAGTTTTATAGAAACGCAGACTAAACAGGAAGTGATCTGTTCCAGCGGGGTGGGGATATAGACAATGTGGGGTGTATGTGTGAGAGTTTCTTTGAGTCACATGGCCCAGCATCTGGATAGCAGTTCTCTCTAGGGAGGTTTGTTCATGCAGCCGTATACAGTTATTAGGCTTCTGGAATTACAGTTCTATGACATTGCAGGTCAGGAGTTTGAGTAAGAATAATCAACTCACCAGGTCTCAAAATAAATCTGGACACCTGCTCTCATAAGTTATTTTTGTCAAACTAGAAACTGTATGGAAATTGAGCCACCACAGATTAATATTGTCCAACACGTCAACAGCTGTGTCTTCCGCTAGATCTCCTACCATCTACCTCATCTGGAGGGACTGTTAATGCTTATTTTGTGAATTGATACCTACTGAAAAGTGTTTGACTATCCAGCTTACCTATTGAAAAGTGTTTGACTAGCCAACTTTTATTCTTTAGATGTATGAGCATTTAAAAAACCATTAAATACATACAATGCCCAAAATAAGTTGCAGAGAACTTCTTCACTCAACCAAAACCACCCTCTCAGAGCTACCCACTTAAGAAAAAGACTGAGTGTATGTGTGTGTTTATGTGTGTGTGTGGGGGAGGGGGGCAGGACAAAAAATTGATAGAGATGGAAGAAATTCCGGTGGATAAGGGGCTCTTCATTTAGAGTGCCCTTCTTGTGGTCCACTGATCTATAAATCTATGGACAGTAAACTCAGATAGCCCTGTTGATCTCCGCTATTTGCAGCATCACTCAAAGAATGGAGATAGTTTCATAGATAACTATAGCCCAAACTATAAAGATGAGAACTATTACTTCGAGTGTGTCTAGAAACATCTGTGCGCTAGAACTGCACAGGCGTAATGTGCTACCTATGCAGAACAACACTAAATAAATGGGCAGCCACCGTCTGAACTAGCTGAAGTTTCCAAGTGGTTTTAGGGTATGTATACACTTCAATTAGATAGCATTGCTCGCCTATGCCAGCTGACTAGGACTCACAGGGCTCGAGCTTATGGGGCTGTTTAATTGCGATTATAGATTCATAGATACGAAGGTCAGAAGGGACCATTATGATCATCTAGTCTGACCTCCTGCACAACGCAGGCCACAGAATCTCACCCACCCACTCCTGTGAAAAACCTCTCACCTATGTCTGAGCTATTGAAGTCCTCAAATCGTGGTTTAAAGACTTGAAGGAGCAGAGAATCCTCCAGCAAGTGACCCGTGCCCCATGCTACAGAGGAAGGCGAAAAACCTCCAGGGTCTCTTCCAATCTGCCCTGGAGGAAAATTCCTCCTTCCCAACCCCAGATATGGTGATCAGCTAAACCCTGAGCATATGGGCAAGATTCACCAACCAGAATACTACAGAAAATTCTTTCCTGGGTAACTCAGATCCCACCCCATCTAACATCCCATCACAGGCCATTAGGCCTATTTACCATGAATAATTAAAGATCAATTAATTACCAAAATCATGTTATCCCATCATACCATCTCCTCCATAAACTTATCGAGTTTAATCTTAAAGCCAGATAGATCTTTTGCCCCCACTGCTTCCCTTGGAAGGCTATTCCAAAACTTCACTCCTCTGATGGTTAGAAACCTTCGTCTAATTTCAAGTCTCAACTTCCTGGTGGCCAGTTTATATCCATTTGTTCTTGTGTCCACATTGGTACTTATGTGTCCACATAGATGTTTGGGCTTGGGCAGGACCCTCTGATCTCGCAGGGTCCTAGAGTTTATTATCCTATGTATGTTGTGGTATTTTTCTCGTTATATTAATTCAAGGATATTCTCTTCTACAGAAACCAAAGCCAAAGCCTCGGCCGTCCATCACAAAGACTCAGTGGGAAAGTAATTATTTTGGGGTGCCTTTGTCCACTGTAGTGACTCCAGAAAAGCCTATTCCCATCTTTATCGAGCGATGTATTGAGTACATTGAAGCAACAGGTAAGAATTTCTCTTGGGGCAAGCAAGAGTAAAAGTGTCCACTGGGAGCTTGGTGCAAAAGTCATATGTTTTAGTTTGTTAGGAAGTCCAGGATCATATTACCCTTGAGGGAGAGAGGCTTATAAAAATGTTTGTATGCAGATGCCTTTTTATATATTGGAAGACTGGAATTACATTTTCCTTAAGCTTCCTGCACTTAACCCTTTAAGTAAGCCAGGTTGCACTGCACTTTTTGGGGGGGGGGGGGGAACCAACAGGTTGTATACAAAAATCTGCATTACAAGCAGTCTGATAGGTTAAATTGAAATGCTGAATACAATACAGTATTTAGGTTGTGAACTTGAATCCCCATTCCTTGCAATTTCAGCTTCCCTGATTTGTATAAGTAATTGACAAATCATTTGTATTTCATGAGATTAGAAAATGAGATAATTTGCTTTGTTGGGTTAAAGATGAACTTTATTTTGGTGCCAATGTGGGCTTGGTCTTGTGCCTCAATCGTGCTACACTGAAATTGCATCCAGATGCTGTAGAACTGCGCACTTTGCTGTTTCGTGTCAACAATAAAAACTCATTTAATTTCATTCTGTTTGGCAAATGTATTAAGGTTTGTAATGCACTGAAGATGTAAAGTGCCATTCTTGTGATTTCAGAAGTTTGCCAAATACTTACTAGCCACAGAAATAAATGTGGTAGCCAGAGAGTAATATGAAAATACCACTCACTGCGCCCCCCCCCGGGATAACTCAGTATCCCATTCTTCAGTATTAGTGAGTGTTCTTATTTGGCTTTTCCCTTCCCTGTGTTAATACAAGAGGCCCTGAGATTATTCCTGATTCTGACACTTGATATCAATCTGTTTTCTAGGGATAGAGAGTTCCCATACCTAGTTCTAGTTCCATTTCTGGGGGAGTGACTTCTAAACCTTTCAACCTGAAAACATACATTATTTTGGGCCTACTTGTACATTTCCCCGTTTGCTTGTTCTATACCTGAAGTGCAATGCAAGGATGTAATTTTGGAAGTTTATTTAATGGTTAAAGATTATCCTTGAATTCTGAAGCTAGGGTTGAATTGTACTGAAAGTCATCACAAGATTCAGTTCTGCCACAACTTCTGTCTCAAAATTCTTTAAGTAGCAAAGAATTCTAGATGTCCTAACTATATCTGGATGGTTTACTTAATTCTGTTTGAAATACACTTTTTTGTGTTTCAGAGTAGCAGCCGTGTTAGTCTGTATCCACAAAAAGAAAAGGAGGACTTTTGGCACCTTAGAGACTAACAAATTTATTTGCGCATAAACTTTCGTGAGCTACAGCTCACTTCATCAGATGCATTCAGTGGAAAATACAGTGGGGAGATTTATATACACAGAGAACATGAAACAATGGGTGTTACCATACACACTGTAACGAGTGTGATCAGGTAAGGTGAGCTATTGCCAGCAGGAGAGGGGGCGGGGGGACCTCTTGTAGTGATAATCAAGGTGGGCCATTTCCAGCAGTTGACAAGAACGTCTGAGGAACAGCAGGGGTGGGGGAAATAAACATGGGGAAATAGTTTTACTTTGTGTAATGACCCATCCGCTCCCAGTCTTTATTCAAGCCTAAGTTAATTATATCCAGTTTGCAAATTAATTCCAATTCAGCAGTCTCTCGGAGTCTGTTTTTGAAGATTTTTTGTTGAAGAATTGCCACTTTTAGGTCTGTAAATGGGTGACCAAAGAGATAGAAGTGTTCTCCGACTGGTTTTTGAATGTTATAATTCTTGACGTCTGATTTGTGTCCATTTATTATCCACTTCAATCTCTTTATTATAATAATAGCTCACCTTAACTGATCACTCTCGTTACAGTGTGTATGGTAACACCCATTGTTTCATGTTCTCTGTCTATATAAATCTCTCCACTGAATGCATCCAGTGAAGTGAGCTGTAGCTCATGAAAGCTTATGCTCAAATAAATTTGTTAGTCTCTAAGGTTCCACAAGTCCTCCTTTACTTTTTTGTGTGTGCTTGACAGTATTTTTGATCCTTTTTTTGCCCTCCTCTGGTTTTCATTGCTGCTTTCAAAGCCTTGATAGCATTTGAGGTGGGAGGTGCTCTTAGTCTCTAGTAATGCAAATTCTTCTTCAGTAATAGCTATGCTCAAGATTACAGGCTTAAACTAATGTGTTAGTAGCCCAACACGGTCAGGCTGCGGATTACAGTCTCTTTACGCCTGGATTTATTCCCTCTAATCCAAGTGTAATCAGTAATGATTAAGTATCATTAAGTGTGGACAGATTGCCTCAGCCTGCTATTAACCCTGATAGCAACATCTGGAGTTGAGTAATGGAGTTAACACTCTCACTATTTGAAACTTCATGACAAGGGGGAAAATACACTGACTTCTAATCTTTCAAGGTCTGGGTCAAATGAAGCCTAGACAACAGTCCAAAAAGTCAATTTTAAAGTGTGGTATACTGATTTAGTTCCAATTAAATAACTCTTCAATGTAAGTCTGTATTCTATATTTGAAAATGCTTCTTTAGACAAGGACTCTCTTCTGTTTGATCTAGTTGTAAAATGCCAGCAAAGCTTTGCTGGAGTGCTAAAGGACATAAATCTTTGGTGTCCTATCCCCACCTTCTCAAAAGTCATACAACAGGGTACTGTGTACAGACAAAATAAAGCTAGTGACATATATGTCAGTTTTCAGACTTCATTTAAAATGAAAATGTCTTACATATACAGAACCTGCTTTTAGAATAGGTGTAGGTAGCACCCCTATTGCTTTTACTGGTCCCTTCCATTATGCTGTTCCTTTGTTAAAGGTCTTGGGGTTTGATGCAATGTGTAGATGGAACTTAATCTTCAGCTACCCTTCTGTATCCTCTTCAGATACTGAGTTTGTAATGCTCTGAACTGGAAGGTGAAGACCTGACACAGATATTGAAAATCCAGTCGCTGATATTTCATTTTCACTGATTTTTTCTCCAGTAGGTGTGATTTATGAGCCTATCCCCTAATCCATATTGGGCTTCTGAGATGTCCTAATACCTAAACTGCCTTCTCTGAAGAGCAGCTTTTTGCTAGAGACAGTTGCATTTTGGTCCCCATCTGTTCTCATTTTTTCAAAGTGGCTCCTCAGATCTGTGTGGTATTTAAATTGCTGTCAGGATTCAGTTGTTGGAGTCTTTGCTTTGACCAATGGAAGATTTTCTCTTGCTTGGTGATAAGTCCGTTTATCTTGAGGGAATTGCCATTTTCTCCTGAAGATCTTTGATCCTACAGCTGTGGCCTTGAATGGTCATTTTCTCTTGGGGGCTCTAAATTTTTCTATATGTTTCAGCTTTACTGCCTTATGGCTCATATGAGGGGAAAAATGGGACAGCATCTTTGTTGCTTTGATGGTATAATTCAGGCATTTGCAACACTGGTGACCAAGACATCTGTAAAGACCCAAGAATTTATTTTTCCAGCCAGAGCTAAATTCAAATAGTTCTGTTGCCTGCTCAACACCCAAAACAGCAGGATATTCCTGAAGAGATTCTCTAGTCTGAAACCTGAAGTATTCTGCATCATTGGAATTTCCTAGGTTTCAGTTTTTGTGTGTTTGTACAGGGGAACATCTTTTGTCATTGCAGTCCAGCTCTGTTCACTTAAAGTTCATGAGGGAAAAGATAATCTCTTCTTGAAACACTTCCTAAAACATGCTTTCTATCCATTGCATGTGCCTATTAATTTCCCTATCAGTGATACAAGTTCTAATGTTTTTAATTTATTCACCATATATCTTTGACAGTTTGTTTATACTGCAAAAATTAAAGGGAAAAAAATTATCTGTGGACAAGTGGTCAGTCATTTCAGTTACAAATGATTGAGTTCTTTTGGTGGTGGCGGTGGTTGTTCTTACTATAGTACTGCAGTAGTGCTTATGAGTTCCAAACAGCGATCAAGGTCCCCTTGTGCTTGGCACTGTACAAATGTATAGCAGAGATGGATGGTCCTTGTCCCCAAAAGCTTACAATCTAAGTTGTAGACAGATTTTAAAAGTTGCTGTACAATCTGCTTTGGCTTGGCTGGAAAATTAAACTAGTTTCTTATTTTTCTGGGAAAGGGTAACTGCTCTTGACCTACCTGACTATTTTGATCTACCAGAGTAGCTGAAAAACCCAGGCTCTATCTCTTCCCAGTCACCATACACCTGTGATCAGACAGCTAAGTCAATACATTCAAACTAATGTTCATCACCTCCCCATCTTCCGTCTCTCACCAGAATAGCAACTCAGTTCCGTTCTGTTTAGCCTCTTCTCTCCTTACCCCAGAGGCAGCTCAGTTCTCTTTGCTCCCATTCCATGTGGCCCCACTCTTTCACCATCCCCTGATTGATGTCACTCATTCTGCCCCAGCCTCATCGATGGCCTCTTTTTGGCAGGTAGGAAACCTGACACATTTATTTGCCCAGATATTATTTCTACTTTTCCTGAGCTTCTGGGTACTGGTTTAGTTAAATTGGTGCAAGCTTGTGTGCACACGTTCTGGTTTCAGTTTAAGAATGTCTACACACAAACAACTGTCAGGCATGGCACAGGTAAACTTAGTCCTGCCTCAGTGCAGGGGGCTGGACTTGATGACCTTCAGTTGTGATTCTAAACTTGCACTGTCTACACACAAACTTGCACTAGCAAACTAAATCAGTTAAAAAACATACCCTTAGTTAAACTGGTGCAACCCTGTGTGTGTAGACAAAACTTAGAGTATTTTACTCCTTGGGTATGTTGGACTGGGTTTTTATGTGCACAGCTACACTGAGGTATCTGTATATAAATTGGTTTAATTTTTGTATATTTGCTTTAGGAATAATCAATATGTCATATTTACTGGCAGTTATGGCTTATTTTCATGTGTGTTTAAATATGCGCATTTCTTTAATTGTAATGGGAGTTTCTTTTGGAAAAGCCAGTAGCTTTAATTTCCTGAATAGTGGTCAGAAGTTGGCTTGATATAAAAGGAAATGCTTTGCTTAAGGACTTATAGCTGCCCTGTTTGCTAATCATTTAATACACTGGAGGAATGGGTTATACTGTTCTCTCAACTGGCAGTTCAAGCACGCGCAGTCAGTTGTCTCAGCACGTACAGACTCCTGTAGAAGAGTCTGAGACTTTTTGGCCATCAAAATACAAAGACTGTTACCTGGTCTTTCTCCATGGGTTAACATGAACTAAGTGCGCTGCAGAGGCTTGTAAGAGATCTTGAGTTGTAAAATTAAACATATGCACTTAAAGGGGAAGTTGGATTTGCATGGTAAGAGATATAGCGGGGGTGGGTGGTGGCTAGTTAATCAGAACTCCACTAAATGATAATTATTGCAATATCAGGTCTCATAAATGTGTTCTAATATGTGAAGGGAGGAGGACAACCCCAAGTTCTTTGTTTTCTGAGAAATATGGCAGTGAGCTTATATTAACTGTATGTAACCAGTTCTCACCAAACTCAGAAGAGCCAAAAAGGGATAGTTCTCTTTCCCCTGTTTACACCTCTCTTTGTGGCGTGTACAAAAAATGTGCAGAAGTCATTGATTTACTAATCATCAAAGATTTGTTCCAAAGAAGATTCTCTTTTATAGATTTGATAGGAAGGGCCCTTAATGTTTTGGTAAGAGTTTGGAAAAGTGATTATTTGTTCTGCTTGAATTAGTCAAAAGTGAGGGTGAAGGCCAATAGGTTGTTGCTAGTAGAGGTCAAGGGCTGCATGAGGAAGGCAAGGGGGGACTAAATGGTGTAGGGGGTTGGTAATCGGATATAGAGCCTCTCCCCTCTGGGTCACTAGTTCAAATCAAACTGGTATCAGTAGGGACTGAAAGTTAGCATCTGACAGCTGTTCATTGGCCTGCCTGAAAGGAGGTCTGGTGGTCCTAGAAAATAGAGGATCTCCTTTTGTCACTAAGTTCTGCAGTCAAAATTGACACACAGCCACTAACTAACATTATTTGGGTTCTTTGGACTCAAAAAGGGGTTTTTTTTTGTTTGTTTTTTGTTTTTTAAAGAACTGAAGTTAACATTCACAAGAGGCATCAGAGAGATGTTCTGAACATAATACAGATCTTTTAAACCTAAACAATTGGACAATGTTGATTTTTTTTTTTAAAGTAAGCATGGTATTCTGCTCGCAGATTAGCGCTTACAATAGAGAGAGAAATATCTTAGTGCTTCACAAGTATTTTTAAGGCTGTAATTGCTGTGCTAGGTTTTTATCGTAAAGCTGTCTTTGCTTCAGCAGCCTAAAGATGAATAAAATGCAAAGTGCTGTGGTGGTTTTGCTTCCTGATATCATGCCAGAGGTTCCGACTGCTGATTCTTCTACTTACTTTTTGCACATCTTCTTTTGGTTGCTGCCAAAACGTAAATTATTTTCTTTTGAACATGTAACTAAAGTGTAATAATCTGCAGGTAGTAGCATTTTCAGGCATAGAACAACCAGCGACTTTGTAATACAATCCTGTCGAGCTTTCGTTTTGTCAGAAGTAATCCTGTTCTAGAATTTAGGACTGCTTTCAGATTACCTCTAATCTCTGGCTGTTGTATTCTGGTAGAACTGCATAATATAAGGCCATTTTTCTCTGGAACACTTTAAGTGTAACTTCTGTTTATATTGTTCAGTGGGAAGGAAGAGCTTTGAATGAGATCTTTTTCAAAATAGAAACTATAAAATTCCTCCCAGGAATGTTGGAATATAGCAATAGGGAGCCAGATCTTGTTCCTGCTGTCATTATGCTATGCTTCCTTATGAATAGATTGCTTCTTATTTACGCTTGCTCTTTTCTCTGAGCCTTTTGATCCATTTGCAGCCATTCTGTGTGAGAGATTGGTTTGTACTCTGAAATGGCCGGTGTGTAGAAAACAGTCCTCTAGGATTCTGTTTGCAGACATTTTTAATATTGCAAAAACACAATAGTCTGTCCCTCACAATAGAAAAACCTCTTTTTCTTTAGTGTACTAATGAGATATTAGGCTTTCAGTCTGTCAGTGCAAATCGCTCACCGTCAGATAGAGCAGGTTCATTGGCATAGCTGAAATGAGGTATCCCATTAGCCCACTTGCTGTTGTATCAGCAGGTCAGGGAAGCTTTAACCACTGGTTAACACACACATCCACTTCTCACGAAGGAAACTGCACAAAGGAAACTGGCTGACAAGGTTACATGTCACGGCTGCTGCCTAACCAGTAAGTAGTTCCACGCCTTGCATGAACATCCGACTTCCTTGGTGAAAGGAGAGATGAGTATCTTCAATTAGGGCTGTTGCATATTGCAGCATTGACATTAGAACAACCAGCTGTAACGATGTCCACCCTAGCATGGACTTGCAAAACACTTTTCACAACTATTACAACTTCCACATGACCTTTCTAGGAATCAGTTCAGATGTGTTGGGTGAAACGTGGAATCATGCTTATGCTGTGCTGCGCTGTAATAGACACAGAGGTGTGTGTATTTTCTTGATGGTTTAGAGCCTTGTGATATGGCTTTACTAATACAGTTCTACAGCAGGCTCTGAAGCCCTGTTCACACTGTAACTAAACCAGCTAAAGCTAAAATGTCCAGTGGTGCTGTCTCAGGCTATTTCTCTAGCAGGGTTTGAACACAGGTGCAAAATGTTTTTTATTAAAAAAAAAAAAAAAATGGTAAGGTGACATGCTCTAATCATGTTGACCATTCAGTGATAAATCATGTGGTTTTTCTTGTAGCATGTTCAAAGTTCGTAATGCATCAGAACCGCAACTAGTCCTCACTAGGTCCTCCCACTGTGTTACAAATAGCTAGGGGAATGATTTTATGTGCAAGGCTGCGTCTATCAGCTTTACATCTGTAGCTATAATGTATTCAGACAGTACTGTATAAATAGCTATCAGGGCAAGGTTTTTGTTAGTGCGTCTGTAGCTCATTTTGCCCCAGTGGGATGAATAATACCCTGCAGTTAGCAGCCAGAATTCTCCCTCAGATAATGGAGTGCTCTGAGTATTGTTAATCTTTTTCTTAGTTTGGTAGATCAGTTAGAGGCTGAGAGCCCTTTGGGCAGACCAAGTGTTGGTTGGTTGTATGTGTTGATAGTGTGCTGTGCCCTTTGTCATATTGCTGACACCCTTTATGATGGATATGCTGAGAGTGCAGGTCTAACCTGCTCCGAAATGGGCAGAATCAGCACATACAATAGATCTCTAGCTGGTGTGTTAGAAGAGGGATTTTGTTCTGTATGTGAAGTGGAATGGCAGTGATCAGCCACTGATAATCTCCAAAGTGAAACCTAAATGGTGTCACCTGAAGATGCTTTAAATCAGTGGGGTTGACCATTTAGTTTTTTCTTTTACTATGAAAATCTGTTCATTTGTTTTACCTTTCATGGTACAACACTAAGCACCATTTGAAAGATTATCTTGCTTCAGGGTATTTCTCTGGTCCTGATTTGGCAGGGATTTGAGTACATATACATCATAATGCCCAATACAAAATATATATTTGATTCCAGCAGGTTTTGAACTCATTCTCCTGGTGATCATGTGCTTCTGCTTTGATTAACTCTATAGCATGAGCAGGGGGAATCCATGTTTTATCAGATTCTACCAATTAGTGTAATTGAAGGTTTTAGGTTTTTTTTGTTTGAGGGCTCATAACTTTCATCAATGTTTGCTCTGAGTTTAAACTTCATGTACAAGAGGCATTTCCTAGAGGAGCCTTAATCTGTATAGTAGAGGAAAAAGTAATTGTAATGAGGAAAATAGTTAGCAAGTTAGCCAAAAGGGAAAAAAACTTGTGAATGTAGGGAGGTAGGAAGGCCAAGAGTTCAATTCTGTCAATGTTTGGCAACTTGGCCACTCTGTGCCTTTATTAGCACAGCTTTAACACTGTTTATTTAACAAAAAACAAAAATAAGCCCACAAAAAGCAAAACAAAACCCTAGAACTTAATTGAAAACCAGAAGCAATGCAGTTCGCTCTGATATCTTGGAAGGTAGGTTGTACTGTGTGTTTTTTTTTTAATCTAACAGCTATGAGCTATTGACAAATGAAACTGCATTATGTTGGTTTCTCTCAGTCAAAAGACTAAATCCAATTCACTAGTTACAATCTTGCCCTGTGTATGTGTTGGTCCTCCAAACTTCACTCTTCATCAGTTCATCTCTGCAGCATTAATAATTGAAGTAATGTGAATAACTGTTGAAGTTCAAACGGAATATAGATTCTTTTTATCCCTTATAGCAATGGTGGATGAAACGGGATAATATCTGTGAACCATTTTAATATTTAATTTTAGCCAGGTTGATCTTGATGCCTTAAAATAAATCCCTGCATGTTTGTCCCCCTAGGAAAACTAGTCTGTGAACCTTGGATCTAAAACTGAAGATCAGATTTTCTAAGTGAAGTAACTTCTCTCTTACTCTCAGTGAAAAGAGTAAAGCTTCCAGGTTGCTTGCTATGTGGGCTAGAGTAATCACTTCTGCATACTCTCTCACCATCCCACCTCCTGCATGAGGGTGATATTACCTGGAGTTTCACCTTGTGGTATTTCACATGTGGGATTCAGTGATTACTTGTTGAAACAATTAATTTCCCAGTGGTTAGCTCAGTGTTTAATAACCCAAAGGTCTTAGCAGCAATGCTGCTGATGAAGCTTTGATATTAAATACAAGAGGTCCTTGTGGGGGAGGGAATATCAGTAGGTGTTCTTGTTAATGCAGCATTGCAAGAGGGTGAATCTTCAGCATAACTCCCTGGATGAAAGATCCATCAGCATTACCTAGCTCTAAAAGAAAAATTGCCTCAAGCTATAGAATTGGAACTAGAGAGAGATGAAGAGTATCTCCATTACCTGGAAATATTCTTTCAGGGAGAACATTAAAACCTGCAGCTGTGGATTCGTGGCTGCATTAGATCAGATTGTGCGCGTCATTCGGAGTTCACATGTCAGCCTCAGCTCTTTGGTTGCAGTTGAAAGCTCTAAATAAAAACGGACTTTTGATTTTTGTATGGATGGTTGTGACCACCGCCACTGTTCGCTAGGCTGACTGAATAAATGAGCAGAGTGCTTTTTGTGGAAGAACATATTTAAATTTTATCTTTTAATTTCTGATGGTTTCTTCAGGAAAGCAACTTCTTGTTAGATCAAGAGACCTTTAGAAAACAGATTCTCAAAGATTATTCTGGGAGACAGATATGTATCTTATGACAAGCAGAACTGCAGAAAAATGTCTTCCAAAAAGTGGGGAGTCTTATACAAATTCCAAAAGGATATGTTGTATGTTATCCTAGCCCTAATGACTATTTATTGCTGGGTATGACGAAGTGGGAATTTTCTGTAATGTTTCTGAGACTCCTGTGTATGCCTCAGTTTCCCTTATTTTTTGCATGTTACTGGGAGAGGCAGGACTGTTTGCTTTCAGGGCAGGCTGGGAGACATAGATATGAATGTTACTTAGCTCTCTGAGCCTGAATGGGATGTTAAAAATGACTGGCCGAGGCTGACCCCATATCAGTGGAAAATCTGAGAAGATGGCAAATCCAGTCACCAGTACACTGATGTCTAGCAACCAAGGTCCGAGAGAAAGATGGTGTTTACCACCTTTCAGCAGAAAAGCTGAGCAAAATCTCCCAGCTCGAAAATAAAAGACTGGGGAAGATGTGAGGTGGGAGGACAAGAGTTGGCTGCTACAGGGAGTCATGGGCTCTCACCTAGGAACTGACAAGGAGATGAGACAGAGAGAAATGGAGTGTGGACGTGAGGGTTTCACTACGGCTTGGCTGGGGGCTCTGGGCTAACCAGAATGGTCTATGCCTTAACCTTCATTTCTCTGTGCTAACATAAGGACTTCCTGTGTTGTGTGCCAGTTGACTAATAAACCCTACTGTTTTGACAACACCATTTGAGTGTCACTGCAAATGCTTGGTGAGGTACATTAATCCCTGAAGAATGTATAAGTCTCCACCAGGAGCATGTCTCAGGTGGACTTACTGAACAGAGCTCATGGTATGAAGCAGGAGTGCTGAAGCAGCAGAGGTTCAGCCTCAGGAGAAAATGAGGCCATGTCGCCTATCCTGTAGGAAGAGAGAATCCCCTTGGGGGTCTGGCATAGTGAAGGGGTTCCTCTAAGAGACTGCTCCAGAGCTGGGGGCGTAGGACCGATACTGTGGATCAGTGACCTTGATGTCCTAAATATAGTCTCCACTTTGAGACCCAGCTGCTCACATATTATCCTCTGTGGTTTGATTTGCAGGTAGGTTTCAGCATTAGATAACTGAATCGTATTTAGCCAAGCAGAGGTGGCATGTGTTAGTGTGGTATTTCTAGTCTCTAAAGGTCACTTCTCCCTTCCTTTCCCCAGGTGTAGGTGGAATTTGTAATCTTGGAATTTGTCCTTATATGTTGTAATACCTGTGTGGGGAATAAGACTATGTTATAACTTCAGAGCCATATCTTTTCCGGTTATTGTCCTGTGACACTTTAGCTTTTTTCTACACCAAGTTTAGACTTGCAAGCTCTTCGGGGCATTGTCTGTCTATAAGGTGCCATGCGGATTTATACCACTACTGAAATGTCAGCCCTCTCCACCTTTTTATTTTCCTCTTGGGAGCCTATATTTTATACTGTAGTAAGGAGGAGTGAAATTCTTATAAACATACCAAATCTTCTTTTCTGTTGGAGTCCATGACTACTCTTCCTTCTTGGGTTGAGAGTACCGTGGTTCTGGTACTAGAAGGGGTACTTACAACAGCATATGTTTATTTATAACACAGGGAGCAGAGAGTTATTTTTAGATAAAATTCACCTAAAATTTTTGACTTTAACAGCTGTTTGGTGCCTTATTGTCGTATTTTGGTAGGTGCAATTAAATAAATGCAGACAGCTATCAGGGACTCGATTTATTTTTTGCTAAATGGCAAACTTGTGCCTGGCAATATCAACGTGGAGGAAGATTTAGTCTCTGCCCCAAGGAGTTTATAACTTACTTCATTAACTAAGATTGCATCTAACATTGTAAAGACTTGGACTCTCCAGTACTTTAACATTTGCCATTTACATCTGTTACCCATGATCTTTTACTTGCATTCTCTTGACCCTTCAGTAAAATCTGTCTTGCACTCCTGTCCTTTATTGCATAGTATTCTGTAATGTAAAGAATGATGTTCTCAGTGCTGAAAATAGAGCACAACAATGATCCTGCACTATAAATACTAAATGGAGACTAGCTTTGATTGTAAAGACAGAAAATCATTTTGAAATCTGCATTAATCTGCATTTATGTACACAGCATGTTCAGGCGAGATGTGGACTGGTTAAGTCATGTGGTATAGCAAAATATCATTGTCTTGAACTCAGATTTTCCAGCTGTCTCTGCTGCCCACATGGTTGATTTGTGGGTGATCCCAATTGGTGGAAATCAGGTTCTAGAAGAGTGCTGTGAAAACTCTCCAGTAATATCTTTTTTTTTTAAAAAAAAAAAAGGTGGGGGAGTTTTATGACCAGATACCTGAGTTTAAGCTGTTTTTTCTATTTTCTCCTGTTGTGGTAATTTTCTAGACCTGCGCTCAGCCAATAGTTTATTCCTGAAACTTTGACCTCAGTGCTTTGGCTTCAGTACCTTTCACATGTTCACCTGGGCCAGCTGGTTCCCAGTCACCAGCATACAAACCTATGCTAGTAGTTGAGACTTGTGCCAAGTATATATGCCCCTTCCTCCACATCGTGTCTCCTTCTCTTGTTCTTGTTTTAACTTAGACTGTAAATTCTTCAGATTGGAGACTCCCGTTTTCATTTTCTATACTTTATGCTGGTGTAGTACAGTATATCTAAGTTCCCTATAAGCTGTGTGGCCACGCAGCAACCTATTTAGTGCTGCATAGGCACTCGGGACTCGCCCATCTGTGACCTGCTGCAGCTGGGGGAGGGGCAGCCCGAACCCAACCCCAGCCTGGACCTGCTGTGGCTGGGGCACCGCTCCCCTGGCCTAGACCTGCTGCGGCCGGGAGTGGGGCACCTATCCCATGACCCCAGCCCTGGAGCTGCCGCATCAGGGAGAGAGCTGGGGGAAGCCCCACCGCAGAGCCTGCACCCCCAGCCAGAGCCCTCACCCCACCCCTACCCCCATACTCCAACCCTGTGCCCAGCCCTGAGCCCCTCATCCCTGGCCCCACACTGGAGCCCTCACCCCTCCCCACCCCAACCCTGTGCCCCAGCCCTGAGCCCCCTCCCACACTCCGAACCCCTCCACCCATGTGACCCATGTGTCACGCATCACTTCCATATTGGTGCACATAACATAATTCATTCCGCACATGGGTGGGAAAAATTAGAGGGAACACTGCAGTATATACATAGGTGCACCCAGTTGATTGCTGAACCTGTGTTGGTTTTGAAGCAGCTCAAGCTCCAATTGTGGGATCCTGAGGAGCCTAAACCATTGCAAAATGTCCATAATAAATGGGAGGTGGTGGGCACTGTCGAGGTCTTATTCTGGTAAAGTGGTGATGGTGGTGGTGTCTGAAAAAGTTGGAAACTGCTGTTTTAAGCTACCAGTCATCAATTTTAGGGAACTTTCTTCTGACATTGGTGTCTCCCCGAACCCTATGTCCTGCAGGAAGCGTTTGCTTGCCTCTGACAACAAGCAGAGCCTCTCCTGGCTCTTTTCTTTCTCCTGGCTCTGAAATTCTAGAAGCCATTTGAAGAGCTTGGTAGTCAATGAAGCAGTTTGAACAATGATTTGAAAGTGGTTTTGTGTGAATAAGAAATACATGGCAAATGAATGATTCATGGCAATCCAGACAAAACCTCTCCTCTAATGATAGTGTTAGGCTGGGTTTGGCAGCAGACCGCCAAATCAACTGTATTGTTTTAGATCAAAACACTGAGATCTGTCATTTGTAGAGATGAGAAATTTACATATCTGGTTTGCTCTGTGCAGTCCTTTATTTCACTAAACAGATCTCTTTCGGCCTCTAGAGAGCTCAGTGAATGAAACTTGCACTTGAGGTCTCAATAATGTGTCATTCGTTTGATAGGTAATTGGGTTAAATCCGAATGGCTCTGTGGCCATGGGACAGTCACCATGCTAATATCCTACTGCAGTTACCACTGTTTTCCCACACAGAGAGGGGCTTTTTGACTTTGCACAGCTACTTTGCACAGCTACTTTGCACAGCTAATTTGAAATATTTCAAATGAATGACAATTTTTTGACTTCCCTCCCCCACGTTTAAAATGTTTCCTCCATTTCTGGATGATGGAAACATTATGATTTTGCTTAAATGTGAAGACTGATGCATTCATTTAAATGTGCTACTTGTGTGGAATTAAGGTGGTGAGGAAATGGAATCTTTTCCAAGTGCCAAAGATGTAAGGAGGTCTCAGACACCTCAGGCATCCGGCAGCTTCTGGTGACATTGGATTATGGGTGCCTGCTCCCAAGTTTGAGGTTTGTGGTGTCCTAGGCAGCTAGGAAAGCATGGAGATGGGAGGTTGACGAAGGGAGGGAGGTACACAGGTGGCTGGGTCTTCCCAGGAAAGGCACAACAACCAGTAGCAAGTTTGCATAAATAAAGAGGCAAATTTCTTTTGTAGGTTTTAGTAACTGATTCTACAGACGTTTTAAACTGTGGCCTAATGGAGCCTGAATAGATGACTAGTTCTGAGGAAAGGTGTGCATACTTCTAGGTCAATGACAGATGGCTGTTGTAACTGTCTATTAGAGATTCTACTCAGTTTACTGTACGGTGATTATTCAGGAAGTTTAAAACCAAGACTGTTGCTTGATCAGAGTGACAATGGCAGTTCGAGAATTATGAAGTTAAATACCTAACAATGCAAGGCTTTTAGCCAGTAAATGTTTCAGTGAATACTCTCACAGTGGGGGTCTTGTGATAACATCAGGGCTACAGAGATTTGTCTTCAGTGTTGTTCAGTGTCAGAGCTTATTCTGAAAGACTTCTAATTCATTACAGTCCTGTTGATACTGGCTGGGGAAAAGTTAACCCTTCTAGTGAGCAGTGGCTTTTAAAAACATTGTTCTTGCTTGAAAATGGCTCACAAGTTTTGACTATTAGTGCACCCAAGCAATGTGAATTCCTTCTTGTAGCGATGCTGTGAGAGGAAAAATATTAAAAGAAATTATTTAAAAATCAGTTTCACTGTCACTAAAATGCCTCCTTAATTATGCACGACATTACTACAGGGCAGAGTTAAGGTTGTTTGGTTGTCTTAACTGTGCATTTCTTACATCTTATAGTAACATGTTCGGATTTCTTTTAAGTATAACCTTAACTTTGAATTTCCTGGGTTTATAATGCCTGGTTCTAGGAGAATTACAGCAGCTTTGTCATATTTTTTACCTTTAAATTATTGATAATACTCTTTGCCTTAATGTATAATCGGAAATTATATACTGTTTAAAATCTGGTTTCATTCCAAGCAATGAAACTTGTTTTTAGTGTATTTAATGTAGCCAAAACCTGCTGCAGTTCTTCTCAAACGGATTAAAAATAATGTCCACCTCCATGTATAGGAAGTGAAATGTTCTATGAACCATCTCAGAGAGTGCTAGTACAATTTCTCTATGTGGAAGTGAAGAGGGAATTAAACAAGCTGTTAGCTTCCTCAGACATTTCTTAACAGGAGAGCCTTTATCCAGCATGATCCTTTTCAAATGGATGAAAACATAGAAAGATTAATGTAAATTCTAAAGAGATACGTACACAAAGCTCAAAAAGATGTCATCTTACCGTCACTGACACATCATGAAAAAATGTCTAAATCCATTTAGAGACAATTCTGCAGATTATAGTGTTCAGCAGCAACTTGGAGTTGAGGTAGCACTTTCATTCTAAACCTCCATTTACAGGCATTTGGGGTTTGTTTGTTTGTTTGTTTTTTGAAAAATTGACTGGTCAGGCTGATATTTCCCATGTTCGTTCTCTGTTTAACACATGGATTTTTTCAAGTGTGTGTAGAATATTTGTTGAAATTCCCCTCTGTTTTCAGATCATTCAAAATGTTCATTAAAACTTCAGCTTTGCTAAGAGCATACATAGTCCTCTGTGAGGAAAAGTGCCTATAACAGCCTTGAAGAATTGTCCTTTATAAATCAAATTGTGGATTAGAGTAATGGATATTCTCTTTGTAGCTTTTTATAAGTAAGTGTGTGTGTATAAATCTTCTGTCTCCAGGGTTTTTTCACCCCTATATACCTTGAATGATACAAAGAGCACATAACTTGGAATTGTGCATATCTGTATCTACATTTTGTTTTAAATTCAGGAGAACCTATTTAAGGGTCTCCTCTGTGTATACCCATGTCTCAGTTAAACAAGAATCCCATGTAAACGGTTTGTTTATACAGTACTGAATTTTACCACTCATTTCATTTGGCTGAAGCCTGATTACAATTAATGTACATTTTATTAGTGCATAAAACAGATTCACTTTTAATTTAAAATACAAAATTAGTAAAATGAACATAGCCAGTGCATTTCTGGCCCTTTCCTGATTGTCATTATAAGACATGCAGAGAATTAAGCCGCAAGCATTTTGTGACTTTTAACTGCCGCGTTCACACTTGTAATTGTAATTGACAGTGTTTTAAGCTGAAAATCACCACGACAACATGGATTGAGCAATTAGTCGTCCTGTTAAGTGACAAAACACTTATTCTGTTTAATGAGAGAAAAATCAGTTATTTGAGGATTGGCGTATTAAAATTGGCTTTCTTGGTTATCCATGCCTTGTTAGGAAAATAGGAATTGCCAGACTGGATCAGACCCATGATCGATCTAGTGTGGTGTCCTGTCTCTGACAGTGCTTACCACCGTAAGTTCAGAAGATAGTGCAAGAATTCACACAGTAGGCAGATAGTGAGTGATCTGCACCTCATTAAGGTCCCTCCCTAATTGTCAAATTGGTTTAATCTCGAAGCATGAGATTTTATATCCCTTCCAATACTTATTACCATTAACTATGGATATTCTTGTTATACAAGTTTCAGAGTAACAGCCGTGTTAGTCTGTATTCACAAAAAGAAAAGGATTACTTGTGGCGCCTTAGAGACTAACCAATTTATTTGAGCATAAGTGTTCAATTCACCTTTGGATTTTGCTAATTCTTGGCCTCAGTGATGCCCTTTGGCAATGAGTTCCACAGCCTAATCATGCATTATTTTTAATATTAATTATGCAACTTTTGTTTGTTTTCATCAAAAAGGTGAGCAGTGATTGGGCAACTAATGTAGTGAACATCGGTGTAAGTGACATGAGATCTGAGGCTAAAATAGGGAAAGAACGAGTTAAGAATTATTTAGGGCTTGCCTACACTAGAAAATTGTGTCGCTCAGGGGTTTGAAAAATCCACAACCCTGGGTGACATAGTAAAGCTGACCTAAATCCCTGGTAGACAATGGCAGTTCAGTGGACAAATTCTTCTGTCGACCTAGCTATCCCCTCTTAGGGATGTGGATTATCTCTGCTGATGGAAGAACTACCTGGCATAGGTAGTGTCTACACTGAGGCTACGTCTACACTACCGCCTGTGTTGGCAAAACTTACGTTGCTCTGGGCATAAATATTCCACCCTCTTGAAGTTACACTGATGTAAGCACTGGTGTGCCGAGTGTTATGTTGATGGCAGAGCTTCTCCTACCGACACAGCTGATGCTGCTCACAGGGATGGTTTTTTATGCCGACAGGAGAGCTCTCTCCCATCCGCATAGTGTCTTCACTGCAGCACTGTAAGTCTAGACATGCCCTGAGTGGTACAGTGGTGCAGCTGTGCTGCTGACGCGTTGTAAGTGAAGACAAGCCCTTAGACAAATTAGGTGTCTTCAGGTTGGCACCTTACAATACTTAAGGAACTGGCTGAAGAGATCTCTGAGGCATTAGTGATTATCTTTGAGAACTCATAGAGGACAGGAGAGATCGCGGAGGACTGGAAAAGGGCAAATATAATACTTACCTATAAAAAAGGGGAATAGGGACAACCCACAGAATTATAGGCCAATCAACTTAATTTTGATACTTGGAAAGAAGTAGAAGTAAATAATCAAGCAATCAGTTTGTAAGCACCTAGAAGATAGTAAGGTGATAAGTAACAATCAACATGGATTTGTCAAGAACAAATCAAGTCAGACTAACCCAGTGGTCCCCTAACTGGGACGTGCTTCCGTACAGAGGAACGTCCGGAGGGGTACAGCGGGGCCTGGGCCAGCCCCCATGAGGGAGCGTCACCCAACTCTACTTTGGCCCTGGCCCCAGTTGTGGCTGTGGCCTGGCTCTTGCTTTTCCCCTCCGGTCCGTCCTCAACTCCGCTTGGGGGTTGGGGCGGGGGGTGACTGGGAGAGGAGGCGCGGACACATTCTATTACTGGTAAGGGAGGCGTGAGAGGAAAAGTTTGAGGACCACTGAACTAACCTAATATCCTCCTTTGACAGGGTAACGCCTGGTACTGGTCTTCAGGTGTACTCACAATGTAAATAACAATTGTGGTAGGTGTTGCACGTATACATAGTAAGAGATGATCCACCATTAGTAATCTTTATCCTTCCTTAATGTGTACAAAGGAAAAGGTAGTTTTGGGTATTGGCAAGTTAAAAAATTTGATGCCTCTGTATCTTGTATTGTGCCCAAGATGACCAGGATGTTCAGACAGTCTTTCACACTGCCAGCATTGGCAATTTTTTAAGAACCCATTTTCTGAAATTTTCCTGTAATTGCCAAAATCTTATAAACATAAAATGGCTGTCAGGTTTTGGAATAATAGAACTGAATTTGGAATCATAGAGCTGTGACCTGATGATAAGGTAACGGAAACCAAAAGACCAAACTGTGTGTGCACTAAGACAGGCAGATAACTTTATACATCTGTCTTCAAATTTCAGGATTACATAATCCAGTTGGGTCTCTTAAAACAGGACCAAATTCATCCTTTGTGTAACTCCATTTATTTTAGTGGAGTTACAGTAGGAATGAATTTAGTCCGTAGTCTCTGTTCACAGCAATGTCTTTTCTATGGGTGTACGGAATTCTGGGATGAATAACAGAAGAAATGGTAGGAGGGCTCACAGTTGTGTTGTCACTAGCCAGATTACATGTTTTTCATATGATGACCATGTCTTGGCAACATTGTACTGCCTGTGATTGCTCAGTCTGTGCTAGAATTCAGCAGAAACTTAACACAATCCTAAAGTACTACTTCACACTCTTCCAAGAGCTCTGCTCCAATTCAGACCTGTTTGAGATTGCTACTCAGAGAGAATACAGTAACTTTCATGCCATAGTCTCAATTTCTTTGCTACGTTTAATCTAATTTTTAGTGGTCACCATTGTTTAGAGATCAAAGTGTATTAGAAGGAGGTCATTTTTTTAGTTTAAAGAAAATTGGTCTTGTGGTAAAGCCACTTGATTGGGACTTGGCAGACCTGTGTTCGGTATGAGGGCTTGGCTACACTTGCACGTTATACCGCAATAAAGCCGCCCAGAGCACTATACCTCACTCCCCGTCCACACTGGCAAGGCACGTAGAGTGCTCTGACTCCCTGGCTAGAGCGCTGCTGGTACTCCACCTCCCCGAGAGGGATAACATTTGCTGCTGCGTATTGGATGAGACGCTGCAGCGTCAGTGTGAACGAGGAGTTACATTAACAGAGCTCTGAATGACCTCCGGAAACGTCCCATAATCCCCTTAAATCAAGTGGCCTCTCTTCTCATTGTTGTGAAATGGGCAGGAATGCGGAAGTGCCCTTTCAAAGCTCTGTTTCAGACAGCAGGCTGCTTATCTGGTCCGAGAAAAAACAAGTGTGGGGCTGGGGGAGAGGTCTGAATGTACAAGACAGCACGCTGACACACTCTCAGCACCCCAAAAACCCACTCTCTGTCTCCCCCCCACATATACACACAACGCACTCCACCCCACCTTCTCCCCATTTGAAAAGCATGTTGCAGCCACTTGAACGCTGGGATAGCTGCCCATAATGCACCGCTCCCAATGCAGCTGCAAGTGCCGCAAATGTGGCCGTGCCGCAAATGTGGCCATGCCACTGCGCTGTCAGCTGTCAGTGTCTACAGATTGCAGCGCTTTCCCTACTGTGCTGTACGAAAGCTGGTTTAACCCAAAGTGCTCTATATCTGCAAGTGTAGCCATACCCTGAAACTCTACCAGACTTCCTGTGTGATCTGAAGAAAATCATTTAACCTCTCTAGGGTCAGTTCCCAATTTGTAAAATGAGGATAATAGCTCCTTTGTTTGTAAGCTCTTGGGGGCAGGGACTTCCTCGTACTTTGTCTGTACAGCACTCATCAAAACAAGCTCTTGGTCTCAGTTGGGGCCTCTAAGGTGATACCATAATACAAATAAATAAAATTTAGGATAGTTCCACTCTGGCAGTTTGCCTTTTAATAGATCAAGTATAAGTGATTGAATTAGCAAGACTTGTATAAACTGTTGTTGCATTTTTCTAATGGTGGTGAAAAAAGGGGTATTAAAATACATAGTTCTTTTCAGTATTCTGCATTTTAATGAGCTTATTCATGTTGGTGCCTCTTTTGAGTGATCTTGATAGTTCTAGATTTATCAGTAGGTCTTTCCTCCATCTTCCAAATATCAGCAAAAGCCTTTTTTTATTCAGACACTCATCCTTTTTCCAACCTTTGAATACTTCATGCTAACTCTACCTCTTCCTTTACAAGACAATGTTCTACAGTAGAGGTGAAACAAAACTGTCTTACAATAGTAGTATTGCAGCATTAAGAGTATTTTTATACAGTATGTTCCAAAAATGCGTTAGCAATATGGATAAATCGATCGATTTGCTGCTATTGGCCATTCTAGATAAGCCAGGTATGTTTAACTAGTGATGATGCATGGCTAACGGATTTCCAGTGGACGCTGTGTCCTACTACAGTAGCCCTTTTTGATAAGTGTGCCTGGCGTTCAAAGGCCAGAGAGAGAGAGCTTGGTTAGGAAAAGCCAAGGATGAGAGCTCTCTCAAAAACACTGAAATATAATTTGAGATAAAACATGGAATTAAGGTGAGTGGAAAAACGTCAGTCACGTTGACATAACATGTAGCTCTTTTTCTGTGGTTTTAAGGTATGGTTTAAATGATACTTTGAGATATGCTCAGGTGTAATTAAGAAAAGATCAAATTAGCCTTAATATAATACTCGGAAAAATTCCTAATAGTGAGATCTATTAATTTGTGGAATATTCTCCCATGAGAAATGATCAATGGCCCATCGCTTGTGGAAACCTCACTTTAGACAGGAGCAATCCTGCTTTGGTCTCAGAGCATTGCATTGTATGCAACTATGAAGTCCTTGATGTGGTAAGCCACTTTCTATGGAGACCAGTATTTGGAATAGATCAGAGGGTCTCAAACTGTGGTCTGCAGACCACCAGTGGTCCACAAGCTCCATTCAGGTGGTCCGCAGATAGTTCCCTCTTGGGTGTATGCCTGGGCGGCCACACACGAGAGAATGAAGGGCCACCCACCTAATTAGTGGAGCAGCGCAGGCGTGGCTCCACTAATTAGGTGCCTGGCCCCTGTAGGAGACGCACATGTAAGGTGAGGTGGTGGCCTTGGGGGGGAATATGGGGTAGGTGGGAGGGGGCAGTGGGGTGAGAAGAGAGGGTGGGGGGAGTTTGGGACGTGCAGGGCTGCAGTGGCCAGAGAAAGAGGCGAGGTTCCCCAGCTCCAGGGCTGTGGCTGCCGGGGAGAGACGGCCCTCTTTCCCAGCCCCAGCTCTGTGGCTGCCGCGGCAGGGGAGGGAGGGTACATCCATTGCGTTAGAAAGGTAAGACTACTGATATTCAAATATGAGTTGTATGCTTTTATTTGTAGAACAAAAAAATATTTTTTTTTTTAATATAGCACTTTTATCCAAAGCACTTTACAATAGTTAACTAACGGTACAAACAACATTTGGAAAGATCATGAAGTGGTCCGTTGAGACCCTCAGCAATTTTCATGTGGTCTGCGAAAAAAAAAGTTTGAGAACCACTGGAATAGATAATTCTTTTGAGTAGATGCAGCTGTGTATTCCACTTAGGCGTGTGTGGAGAATTTTGCCCAGCAGGGGCAGTGTTCCCACCTCATGGCCATAGCCTTAGTACCCATTTAGTGTTAGAGTTAGTTAAGTTTTTAAACATTGTTATGTGGAGGGCCAGTTCCTAACAACAGTACGCACGTGCGGTGCTTGCTGTGCTTGGGCAAGGCTGAGAGTGCTGGCGTTTCACCCTCTGGAGCCGACGCGCTCTGAAGAGAGGGAAGAGCCATTCCCCATTGAATGCACTGAGAAAAAGGTCACATAAGACCAGTCAAGACTGTGATAAGCCAGTGTCTGTGGAGACCAGTATTTGGAATACATAATACTACAGTAGAACCTCAAAGATACGAACACCACAGTTACAGACTGGGCAACCAGACATCATGTGAAACCGGGAGTAACCAATCAGGCAGAAGCAGAGGTTTTTGTTTTGTTTTGTTTTTAAAGCAAATACTGTACTATGCCTGTATTGCATCTTAAAGATAGGCACATCTGGGCTGCCCGTGCCCACCCCACCCCCAGCCACACTCGCAGAGCAGCCACTTACAGCAAGACACTGGGGCTGAGCCAGCAGAGCAGGAGCAGCACTGGGGTCTGTGCAGCTTTCACCCCTCCAGCCCCCAACCGGGAAGAGGATGCACTGTTCTCCCCGGCCAGGAGGGCAGGGCTGGGGCAAGGATATTTTGCGCCCTAGGCGAACCTTCCACCTTGCACCCCCCCCCCTCCCCCTCCACAACCTCTGAAAACTAGTAAACTTACCCATTCTGACAGGCTGTTTATAATGCTAACGGCTGTTGTAATGTTTCTTTTTTACCTTTAAGGCGTTTCAGTTGTTTGCCATTGCCTCTGATGGTGTCCCATTCAAAGTCTTACTGTTGTGGAAAGCTAAACAATTGAGCCTTGCATTGCATCGCTAGTCAGGTTAGGCAGGGTGACAAATCCCCCTTGCCCCAAAGGGCCATTATCCCCTGGTGACTAAGTTCTACTCCAAGTCTGTAAAGCAGACTTTTAAGGTAAATACATTATTCCTTCACTATTACCCATGCACACATCTCACAAAGATTCTCACTCTTGACAAGTTACCAGCCTTGTGTAGATCCCTTCCACGTTCCTCTTTGTGAGTAAGTGCCCTGTAAGACGCGTGTGGGGTGCAGTGAGTCTGTCAGGCCTGTGGTGATAGCTGTTTGTGAAGATCAGGGGGCCCTTTGCCAAGGGGTACTGGTGTCACAGTGAGCTTGGGGTGGCTGACAGTATGGGGCAGGGCACTGAGGCTGGTGGGGCAGGTAACACTCACTGGGCTGGGGGACAGGCGGTGCCAGGATGGGGCAGGGGCAGGTACCTGTCAGTCTCCAGCGCTCGAGCTGCGCCAGGGCCAGCAGCCTCTTCACCTCGGAGTCTCCCCTGCTCTGATACTTGTTAATGAAATGTTGTTAATGTATTAAACTTTGGTTCATTAGTGCCGCTGCTTGTGTCTGAATGAGAACATTGCAGAGGTCAACCTCCTTGAGTCAGGAAGGGTCTTGCAGCATACACTTGCATCTCTCGTGGTTTGTTGTGGAGACAGAATAGCAGTCAGCCCTCTCTTTCAGAGGGTGAATATAGAGTGTTGTAGAGAAAGGGCGAAGAGTACTGATGAGGAAATAAAATCTTTATGGGCATTCTAACAAGTTCACACGTTAGGATTCAGTGTCTTTCACATACTTGGCAGACTGTTTACTCCCAGCTGCTTTTACACTTCATCACTCAGGGCTTGTCTTCACTTGAAACACTACAGTGGCACAGCTACATCACTATAGCACTTCAGAGTAGACCACTGGTGTAGACAACCACGCACCCCCCTGCTGGAGCCCAGAGGCCACTACCCCCCAGCACGGTCGCCTGCCCCAGGCTAGTGCGCCGGGAGGCCAGGCAGCATGGCCTCAGCCTTTCCAATTCTGGAGCGCCAGGAGGACAAGTGGTGTGGCCCCAGCCTGAGCTGGGGCCACCACACAGGAGGAGCTGCAGAGGAGTTCTGGTGGTGAAACATGGGCAGGGCCATGCCTGCCTATTTTGGGGGGCACAGCCTCCCCTAGCCTATGATACCTGCCGCCTATGCTACCTGTATGCCAACGGGAGGGGTTCTTCTGTTGGCATAGATAATCCACTTCCCTTGCAGGTGGTAGCTAGTCAACAGAAGAATTCTTCTGTTGACGTACCGCTGTCTACCCAAGGATTGGGTTGGCTTAACGATGTTGCTGATTTTTCACACCCCAGAGCAATGTAGCTGGGTCAGCCTAACTTTTTAGTGTAGACTAGGCCTTAGTCTCTTTTATTACTTTGATATCTGTATCTGTTCATTTAAATACTTTAATTCTTGAATCAACAGAGCCATAACAAATGGTGTTGAAATAGTAGAGATGATATAGTCCAAGAAAAATGTTCTATACCAGGAAAAAGTGCAGAGCAGAAATACTCAGGATGACAGCATGCAGATCTGGTTTATCTAGGGCGTGCTTATGGCTTATCTATACTTGGAAGCTTACCAAAATAGCCATTCTGGAATGTTTATTCCAGAATAGCTATTTCAGTAAATTTTGTAAGTGTAGACAAGTTCGGTGCTATAGAAATGGATGCTGTGATAGAAAGAGATTTGGTAATGTAGGTATTTTAAAAATGTCTGAAGATGTACATTTCCATACTAACTGCGGAGATCACTGAAACTGTTTCTGGTTTGGACCAGGACATGTGTTCAGAAACTCCCCAGCATATATTATCTGTAATGGGAGGCACAGAAAGAACCAACCAAATGTCAAATCCATATGATGCCACAGACATGGTGTGATGTTTGCACCTCTCCTCTTCCAAACCTAGCGATTTATGACACAGCTGGCTGTGTACACAATGCCTTTTCTAATTTATAGAGAGACAGCATCTGGTTGCCTGGCTGGCAGTCATCAAGATTGTCATAACAGACTGAGTAGATATCGCAAGTCCATGTTTCAGTGAAAGAAGGCGGCGTATTGCCAGAAGTTGACACACGTACGCTTTAGAGAGATCTTTGCTGCCAAAGAGAAATACCCAGTAAAAATGCAGGGCTAGAGTCTCCTGAGCTGTCTGTCTGACACCTTTCTCTAGCACTAAGTCCACTCAGAATTTAGAGGAGAAATATGAATTGTGTGCAGAATTTCTGCCTGTGTAAAGGGCGAGGGGTGAAAATCCTTTAAATAAGGATGCTGGCAAACTTATTTGATGCAGCCAGTTATAAAGCACCGATTAATGTAAATAAAAATGACAAAAGGTAATGGATGGTGAGGAGAATAAATCTGGCCTGCTCCGGATGACTCTTTGGAGGATGATTTAATACCAGAGCAGAATATTTTTCTTGTCAGCTCCTGATATTCTATATTTAAAACCACTTTGTTAATAAAAGTTGATTGGGATAGGTCATGTAAACTTAAAAAATAAAATGTGGGACGCATTCTTGTTTTGTGTGTTGTGGCTTATATATAGAATGTGTATAAATATGGGCAGATAGTCATAACGGTTTAAAAAAGAAACCGCAGATTGTCACGGAAAATACTGGAGTTAAAATTGAGAAAGTATGAGTAGCTTACAGGAAAAATATAAATATTCCCTTTGTTCTTCTCTTAGGCGTCCAATTCAGACCAGGTGTAACTCCATTGATTCTCATGACCTGTTACCCAAGGACTGAATTTAGCCCTGTATTTCTAAAACTCTGGTCTTTTCTAGAGTTTCATCTGTACTGTATTGAGTTTATTCCTTTTTCTGTTTGTCTTGTGGGTGAGACCCTTTTTTCTTTCTGAATATTGTATTTTCATAGAATCATAGAATATCAGGGTTGGAAGGGACCTCAGGAGGTCATCTAGTCCAACCCCCTGCTCAAAGCAGGACCAATCCCCAACTAAATCATCCCAGCCAGGGCTTTGTCAAGCCTGACCTTAAAAACCTCTAAGGAAGGAGATTCCACCACCTCCCTAGGTAACCCATTCCAGTGCTTCACCACCCTCCTAGTGAAAAAGTTTTTCCTGATATCCAACCTAAACCTCCCCCACTGCAACTTGAGACCATTACTCCTCGTTCTGTCATCTGCTACCACTGAGAGCAGTCTAGATCCATCCTCTTTGGAACCCCCTTTCAGATAGTTGAAAGCAGCTATCAAATCCCCCCTCATTCTTCTCTTCCGCAGACTAAACAATCCCAGTTCCCTCAGCCTCTCCTCATAAATCATGTGTTCCGGTCCACTAATCATTTTTGTTGCCCTCTGTTGGATGCTTTCCAGTTTTTCCTCATCCTTGTAGTGTGGGGCCCAAAACTGGACACAGTACTCCAGATGAGGCCTCACCAATAGAGGGGAAAGATCACTTCCTTCGATCTACTGGCAATGCCCCTACTTATACATCCCAAAATGCCATTGGCCTTCTTGGCAACAAGGGCACACTGTTGACTCATATCCAGCTTCTCGTCCACTGTAACCCCTAGGTCCTTTTCTGCAGAACTGCTGCCTAGCCATTCGGTCCCTAGTCTGTAGCGGTGCATGGGATTCTTCCGTCCTAATGGCAAAAAGGCTGACTGTGCGTTCATTTGGTGACCCCTAGTTCTTGTGTTATGAGAAGGAGTAAACAACACTTCCTTATTTATTTTCTCAACACCTGTCATGATTTTATAGACCTCAATTATATACCCCTTAGTCATTTATTTTCCAGGCTGAAAAGTCCCAGTCTTTTTGATCTCTCCTGCCCCTATTAACCTCTCCTTCAGACAATGGATAGTTACTTCAGGAGACTTAGTCAACACACAATCTAGACAATTTCAGCAAATGAGTTTCAGGTGGTCCACCATGTTCTGAACCCTGTACCAATTTTATTTTATGGTTTTGTAATCACAGTTCCTATTTAATTAAAAAAAAAAAAAAAAGCTCCCTGGTTGTTGTGTAATGGAACCATACAAACATGGGAAACAGTGGAAAACACTGTTCAAATTGCTATCAAATACATTAAGTATATTTAAAATCATAGAGAAATATGTTTTTAGAAATGAGATGAATGCTTGTATGAAATTTGTATGGATGCTATTAGTTTGTAGTAATAGGAGGCTTAAAATCATGGAAGTTTTATTTTTTTTAAAGCAGATTATAAAAATATTTTTAAAACTAAAAGGAAATATTGCTTTCACACTTTATATCCTAGAGATTTTGAATGTGAGTTTATAATTTAAAGAAGAGCTCTGTGTAAGCCCAAAACTTCTCTCTCAGCAACTGAAGTTGGTCCAATAAAAGATATTACCTCACCCACCTTGCCTCTCTAATATCCTGGGACTGACATGGCTAGGACAACACTGCTTATGAAAAAAACCAGCTCATTGCTAATGCACAGAACTAGATATCTGCAAATAGCTAGATCTTAATTCAGGTGACTTGCATTTTCAGTATAAGTCTTTTTAATGTTTTGTAAAACCAAAATTTCAGAAAAGAAACTAAATGTAGAATATGGTGGTGAAGTTACAGGTTTGGATCTAACCGCAAAAACAAGGAAATCCCTTGAGACACAAGCTTTAGTGTTTATGGTGATTACAACTTGCCTGGCAGGAAAGAATGAGGAGTGTGTGATTCCTCAAGTGATTGCCTGTATGGATTCCACTCTTGGTGTACTTGAGCCTAAGACTGGATTGTTTTGGCCAGTAGTGTCTGTGCCAGTGCCCTTGATGACCTCATGCCCCACCACCCGAGGACATAAACTATGGAGAAAGTCCTTGTTTCCTTTTTATCGTTCTTGAAAGAATCCCTGCGGTGTCTGCCTGCTTCTCTGCACTCTGTGCTAGTGTTAGTTATTGGTATTGTTAATTAGTTAGTCTTAGTCTCTCTGCCCTTTGGCACAAAAAATCTTTAGTTAGTTTACAGTCTAAACTCCCTGCCCCTCCCATGACCCCCACCATAGGGGCTCTAGCAATGCAAAAGTGAAATCCCTAGAGTTCAAACCCTGCACCTCATATGAAGCTGCAATTATGCTTAATGTCAAGCGCTGCAGGTGCCTTTTTGTTCAGAAATATGAACTCTCCTAAGCAACGTTCTGTATGTCACTCCTTTTCTAAGTGGACTCAAAGCTAGAGGTTCATCTAAAATTTTTCCTCATGAAGCGCTCTTTGCTCTATCACAGGAACAAGAGGAATTTAAAGTGACTACTGAGGGACAGATAATAGCCCACATTTCCCTGCATATGGCACTGGATGCATTGAACACAGCGGCGTGTATTATGGCCACATCTGTGGAAGAACATCCTCCTAGCTCCAGTCCTCTCGGATTCCCAGGGAAGTCCAAACCACAGCTGAGGACCTTCCCATTAAGGCTAATGAACTTAATTCCAAAATGGATCAGGTTCTCCATTTGCTGAAGGTACTTCGAGAAAACTTTGCATTCTTTGGGACTATGCAATCCAGCCCCAAGAAGAAAGCAACTAAGACCACAGTGTTCCTTCTGCCCGTTGCTATCGTCAGCCTCAGAAGACTTTGGAGCCACTGAGAGAGGAGCAGACTTTCTTCCAACAGTAACTCTTCTGCCTCTTCACAGTCTGCATCTTCTGCCAGGCAGCCAAAACTGGCAGGTTTGATGCCAGTGTCAAAGCCTGACAGAACCTCTTGAGGATCTCTTCCTTTCCACCCCTCTTTGGCTTTTTATTTTTGGGAAGCCTGGACTCGGATCACTTCAGACCAGTGCATCTTGGAAATTGTCAACAAGGAGTATTCTATCCACTTCCAGTCCCTTCCTACCCTCCTTCCCTGTCCCCTTTCAGGGATCTCATGAAATACTGTTGAAAGAAATGGACTTCTGTCTACAGCTTGGATCTCTAGAGAAGGAGGTGCTGTTAGAGTGCAGGAGCAGCAGGAGTTTTTTTACCCATTATTTTCTCATCCCAAAGAAGAAAGGGAGTTGTTGGCATCCCATTCTGGACTTTCAACATCTTGGCAAATTCATCCATCGTTTCAAGTTCAGGATGGTGACTTTGGTCTCCGTAATTCTTTTGGTAGACCCTCAAAACTGGTTCACGGCTCTTGACCTTCAGCATGCTGATTTTCATACGTCCATTCATCCAACTCACAGGAAACGCTTCAGATTCTTGATCGGAACATCTCTCTGCTGGTACAGGATCCTGCCCACTTTGGTCTTTCCACAGCATTGAGGATATTTCACCAAGTGTTTGGCAGTTATGGCAGCTTGTCTAAGGAAGCATAGGAACCAGGTCTGTCCATGTCTCAACTTCTGGCTGATCTGAGGATGGTCACGCTAGCAGGTGACCAACTTGATTCACATGACTGTAAGGCTCTTCAGTGCACTGGGTCTCAAAGTCAATATTGAAAAATACATTTATTTCAACTCAAAACATAGAGTTTTATAGGAACTGAGTTAGATTCCATGTCAGTACAAGTTTACCTTCCATAAGAGAGATTCCAAACTATAACGAACCTCATCAACCAACTTCAGTCTCTCACAGAAATCATAAGAGCATACCTTAGACTTCTGGATGAAAGGCCTCATGCACCTGTGTGAAGCAGTTTGCGAGGCTTCACCTTCATTCCTTACAAAGGTTAAAATCAGCGTATCTATCCAGAAGGCACCACATGGATATATGATGGTCACAGTCCTGCAAGAAGTCTCTCCTTGCTAAACTGGTGAAAATACCCTCTTCAGGTGTGCAAGGGAGTACCCTTCTCTGCAATTCTTCCAACCAAGACACTGGTGACGGATGCCTCCACTGAGGAATAGGGGTCTCAGCCTGAACTCCTTCAAATGCGGGGGATGTGATCCTTCAGGAAGCTAGTCTGTACGTAAATGTCCTGGAACTCAGAGCCATTCATTTGGTATGCAAAGCATTTCTACCTTTCCTCCAGGGATCCACATGCAACACCACAGCTGTACATTATGTCTACAGGCAGGGAGTAGCCAGATCACCAGCTCTCTGTCAGGAGACCAGTCAGCTCTGAACTTGGTGTATTTATCATGCTGAAGGCCCTGCGTCTTCCAGCTTTCAGACTTACTAACAGGTTATGTCAGCAGACAATTCCCAGACAACTGTAAGCGGTTGCATAAGGACCCAGTGTTGCAGACCATCTTGGTTGGTTGGGCCTGCTCCATCCTTCGGGTGAGGGATGTGAGGATGTCTAGAGCACAGGTTTGTCCCAACAGACTCTGTTGACTAAAACATCTGATCATGTGTGAGTGGGGCGCACAAACACCAAGAGTTGAGTCTGTGTGGACAATGCATGTTGAAGAACTGTAGTTACTGTAAGGTAAGTAATAGTTCTTTTATCTTTATAGTGTGTTTACTGCTTTTTGGTGACTTTGAAACCCAGAAATTGTCAACCCCTGAAGCTGCTCTAGCAATCTGTTTCTAATTGCTCACAAGCCCTAGTTGGGTTCTCCGACCAGTCCAGTGTCATCGTAGCTCATTCTTTTTAGTTCTGAAAATCACTCACCAAGTGCGTTTTGTATTTGTTCTCATTTATGTTGTTTCGTGCTGCTATATTTTTTCAGAACTAATTTAACTTGAATTTTGTTTGATTTTTCTCTCCAAGGCTGGATTAAGGGCTCTAGAGACCCTAAATGTCATGAACCTTGCCTTGATGCTATCCTACATATGTAGTATGTTTTTCCCCCTTAAATTGTATTATGTATATAATTGTCCTCTGTTTTTGTGCTCCTTTTCCTGATTCTACAAACACATCTGTACTAGTGCTGCTTGCGTGGTGCAACTTTGCTATAATTTTTCTAGTCGCTAACTAATATGCCTAATGCCTTGTTTTTTCTTTGAGTGATGATCTGGAGAAGAAGAGGTTCTGTCACAGGGGTACATTTCAGATATATAGTAAGGCCTAAACTTCTGGGAAGCCTTCCCAGATTGAGAAACCAAATTTATTTCTAGTTACCTGGATTATTAAAGTTTTCTTTCATATTTAACGTGTCCTGCTAAAAAACCTAGATTGTAATGGAATATTATCACCATGAATGTCACAAAATTTATGGAGGTCTCCAGTGAGTCATTTGATTCTTGGTAGCTAGTGTATTGTATGTGAATCTTATTTTCTGGTTGTAGAAATGTCAGCTGGAAGAATTAAGTGCTTTAGAGGAGCAAGGTATATTTGCATATTTATCCAAAATTCTTTTGTGAAACAGATTAAGGTTCTACCTTAATTAACTTTTCCCACCGCTTGATTCTAAGATTTGGCTCATGTAATAAAAGATCTTTTATCGAGAATGGACAAATCTCTTTGGAAAGCCCAACCAGCTTTTTTCTTTGGAATTCATTAGCTGGGCCTCTGGTTAAGGACTACGTTGAAAATAACGGCTGTCTTTCTCTTCTTGTTCTTGCTGATGGGAATGCCACTTAGGCAATGTTAAAGTCCTTTCTACTGGAGGGCTCTCAGCAGCCAGTCTGTGGTAGGTGTAACCACACAAGATATCCCAGTGTAGCCACATTGGGCTCATTATATATCTTTGTCATCAGATGTTACTGATGAGAATCTGACAGCAAGAGTGAGAAACCCAGCTGTTCCTACTTCTTAGTATTTCAGGATGTTGGTCATTTTGTATTCTCACCTTACTTCCATTATCCGTGCACTTTCTTACAGCTATTGACAAAAACTAATGGGGAGCAAGTGTATAAGTGAGGTTATACATGAATTGTGCTGTTGAAAACACTACAGCACATATCTTTTAATCTTGTCACTCACTGCCCTGACTAGATTTTAACCTGTGAAAGTCGTGTTGCCACTTACATGAATTACCAGAGGTCACCAGTTGGCGCTGCTGGAGCATACCTTCGGCATTGTTAGGAGCAATAAGGTGGGTGACCCAGAGATCGTCTGATTGCTGAGAAGAAGGCAAGCGCAGAAGGCAGGTAGCATTAGAAACCTTTGATGAATTTGGACCCTGTAATGATCAAGTTGGTTATAGTACTGTTGTTCTACCTTTTCTGGTGATCTCCCTTAAAAAATCTTTACCTTTTTATCATAGAAACCCCATGCTGGATTTATATCCCCATTATTCAGGTACCCATTCATTCTGTGTGTTTCATTTAAAAATGAATGGCTTGATCCTCTCCTCATGCAGTGGGTACATACATATCTTGGGAAATCTATTGCCTTTGTATGCAGGCAGGTTCTTTTGATTCTTCACAGAATTCATGTCCATATGTCTGAGAATAAATCTTACTGCTTTTTTGCACATTTAGGTTCCAGTAATTCTGTCAAATGCAAGCCCTGTCTTACGCTGCTTTAGCGTAGCTACTCAGGGGATTTGCATGTATGTGTCGCTCCACTGGTGCAAAAATCCCTCACACAGACAAGTCCTTGGTGGTGGTGTTCCCCAAGATTGTGCATTCCTGAAGGTTGCATGCAGGTCTCACCCTACAGAGATCTGCACATGCCCACTTCCAGTACGTCTGGTCAAGAGTGCCCTCTGTACAGTACACACCACACCTAAGAGTCTTGCAATCGTGACATGGAGAAGAGTTAGAGAAATTTTGTAGCCTGAGACCATGTTTTCCCTTACTGCCCAAGACTGAAATACTAAACTAAAGTAGCATGGGTAGTAAGCAGAAATTCAGTGTATGATGATGCTCCCAGATACGGTTCTTCTGTAGTTATTTCTCTGTAGTTTATTTAACTCCATATTGAATAAACTGTGGATTTCCTTAGTGTTGTCTCTCCAGTTCAGCCCTATCTACACATATGTTTGCAAGGTTGGGGACCCTAGTGGGAAGGAAAGGAATAGTTTGGAGTTTTAATGCTACAGTAGGGCACAAGAAAAATCTGGGTTTTAGTCTCAGCTGTGCCACAGACGTTGTCTGTGACATCGGGCAGATCATTTAATCTCTCTCTACCTTAGTTCCTTATCTGTAAAATAATGATCCTCCCCATCTCTGAGGTATTGTTAGAATAAATTGTGAAGTTTACTTGGGTATTTCAGTGATGAGCAACATTATTATTATTTGTATTATCGTAGCATCTATGAACTCCAATTATGGACCAGGACTCCATTGTGCTAGGCACTGTACAAACACAAAACAAAAAAGATGGTCCCTGTCACAGGGAGAAACATATAAATAAACTATTGTAGGCAGACTGCTAGAATTGTCACTGATTTAAGCATTGCGTTGACTAGCCCTGCTCTGGCAGGTGTTACTTAACATAATGCTTAAAACACTGCTTGCAGCCAGTGGCCCTTCTGTGCTAGGGCTCCCAACATTGCCAAAACTGATGGAGTTGCACCCATGTTAGCAATGATGTAGACAGGGCTTTGTTTTTTAAAGTCAAGTTACTCCTTGCAGCTTCTTCCTAGGTTTTGTTTCTGCTTATATGAAATTAGTGGTTGATATTAATCAGTTCAGTTCAGGTCAAATGATGTTTAGCCTGTCTTGATGCTACAGCTTTGTAATGTCTGTGTGGCTGGTGTAAAACAGGATTTCGTAAAATAAACATGGAAGTGGATTGCAGGAAATATTAAGTCAGTTATTAAATACTGATGAGACATGGTGGATGAGGTCATATCTTTTATTTGACCAACTTCTTTTGGTGAGAGAGAAGCTTTTGAGCTTACCCAGAGCTTTTCTTCAGGTCTGGGAAATGTACTCAGTGCCATATCGAAGTACAGGTGGAACAGATTGTTTAGCATAAGCCGTAAATCCAATGTCTCTCTTGAGTCCATGGTTTTTCGTATCTAGCAAAGTTATGAATTTAAGCTCCCAAGCTCATCTTTTGCCGGTGTCATGCAGGTTTCCGTTGAGGACTGTGATGTCAGATATAGAGTGATCGCTTTGTCAGAAGTGTTCACCCCAAATGATACTGTTTTTATCTTCTATTAATTTTTTTGTGAGAGTTCATCAAGAGCATAGTAGCAGTGGAAGTGTGGCTACAGATTTTACATGGGCTGTTTTGGCAGGATCTGGTGCTGCTTTGAGTTAGTGGTCCTGGTCTATGGGGCATTTGCTTTTGATGACGAGCTTGGAGAGCATGGGGGGTTGTTTGAAGACCAGAAGAGTCCTCATCCTCAAAGGAAGCCCACATAATACCTTCAAAAGATGATCCTGTGAGCTTAAATCCATACTGGTGCTTAGGTCGGTGTGACTTATTCACACACCTGAATGACATAAATTATTCTGAAGTAAGTGGGAGTGTAGTGTAGACCTGGCATGAGTGTATTTCCCAGACCTGAAGAAAAGCTCCGTGTAAGCTCGAAAGCTTCTCTCTCTCTCCAACAGAAGTTGGTCCAATAAACGATATTATCTCACCCACCTTGTCTCTCTCATTTCCTAGGACCAACACAGCTACACCACTGCCTATATTAAATATTGGTGTTGCTCAGTCATGAAGGGGGATGGTTTGAATTTACAAGTTATGTTTGTTTCAAATTATATATGTTGTCAGCATTATGCCTCTCATTTAAGCTACTGGTAATTAATTTGCCATTTCCTCTTATTAGCGGCTATGGTGGACGATCATTAAGAGAAGGAATTACTCCTCTTTCTTTGTGCTGAGTGGTTATGTTCTGTCAGAAAAAATTAATTGGGGAACAATTGTGGAGCCATCTGCAGTCTTCGCAGTCCGATAGTGTCTATTCCCTTTCCATCTACATGTCTGAGCAACGAGTCTTGGGGTGGGAGGGGAGAAAGAAAGAAATTGCCAGAATGTCTGTGCTCTGATGTTCCTTTTGTTTCGTGCATTCATTGCTTAGTATTGCTGTAAGGTTTGACAGTACTAGTGTTACTTAAGGCAAGAATGATGCTGGCTTTATGTGAGTTTGGTGTGACAGAAATGATTGAGGTCAGATTTGCTAACAGGAGCTAGGGCGCATGTAGACTTTTAATGACCATACTAAGCTTTTAAACAGCTCTTCATATTTTCACTGCTTTCTTTTTCCAGTTTGCACATACCTGCTTTGATTTCTCTGTGGCTCTCCAACTTTATATGACAATGGAACTAGGACTGGGGTCCCTGACTAGACTGCCTCTTTCTTGGGAACATGGTGCTGTAGACGCAATAGTTCACCGTGGGCTGGAGGTTGTAACAAAACACGAGAAGCAGAGCACAATAATCTTTGGGGAAAGTGCATCTCCTGGGGAACACTTAATGTGAACAATATTTTATAGCACGGCAAAGCCCAGAAACAAATCTTAAGAACTAGTTACTGTCAATTTTAAGTCCTCTTTGGACAGTTTGGGTATGTCCATCATTAGTGAGTCAAACTGAGGCTACGTCTACACTACCGCGGGATCGACACTCCAGTGATCGATGCACCAGGGGTCGATTTAGTGGGTCTCGTGAAGACCTGCTAAATCGATGGCAGAGCGCTCTCCAGTCAACCCCTGTACTCCACCAGGAATGAGAGGAGTAAGGTAAGTCAACGGGAGAGTGTCTCCCGTCAACCCAGCATGGTGTAGACCCCACAGTAAGTCTACCTAAGCTACATCGACTTCAGCTGGAGTTGCGTAACTTAGGTCGACTTACTGCGGTAGTGTAGACATAGCCTGAGAAAAGTGTAAGCAAGGACCAGAAAAGCAGAGCTTCCGATTAAAGGCAGAGAGATGGGGCTCTGTCTTTTCTTGCTGTATGTGTACATTAAACAGGTACTTGCCTTAATAAGCCCTGTTGTCTAATGGCAAGCTTGTTTTGAATTTGGGCCGCAGGGAGACGCATGGTGGCAGCTGCTCCTGTTTTTCTTTCCAAGTGCACAGACACTGATTCTTTTGTGTCCAGCCCTGAATTTTATGGTCTTCTGGGCTGGTCTATTAACCCAGTTTTCTTTTCTGATGAGGTGAGTTGCTTTCTGTGAAATGAGACCCTGATACAGTCCACTTCTTTAGCAATTAAAAGCTTTTAAATTGTCCAGTTGATGACCTGTATATTGAATAAATCCTTTGCACTTCAGATTCAAATACTATTAATGTACTGTGTATCATAAGACAGGTTCTTTTTTATCTCACTGAACGTGGGCTTCTCAGAAAGCATCAATTAAAATGATGGCTAAATTGAGACATTTGTTTTCCCTGCTCATAGATTCACTGCAAGAGTTGCATATCCTTCTAGTTGCATTGCAAGTGATCACCCTCGCCCTCTTGTGTCCAATTGCTTCTGTATATAATGAGGTTACTGCAACAGAACTGAATGAGCTCTATGTATACAGGCATTTGTCCTTGGGATGGTAGTAAGGAAAGGAGCAATGAAGGGTAGCTTCTTCCTTTAGCCAGATTCCAAATACCTGTGAACATATTGCTCGTTCTAAGGAATAAAAGTTGTGCGCCACTTTCCAGTTCTTGTGACATGGGAGTCACTGATTCATTCATTCCCCTCCTTGTAGACAGAGAATTCTGTTCCATCCAGATAACACTTCCACAGAGTTGCACCCTTCTGATTCCAGTCCTTGCACTGACTTTTTGTTTCCTTGTTGTTTCACTAGGATTGAATACTGAAGGCATCTATCGTGTGAGCGGAAACAAGTCTGAGATGGAGAGTCTGCAGAGACAGTTTGATCAAGGTAATGTCTGTTCCTATTGCTGTAATTGGGCAAAGGGGTTTCGTCTGTGGCAGTAGCATGGGAAATATTTTTTTTAATTTACTTAGCATCATCTAGTCTAGTCCAGATCAAAATGATTTATTTTTGTACAGTCTGTTTTGATTCCAGGTCCGGGCCTCTGTAATCACCTTTTAAACTATTACTGGCATTTGGACTGAAAGCTGAGAGGTCTGAATGTGACCATGAGTTTAATTCAGATTAGATGTAATGGGCACAGCTTTCTTTAATATTTGTTCATTGACTGATTGAGAATTTGCTCTAATTTCTTAAACCTGAGCAATCAGATTGTGATAATCAGCCAAATTATCAGCCAGTGCTGCTGTAACTGTTGTTATGCTGTGTTGGTACTCTGTTCTTCCCAAAATATTTAGGCTATGTCTGCTCTGTTGAAATAATCAGGGTCCTGTGTGTGCTGCGCTTCCCCAGCTGTAGAACTTGCCACACAATCCACCCCCTTAAAGCAGACTTGTGCTCTAGAATAAAAGGGATGATGGTGCTCTAGACTACCAGGGCTAGAGATGGTGTCCCTTGCCCCTGTTTGCCAGAAGCTGGGAATGGGCAAGAGGGGATGGATTACTTGATGATCACCTGTTCTATTCATTCCCTCTGAAGCACCTGGCATTGGCCACTATTGGAAGGCCTTTGTTCTGACCCAGTATGGCCATTCTTATGTTTTTATTTCATTTTTTAAAAAGATGTTTCTAGACCTCGTGGATGTGAAACAAGTGTGAATCGATGCAAGGTTCTATTTTCTGGCTTTGCAAACTGCCCTCTGGCCTTGTCTAGTCTACAGGTAAAAGGTGTATTTTAAATCATGTCTGTTAACATGATTTGAAATTCTATTTTATACCCAAAAAGAAAAGGAGTAATTGTGGTACCTTAGAGACTAACCAATTTATTTGAGCATAAGCTTTCGTGAGCTACAGCTCGGATGCTCAAATAAATTGGTTAGTCTCTAAGGTGCCACAAGTCCTCCTTTTCTTTTTGCGAATACAGACTAACACGGCTGCTACTCTGAAACCTATTTTATACCCAGTGTAGAAATAGTTTTAATGCCATTAACACCCTACAGTTAATTAGGTACCAGCTAACATGGTTTTAAAGGTATTAAACTATATCTAGGCTATGTGGTAAGTGATTTCAAACTATGATGATTAATTTAGCTTTAAAAACACTTTTGCATAGGGTACAATCTGGAACTGGAATAACCAATCTGTTTTAATTCACACCCTCATTTATTTTGACTCAAGTCTGTGGGTGCACACTTCTTTTGGATTAATCAAAATAGAACATTCTTAAGCTGAAATAAGTGTGTCCACATGCAGATTTGCACCAAAATAGATGAGGGTGTGAGTTAAAACAGACTGATATTTTGGTTCCAGGTTGTGTAAACAAACCTATAATCTAGACAAGACCTCAGAGGTGTGAGCTGCTCAGTTATCTTAATAGGGGTTAACTCTGAAACACAAAGCAAAATAATTTTAAACTACAGTTTCACTGCTTGGGTCTGATAATTTTAGTAGAAACATCCAGCTGTTTTTAGCCCACAATCCCAAACTGCCTCCCATGTCTTCCCATATGCCAGAAGCCCCACCTGTTGTTTACCCAACTCCCATCGGTCCCAGACACCTATTGCGATCCAGTTTTGTATTGTCAGTGCACACATTTTCAGCACATTCAAAACTTAAACTGTTGATACAACATAAAATAAATTTATTATCAAAACAATTATCATGGAGACTAGCATACTGATTGTTATTTGTGTTCATATTTAACTAAACTTCCATGTTTAAATTTAGATGGGGATGCCAGAGTACCGCACAGACTTTAGGTCCTTGAAAATAACCATTTATTTTTTTAATTTTCTCTCTTCTGTTGCTATGTGGAAGACCCACAGATAGCTGGGAAACTAACTTCAGGGGAAACAGTGAAACTGAATAGAAGCAATGTGCTGTCAAATGCATAAAGTAAGCAAAGTGAAAAACACAATGAGAAATATCTTTTCTCTAATCTTTCAATGACAGTAATCATAGGTATTACTTGGAACAGTTGTAGGGGAAAGGTTGTCAGTAATATGAGTTTTAAGTTAGCTATGTCCCTTCAAACAGAGCAAGTCTTTTCTGATGGCACAAGTGAGGCGAAAACGTGTTATAACATGTTTGGGTGACAACCAGATTTAACTGCAGTTATTTTTGTAGCGTAGGCAGAATTGATATTCATGACCTTGCAATTCCTGCCTTAGTTTTTAAATTCCTGGCATCACAATATGTACCATAATGCTTGAAAATAGGATTTTTCTGGCTCTGGGACATCAAAAGCCTGTACATTTGGCAGTTTTTATGGTGTGTCTTTGTTGTTCCTGGCCTCTGTAGACCATCTTGTCTGATACTTTCCCTTTGCCCTTATCTAAGTCTCTCCCTTTCTTTCTACACTGTTCTGTGAGTGATTCAGTTGTTAGTAATTAATGACAGGTTTCAGAGTAACAGCCGTGTTAGTCTGTATTCGCAAAAAGAAAAGGAGTACTTGTGGCACCTTAGAGACTAACCAATTTATTTGAGCATAAACTTTCGTGAGCTACAGCTCACGATGAAGTGAGCTGTAGCTCACGAAAGCTTATGCTCAAATAAATTGGTTAGTCTCTAAGGTGCCACAAGTACTCCTTTTCTTTTTAGTAATTAATGTATTCACATGAGGTTTTGCCACTCTGTGTAGGAGTTCTTGTTTGACGTGTTCCTTCAACAAAGTGTTTAAGAGATTGATTTAGTGCAGATAAATGAAACAACTAATTCCTGTGTACCAGTGTTTAAATTTCCAGTGTTTTTGGAAGTCCTACCGTTTTGTTCTTCCAGGTCCCTTGCTGACCGTTGGGATTTTGTTTATTTCCCGGCTGGGGACATTGTCTGAAAAAGCAAATTAGGACTTTAAACATGATAAAGTGTCTTAAAACTGAATAAATGTAGCTCTAGTCATATGAAAAGTTTAGGGATTCAAACGAGCTTTACGATGATGTCTGCTATAGGGTGACATGATAGAGCAAAACTCTTATAATCTCACCTTGCATGATTGTTAACATTTTAAAGGTGTCTACAGACATTAACTGCAATGATGTCACATTTGAATTTCTTCATCGGTAGCTGCTTTGAGGGCGGGATCTGTAAGAAGATAGATAAATTAGCAGAAAAGAATTTACAAACTGCAGGTGGCTTTGAAAAATAGGACAAAGCAGGAATATTAGTAATCTCATTAGCCAGATCCAAAAGGTTCATGGCAGGCAGTATTCGCTACTGGGTAGGGTAAGACTGGAAGTCAGGACTCGTTTATCCCTTTTCTGGACCTGTCAAATTAATTGCCCCCTCAGAGCTTCTGTTTAGCTAGCAGTCAAATGGGCGTCATCTTAAAGGATTGGAGTTTTGCATAAGAGCAGGGGATGGTTACTCTGTGTTCTGTGCAAGACATGTGTTTTAGCTGTTTGTCACATAGGCCCTCTACATTCAGCACTTTCTCTAAGTCTCATTTTTAGCCCGCCAAGTGATTTCTATCTCTTCCCTGTCAGGATCTCATGTATGTCATTTGCTTCACTGCAGCAGCTGCATGTCTTGTGTTTGCTGAGATTTAACTGTTAAATGCTTTCATTGTAGATCACAATCTAGACCTGGCAGAGAAGGACTTTACAGTGAATACTGTGGCTGGTGCCATGAAAAGCTTCTTCTCAGAACTGCCCGATCCCCTGGTACCGTACAATATGCAGATTGAACTGGTGGAGGCCCACAGTGAGTATGCACAAGGCAATGGGTGACACCATTGTTTCAAAGCATAAAGAATCCAAATTCTTCTGTCCATCTGGCATTATAGGAAACTGCTTTCTCCTGACTGAAATACATCAATATAGTGGCAGAGCACGTAGTGCCGGCAGTGTGTTGGCTTTAATTGCAAATTTTCTAACTTTAATTGACTTAGGCTGTATTGTGTTTTGTCATCATGACAACAGTAATAATTGTCTCCGCTTGTAGAACTTAGAGCAAGAACTGAGCTGAGACATTTGTAGTGCTTTCCTAATCATACTGTTCTATCCTCTGCCTAGAACATCACGTTCTTTAGGACGTGGATTGCAAGACACAAATGCAGAACTTGGGCACATCTGGAAATTTGTTTGTTCCAATTATATTGCCCTGGGGTCCTGAAGTCAGCATTGTTTGGGCAGGTATATACAAAATTGCAGCCAGTTTCCTTGGACCTCAGCAGGGTGAATCCTTTGTCTCTCAGCTTGCTAAACTGCCTGGAGCTTAGCCCCTGCACAAGTTTTTCCTCCCCTTTTTTATTTCTTTTTCTAGCTGCTTGTCGGGGGCATTGACCCACTGCTTTCGCATGCCAAAAAGGCAGCTGCTACCTTTTAGGGCTGAGCAAGGCTTTCAGTCTAGCTGCCCGGTCAATACACGATCTCTATCAGCAGGCAAGCCCTGATCTATCCAAAGTAGTCTTCTCACAGCAGAACCCACGCTGCCACAATTAATACATTATAGCGGTTGGTATCTCATGTGCCAGGCCTGCAGCCCAACCCAGTGATTTTATATCTGGTTCTAGTTGCCCTGTATGAGCTGGGTCTGATGATACACACTCCTAAAGGATGGTTCTTGACAGTCAGTTGGGTCTTTAGAACATGTTCCTGTTTGCCACAAATAGAGGGAGATAGGCAGTGGCTGTGTATTACACTGTTAATGTCTCAATGTTCCATAGATAGCTTTTCTTCCTGGATCAGCTGGAGTTTATAAATGCTTTCAATGCTGAACTTGGGTTTCCAGACACTAGTTGGCAGTCCAGTGGGCTGAAAGTTTCCGTAAATGGGTTAATGTCAGGGAAGAGAACTCCATCACCAGTGGTTGAGGGCATTAATGCTAGCAGTGGACATCATGCTGAGGAAAGGATTAAATGGACACAGTGAGTCTGTCCCCCCACAGAGTATAGTTGCCTCCTTCAGTACACTTCTTTTCCTCCTCCCCTATCCTTAAGATGAAGCTGTGAGGGGTTGTTAATATGACCAGTGCCCTTAGAGAAAGAGCCTTTGGAATAATGCATATTAATTAAGCTAGGAAAGCCATAGATTCAGCTGGAAAATGGATCTCTCCTGGCAGTTATCTTTAAGGTCTCTCAGCCTGCTGGAAGCAAATAGGTCTGTTAGGGATAGCCTTGCCATGGCGCCATCTAGAGGCAGAAAAGATAAAGACGTGCTAAAAATTCCATTGTGTGAGGGAATTGCTGACACAGCATCTTTTGTTTGCATTTTTTTTTTACTTAAGAAATCTTGGCAAGAAAAATCAAGCAATTCTTGTGCAGCAGCCTTTCTAAAACACGCATATCCTCCTAGTTGATTCTGCTGTGAAGACAGCACATTAAAACAGCAAGAGCCTGGGGTGGATTTAATTTCCCTTTTCGTTAAGTGTCCTCCTTATTGCTACCACCCTTTCACAGATATTCACAGCATCTTTAAGTGTGTTAGAGGCACAGCCCTGTGCATTTTAACTTGTGATACATCTACCCAAGGGCTAAGCAGAGCAATTAAATGAGGTATGCAAGACAAACGTACACACACAAACAGGAATTTATATATACAATTCGATGGAGGGGAAAATGCAAATAAAATATTAAGGCTGAGAATTTAAATGAATAATACAGATTCTCATTAACTCAGTTCCCTTCTGTATATTTCATATTTATTTTAATTACAATCTCCATATCCAGGCACCTGACAGTATTAATGGATTATCCTGATAGTCCCTGTGAAGGGGAGGGGACTTTTGTTACCTGGTACTGCTGAATCACTTTTAACAGCAATGGGATACTTTTGTTCCAGAATCTTAGTACACAAACAGCCACAGTTGGAATAGTAAATACATAACCAGAACAGTGTTTGACAGGCCTCATTGGCTTCAAGGAAGGAGCCAGGTACAGCCAAATGTTACCCTTCATGGATATTTAAAAGCAGCATGTGGTCTACCTTTGAGGAAAACCATAAAACACTCGTCCATGTGAAATTTGATAAACATTCAGGTATTGAGCTGGGCTTGGTGGGGGAGTCCAGGGAACACCATTGTCAGTTAACAGTTCAGTGTAGTGGAAGATCATATTTTCCTTCCATTTAATTATTTTTGAAAGAGTTTTTTAGCGAAGGCCGATGGTTTGGAGAGAGAATTCTCCAAATCACCAACAGCTTGTGTACATGCAGAGTAGCATGTACTCATGTGGTTTTACAGGTGTGATTCTAAAGCAATTTAGTTAAACTGGTGCAAAAGATGGGACATGCTTATTTCAGTTTAAACCTCTCTTCACCAACCTTTGCTCCCAAGGACCAGTTCTTTCCCTCTTCCAGCCTAATGCTCAACTACTGCCCATTCTGGTTTCATTGGTTTCAAACCATCCTGCCTTCCGATAGTGGTTCCCAGTCCCATATAGGTTGGCTGGGTTGGAATCATATGCTAGAGATCAGGGACAGTTACTGGCAGTGAGGAGCACAACTTGCTCCTATCTAGAGTCCTGCCTGTCTCCTTGCTGCAGGGATTAGTACTAGTGCCCCTAACCCTCCCTTAAAGCCAGCCAGTTCCTAGGTAAGCTATCCATCCGGGAACTAACCAGGTTCAAAGTGTTCAGCCACATCATCTGGCTTGTTGTTAGGTGCCTTTACTCTTCAACACCAGAGCAGGATCTTCTGAAACAAGTGGAAAAGACTGATGATTTGTAGCAGCAATGGGTGACTGCTCATATCTGAAACTTCAGGTTGATTGTAGAGGATGAGGTTATACCTAGAGTGGGATAAATATGGGTATCCTGTAAATCCTCTCTTCCCCTTAATTGTGTTGTATAATGGCAAAGGGGTGCAGAAGGGGAGGTAGGCTCAAGCTATCCCCTTTATTCTGAAGAGCTACATGTACATTATGGATGATCAAATATGGTGGAGGTGCCAATCACTGCCCTGTCCTTGAAGGAGAGTGAGAGCACTGGAGACCTGTTCAGGATGCTCAGGAGCAGGGTAGGGAAGTACATAGTACCAGTGCTGCTTTCCCTCCCCGTTTCAGAATGGTGGCCTAGAGCCAGAAGGGTACAAGGCCAGATCTTGATGCCTTCAAAAGATGGAGATCATTGCTTGTGTTGTCAGCCTCCAGGCTTATTCCAGCTTGCAGCGCCCTCCCCACCCTCCCGGCTTCTCTGGGCGTGTCTAAGTTAGACACCCAGAGCTGTAGCAGCCTTCTGTATCAATCTATGGTCTGATGTGCAGAAGGAGACTTACACAGTTGTAACAAGGACTACTTTTCTTACATGTGCTTGATATCAAAAATACCAGCCTGGTGCTCAAGTTTTCATCCCTGTTCATCCAGTGTTGGGATGCCAATCTTATCTGACTGTGCCTGGTGTTTGTCTTTGATAATGCTTTACTCGAAGGTACATACACAGCTCTCTTTGACTGCTTTTCTAGGCCATGTACTGGATGGAAAAGGAAGATACAAAGGTGGTAATTATGTTCCCCAAGGGCATTACAGCAGTATATCAAGGATGATGTATTCTTAATAGGGAAGTCTTATTAATTGAGCTATGAATCTGCTCCCTCACTGTTGCACCCTGGAGGTCATGGAACCAAGTGGGATGTAGCACTTCTCCGTATGTGGTGATATTTGCGTTTAAAGGGTGAATCTATCCTACACCATCTGTGGCATGACAATTAAGTACACGTGGCTTTAGGGTTAGCTGCTGATGGTAAACTTTTGGATTGAACAGTAGGATGCCATTTGTCTGAACAGATTCCCTGAGATGCTTGGCTCTTTGGAGAAGACCCAGTGGGATTCACATCCATATGTTTGAGCAGGTTCTCTTTGCTGCTGGCGGCCTTTGAGTTGTATTTAATCAGCTCATCAAAGGCTCATGAGCATTTCACTTCCTCAGAAATTCCTGATTCTCATCGCTTTTTTCCTTTTGACAGAAATTAATGACAGAGAGCAGAAACTACATGCGCTCAAAGAGGTGCTGAAGAAATTTCCCAAGGAGAACTATGAGGTCTTCAAATATGTCATCTCTCATTTGAACAAGTATGTACAAGATCTCTTCCTTCTGTATGACCATGGATAGCGGTTGGATACATAGATTGTCCCTTTTATTCCATGAGCAGCTTCTTAACATAAGCTGTGTACAAAGCATTGGAACAATATTAAGCTAATGTTGACTTATTTAGCAGCTGTAATAGAGTAGGGAAGCAGCCTGGAGTGGATTTGTTCCTTGGCAGTTGTCCCAATTAGGCGGGCATGTCATTTATCAGGGGGGCTAATTAAGTTCCATAAATGTTGCTACATCAAAGCTAGCAGACTTCTGTGGGGAAAACCTACATTAGAGCCACATCTCTCCAACTCCTTTAGTTTCTGCTCAGGATGTCACTTGCCTCTGGATGTGTAGGGTCACTTCTGGTGCTGCAGAGTTTAGAAGTCAGCAGGGAGCCTGCATTCATCCGTTCTGCACTACCCATGGGAGGGAAGCAGGAGAGCTCTCCCAGGAGGTACATGACGATAGCTTGGGTGTGTTTTTGAGCATGGTTTCCTAGTCCACCGGAATTTGGATAATGCTGTAAAGGGGACGAGTTGGATGCCAACTGATTACTCCCTGTACCCTTCACATCCTAGATATGTGAGCGTTCTTCCTGTTGTGAACAGACTGTGCTCACGGCCTCTCTCTGTTGTCTGTTGCAGGGTCAGTCACAACAACAGAATGAATCTGATGACGAGCGAGAACCTCTCCATCTGCTTCTGGCCCACCTTGATGAGACCTGACTTCAGCACTATGGACGCTCTCACTGCAACTCGCACCTATCAGACAATCATTGAACTCTTCATCCAGCAGTGCCCCTTCTTTTTCTACAATCGACCAATTATCGAGCCCCCCAGTGCTACACCCAGTTCTCCGTCAGCGGTTCCTGCCAGCACACCTTTCTTATCCAGCACACCTGTGATGACTCAGCCGTCCCCACCACAGACTCCTCCTCCATCACCACAGTCTCCTCTCCAGCCTCTTCTCCCACCCCAGCTTCAAGCAGAGCAGCACACACTGTGAACTGGTGTGGGAGAAAGGAGATTTGGTCTTTTCTCACACAGCGTGGAGATTGGAAAGAAAACCCAGGGTTCTGCTGTCCCCCTCTCTCTACCACCCTGTTGCAAACTTCAGCTGTGTTGGCAGTCTGAGAAAGCAGGAACAAGTTGGGGCATCAGGCACAAACTTTGAGCGTTCCAGACTGGTGCCTGGGGCTGGGTTGAAGAGGACATTGGACCTTTCTCTTGTTTGTAGGGGTTGGGGGGGGGGCACTTTTGAGTGTGATTGGTTCTGATCCAAGCCAGCCTATATTCATGATAACACTACCGAGTTGAGTCTAGGGCTCTGTGATCTATTGCTTCTGTCCACTTGGCTGCTTGTACAGAACATGTCCTTTGACTGACTCTTCGCAACACCCTCAGCCTGTGCACGGGAAAGATCCTGCCAGAGTGCAGAGCCACAGAAACACGCAGACACGTTCCACAGGATATGGTTGAGGCTCATCCAACACTTTTTTAAAAAAAAAAAAAAAGAAAGAGCGAGAATTCACTGATCATGGGGACCATCACTCAGAACAATCTCACTGCTAGGAGATCAGCGTAGCTACTCTGAAAGCTGCATCGCCACAGGTCTGGACCCGGTATCTCTATAAAAAGTACAGCTTTGTGTTTGGACAAAGCTAGAATGTAACTTTCTCTGACTTAACTGATGACCAGGGTGGGAAGTGAGAGGAATCTCCCTTCAGAACAAAGGAACACTGGAAAACGAACATGTTCCCACCATCCACTGGTTTTAATCAAGAGCTGAGAGATGTGGCACAGATCAATGGCCCCTTTTCCTTGGAAGCAGAACTACTGTGCAGAAGGTTCCTTAGGAGAGTTCAGGCTTGTGCGGCTGCCCTTGATTTAGCTTAGCCTTGCCTTTTCCTTGACAAATCACTACATATCTCTCACCCTGGTAGAATTTGGCATTAGCACTTACAGGACGAGAGGTTTGGAAACACAGTAGATGTTTACTATCAGACAAGCTGGATTTTGATTCCTTTACAACACTATTGTTACTGAAACTCTTTTGTTAAACTGTGTATGGGGAGGGTGGGGGGCAGGTGGTGGGACTAGAACACTTATTTCTTTTGTCGGTGGAAAGGTTTTTCAGTCCAGCACTTATTGTGCAATGAAGTGGTGAGGGAAGCGTGTGTCTGCAGTGTGTCACAGGGCTCCGAAGGCACGGACAGCATTGCAGCTAACTGGTCCATGGCAGGGACTGCAGTAGTAAGACACTCGTAGCAGCCCACAATTGGGTGGCTGCTGAAGCCTCTGTAAACCTTGAGGACATTCTGGCTTTGTGGGTAACACTCGGTGCGAGTATCCCCGCTAAACGGGGAGGGTGGAGTACGTTACTGGTGTCCCCTCAAGGCTCTGATTTTGTTTGCTTAAAAAAAAAAAATGTAGCCAGCCTGATGGCATCGTGGGAGAGGGATGACCTTCCAGGCCCTCCTTGTATCTCCAGCTGGTAGCAGTTAGGTGACACACTTTGGCTTTTTGACAAAGTGTGGCGGCCATTCACTGCATTAACACCTGCTGCTGGTTGATGCCACAAAATTAGTAAGAAAGGTAGGGCGTGAATGTTGAAGGGGAGTTGGTGGGGGAAAAAAGCTGTGCATGAGTGAAAAGGATGGTAGGTTCTCAAGGCTCCCTCTTGGACCTGCCTGCAGGATCTGTACTTGGATCCCTGGTATGGTGCCACCACAGAAAAGCATGTGCAGGCTTAACTAGTGCTATGTGACATGCAAAGTGCTAATTTGGCACCTGAACTGCTGTACCTGCTGTCCTCTCCCTCACCTCCATTTGCATGTGCTGTGTGCGTGTCGTTCGGTCCTGCCCACAGCCCTACCGTCCTATCCCCGGCCCCTCTAGACTGTCGTGTGCGCATGTCACCTTCCTCCTCCTCCTTTCCCACACGTACGCTGCTGTGTGTGCGAATCACCTCTTAAACCTGTGTTATCTCCCCATCTCCTCTCTCTGTGTGGCCTCCCTAATCCTCAGTAACATAGGGCAGTTTTTAACTGGAGTTTCTATGGTACCAATGGGAGAAATCCCTACAAAGATCCTCCTGTGTCTCCTCGCACTTTAGTATGGGATCTGTGGTTTATCACTATCTTTTATCTTTCAAGGATGTTTGAGTCCCTATATCTAGGCAATTAAAAACAAAATTAAAAACAAACATAGCCTCAAAGCACGCCCTGCCCTCCTTATGCCCTTCGGCATGCAGAGCCAGCTCTCAGTGAATTGAATCCCTCCTATAAATAAGCTGGGTTATTTATGTACTGACAAAACTGCATTTAAAGTTATACCTATGACAGAATAATGTGCTTGAAAGTACTTCTTATAGCATTCCTCCGAGTTTTATATTCTCATGCTTTAAAAGAAAAGCTTTTATGTAAATACTGGATGATGGTTTTTTAGAACGTGAACCCGCTCCCTTCCCCAAAAGCCCTTAGGTTGTGCATGTATGATGCTAACGTTCTGAGTGGAGGAGATTTGAACCCCAAGGTTGATTCCTTTCAAACCTTTCACCATAAAATAAGGACCCATCTGTGCTCTGTTGGACTCTCTTGCTTCTCTGTAGGCAGTAGGGTGGGAAAGGTTTTTTTTTGGTGTTCTTCCTTTCGATTCTTTGGGGTCATTTTGCTTTGTGTAAAAAGGTTTGTTTCCGTGCCTTTCTGTAGGTCTGATGCTAAACTTCTCTCTAGACAGCTTTTTGGTACCTCTTTCCAAAGCCTGCTCAGAACAGAGCCGTCCTGTCTGAGGATGTTGGGAGGATAGGACCCCTTCCTTCACCAAAAAAAAAAAAAAAAAAATCCCATTCCCTGCAGAGCAGTAGTGCATTCTTCCCCCGAGACACTGATCAGTTCTTGTTGTTCTGCCTGAGAATTAAAGCAATTAGTCTCAGGAACTCCCATCCTGGATTCCTCTACTGTGCAGAGGCTGGTTCTACCCAGTCACCCATCTGTGGCCTTGAGATTTTGTCCTCAATTTGTGTATATTGCTGACTGAAGCAGCGAGGTGTGGGGGGTGTAGGAAGGGCTCAGCCATTGTAATTGTACTGATCTAGTCTGAGGTTCTAGATGCAGAAGGGGAGCCTGCTTTTGCCCATAGGATGGAAATAATGTACCTCATTTTTAAAAAACAAACACACTGCTGATTGATTTCCTACGGGATTTGCTAACTACTTCTGTTCTACCCTGAAAGACCCTGGAGTTGCCTGCTGTGAAGATAGACTAGCAGGCCCACCCTAAGGGAAAGAGATGTATTTTTGCAGAACGTATTGTCTCCAATCACCTGGCATATACCTGTTTGCAAAGCACCTGATTGGTTGCTTCTCATTGACAGGCGTTAACCGTCTGTCCCTCCCGGAGCAGTAACGTTCTGCCTGTACCTCACACACTAAGTTTTTCACGTCCTTTTCATGCAACCTGTGCTTTACAAATGGTCAAGACTTCTCTGTGTTCTGGGGAATGTGGTTTTTCTGTACAGTGGAGACAACGGCTCTAGAGCAGACAAGAAGTGCATGTTTGGCTTCATCACGCATGTGGTACTCCTGGGGGAATTCTGCGCCAAAAAAATTAAAAATTCTGCTCACAATATTTTAAAATTCTGCATATTTTATTTGTCAAAATAACATAATATAATCACATCAGTTTCAATTATTTTGGTAATTTATTTCAAAATACCGCAAGTATGTCTGTAACAATACAGATAACAAAAAGACTGAAGAAATGTTTTTTGACAAATAGATTCCTTACTAGACGTATAAATACAGAACTTTGAGTAATCATTCATTTACACTACAATACAGAAATCTGTTTCCCGAACCCCTCAGAAGCAGTGCAAAGACTTGGGGGAGTCCAGGCAAATGGAGGAGCTGAGGGAGAGGGAAGTAATTGTGGGGAAGGAGCCTGGATATGAACTTGGGGAATTGTTGGATGTGGGTGGGAAAAGTATGGAATGGGGTTTGGGGTTTTTTTGTGGGAGGGAGAGGGATTTTTGGGGAGCCTCCCACATGTGGACGCTGGCTGACACCTAGCCTGTCTCATTCAGTTAGGCACATCTGGCCTGTCCCCATATGTCGCTGTCACCCACCTCTTCTCCCCCATGTGTCCCTGTACCCTCATCACCCCTCCCAGTCTCCATGTGTCACTGCATCTCCCCTCCCATTCAGCCTCTGCCCCAGTCTGTCCCCCCGCTAGCCCTTTTGAACTCCAATCTATGACCCCCCAGAACCCCCATGTGCCCCACACTGTCCGTCCCCCAATATCCTGTGCCTCTTGACCTGGCCCCATGGGCAGGGCACTGTGAAGAATGCCGCTTCTCCTCTTCCTTAGCAGCAGCTGGGGTTGCTCCTGCCCAGGAGTGGCACAGCAACAGTGACCCCTGGTGGGAGAAAGGCGTAACTGCAGAATTTGTCCACAGAATGTATTTTCTGCTGAGACAAAACATTCTGCATGACACATGAATTCTGCGTGTGCACAGTGGCGCAGAATTCCCCCTGGAGTAATGTGGTTGTGTTCCATGAACAGCATTGTTCCTACTGCAGGCGGGAAGGGTGCGGAGGAAAAGTAGGCACCGAAGGGTGGAAATTTGAAAAGTCTTTAGCTTCTAGTTGCATTTTGAAAACTATCTTGGCTGTGTGCTCACCACGTGGCTAAATCAGCAATCCAGTGTGCAGCTTATCTCCCTAGGAGAGTGTTCTGCTAGAGGCTGGAAATGTGTCTGCTTCCCTGCCCATGTAGTCTATGGTACCTATCATAGAGATAGTGGTAAAATTCTTCCAAAGTGTTCATTTGTTTTGTCAGGCAAATGGATGTTTTCTTCATGTGTTTTTTGGAAGCGCTTAGGACCTGCTTCATTAATCCAGTGCTCTCCAGCTTTTCTGTGATTCTGTTTTTCCTTTCTTGTGTAACTCGGAGCATCCATGATCCTTGCTATTCTGTGTTATTTTAAAGTAAAATTTAACCCTTTTAAATAGATTACAGGCAGCTGAGGTTTAAGTCACTTGTTTAAAAGAACCCGATTGAAGAAGATTGGAGAAGGATGCTTATCGGACACTAGGGAGCGTTTCCGGACATGTAGCCAGCTCTTCGTTTCAGCTGTGCTCGGCTCTTATACTTGGCAATTACATTTCATCAGTGATTATACCTGTAACATTTCATAGTTGTTAAACAGTCATCGGAGTGGTATAATGAATTTTTTAACCACTTCCACTTTAATTGCTGTGCTGATTATTCGTCTTTAATTTCAGTGACTCAGCAACTGTGGTCCAGAGTCTGATTTTTTTGTACAGTCACGTACAGTTTGTTTCCCTAAATCATTTCCTCATTCAAGTATGTGTCATTCAGTCTGTCTGTCACTCTAACCCAGAGCGCTGCATTGATTTGCAGAGCTCCCACTGTTTTTTTTCTCCCCTCTTCCTGTGTAATAGGTCCTAGTTTTTATTGCTAGGTTTAAAAACCCTTTTTGTAAAATTGAAATACAATAGGAATATTGTATTTTAAATTTAGTTTAAGGCAGGACATAAGTTATTGTTTAAATAAAAAAATCCTTAATTTTTTCCCTGTGTACATTTTAAAAACAAAAATCTGTCTCTTAAATTGTATGGGAATAAAACTTGTCCTGAAAAGTTGGATTAGTACTGCACCCAGCTTATTTTTCTGGTACTTGTATTTTCACATGTAAAATGATCTCTATATATGTTGAATTAACAAATATTTTGAGTTCAAGAAGAAGAAAAAAAAAACGTATTAATGGTATTAAAATGTGTTAGTAGTTCCAGCTAAGTATGTGCCCGAAACAAGTTTTTTGCAGGAAAAAAAAAAGTGAAGATCTGTATGTAAAGAAAAGTATAACGGTTATTTCTTTGTATTTTTAGGGGCCTAACAGCTACATCCTTTAGTTATTGGTGATAGAATATATTTCCTTTTACGCTTCTTTTAAGGACATTTTTAACAATTTGTGGTATTTTCCAGGGCCAATCCAATTAGTGCATGATAATGTTTAAAGCTCTGGGCCAAAGGGCCCGTTTTCTGCTGAGTTAAAAAAAAAAAAAATCATGTATTTGCTACAGAGTATTGTAATTGTCTCAATGGGAATGGTGTAAAAACTTAAAGGCCTTACGTGATATGTATCATAGTTAATAAATCAATCTTGTAAAAAAAAAAAAAAAAAAAGAGAGATCCCTCCAAAACCAACCCATGCGGCAGTTTCTTCTGGTGGCTTCCCCTCTTTGTCTTGTTTCTCTTTGTCTGCTCTGGAGGGTAGGCAGTGTCGCTGCAGGCTGTCCAACAGTCCACCAAGGCAGGCTTCATGGTGCAGGCATAGGGAAGTTAAATGTCTATCAGAAACAAATCACCGACGGGGGGACAGGGTAGTTATTTGGTCAGTCCTGGAGAAACCTGTCCTTTGTATTTGAGTATCACGGTACTGGTGTGCTATGGTAGGGGGGAAAACCACACTGTCCGGAGCTGGCGTGTCAAACTCCTGAGCTGCTTGCTGTATTTATCAGCTCCTCTGAAGAAGAGAATCTCACACTGGATAGTAAGCTTTTTCTTCAGAAACAGATGTAGCCCTTGTGTACATTGTGAAGATAACAGTCCAACTCTGAAGTGAAGGAGTGCTGGTAAAAACAGCCTGAGCACAGCTCTGAGATGTGAGAACTGGCCCATTCGTCTGTGGGGAGTGTTGACCATGGAGACTAATGACTCTGTGGGCCAGGTTTTCAAAATGATTTAGGCCCAACTGCACATGCCACTGCTGTACACAGATGGCTATGTAACCAAAGGGCAGAAATAACTGGTCCTAAAAGTTCCCCACGTCATTGGTTTTTGCTGCTGAGTGGATCAGTAACTTTACTAACTAGAACTTGGTGTAATTTTCAAAAGCTCCTAAGTCCCATTTTCAAGCGATTTAAGGTTTAGGCTCCTAAGTCATATAAGCAATTTAGAAAATTTTACCTGTCGTTACTACATATAGAGGTGGCTGTATTCTTCCCTTGAGCCTAGTGCAAACCTTCCAGTGTCACTAAAAGGAAGCTCTGCTGGGGATCTGGGTTGGTAAATGACGCTAATTAAAATATTAAACGTGTTCACCTTTTTATTCTTCCTTCCACCAATGGTTTAACCCTTACATTGCTGCAGGTGCATGGGTATCAATCTGCAGCCGTTAATTTATCTTCATGTTCCGAAAAGAGTCGCCTTATGCCTGCCTCTGCTCTCTGCCACTGGTTCCTTCCTTGGGAGGGAGACAAGCACTCCAGTTCCTAATCCTATGCTGCACCCAGTGCTGGGAGCCCGTTGAGCGGGACTTGCTAAGGAACATCTTCCACCCCATGGAACAGTGGGGATGAGTTGGGGCGGGGTGCTGGCTGGTAGGGCTTTTCAGGTGCGAGAGGTGTATTTAGCATGATCTCATCTGAGGGGTCAGTGCCTCTAGGTGCATGTATCCCCCTTCCTTAGAACACTTATTGCCACCCGATCCTCCGGGTAGGGGATGGGGGCGGCTCTGCGTTGTAAAGTCTAACTGGAACCCTGCAAAGTGAAAGGTAGTTTCTCCCAGGAAGAAAAAAATGAAGGAAACTGGCAATGGGAGGCTTGTCTCTCTTAATACACAAACTTTGTCATGAAGCAGTTACACCGCATACCTGATTCACAAGCAAGGGTGTGAAAAGTTATGCCACTAACAGTCCGTAATCCCTAGTCACCTGGAGGCGTACGCCTTACCGTAACACCCAAGGCAACCTTAGCTGTCCCCCTTTAACTTTCCCTTCTCCACAAATCCTTTTATCAACTACCCACTGCCATTACTGCTGCTTTCAGGGGAGTTGAGTCAGGTATGTTATGCGTAGCACAGCTAAGTATTTTTGTATATTAATTTCCAAAGCTTTTTTTTTTTTTAAGGATCAAGCTGGGTTTTGGCATTGCACAAGGGCTGGACAGAAACAGAGGTGTGGTAGGTGTAAATGTAACTGCTAATGGAGAAGTCTTTATCCACCATTAGCTACTGACGCACATGTGCTCGTGTGATAGGAGCTGCACATAAAGAGTGTATCCATCAGCATCCTGTTGGGGCTTAAACTTTTTTGTTTTGGATGAAAAACTCGTATTACCAGAAATACATTTTTTCGTCAAAGTTATTGTACTAAATCTATTTGGGATACATGTCTCTATCTAATTTTGGTAGAAATACTTGCAGACCAGGGTATTGAACCCACATCTCCACAGGCATGGACTCTCACATATTTACAGTGCTGTGGCTATGGGTGGGACAGAACTGGCAATGAAGCCTCTACCTGACAATGCTCCTTGTTCCATCTCCATTGCTTCACCCAAGGGGTCTGGTCCATTATGGGTTTTGTTGACATTTCAGAGGAAAAGTGAGGAAGTGGCCACGGAAGCAGCAGCAGGGGAAAGGAGGTATGATCCGGCATGGGCTATCCTCAGCAGGGTGGCTCTGTGGCCCACCTGGAATGTGCGAGGGCAGGATCTTGCAGTTGTTTCTTTGTAAGGGAACAGAACGTGAGCACGACAAGGTGGGTGAGGTAATATCTTCTACTGGACCAACTTCAGTTGGTGGAAGGTACAAGCGTTCTAGCTACACAGAACTCCTCTTCCCTCCTGGGAAAGGAAATCAAAAGTTTCTAAGCCTATATGGATGGGGTGTCTCTGTGTGTGAGAGAGAGAGAGTGAGTGTGTGTGTGTGTGTGTGTGTGTGTGTATCCTTGCTGCCTTCTGCTGCATGGAATCATACCTGCAGCCAACATGATATAAACTCCAGCTGGCTGAAAATTGGCCAATGGAACGTTTTGCTGCTGGAAAATGGCTTGTGGAAACTGGGATGTTTCCTGGGAATGTTTCAATGCTGAGGATATTTTCAGTTTTTTAGGGGAGGAGAGGAGACCCTGAAACATTTTGATGGTACCAGAAGGCTGCAATGAACAAAGGGTCTCTGCAGCACCCCAAATCCTGAAACTGGTCTCAGCTGTGCTCAGTTATTGAGCGTGAGCACCTAGAGGCCAAGCAGCTTAGTAAGGCAGTATTAAAGGAGCGGCTACGATGCTGGATCCAATTGAAACGGCATGAGGAAGGAAAGGAGAATGGAATCGCCTGCATTGGAATTGACCACTCTGTCCTCAGGGAGAAAGTGAGCTTGGGTGTTCAGTGGGCATCCAGAGCCCTGGATTAGTTCTTCCAATGCACTCCTAGCCCCTGTTGTCACAATACCCGAAGACACTGACTGAGAAGATGGGGCCATCTACTGAACCACCAGCACTAGTTCCTGCAGCTGAGTTTTCCCCTAGGGATGTCCTAGACTCAAGTCTAACACGTCTTTCATTTGAGCTCTGAAAGGATCATAATGCAGAGCAACCTTAGCTAAAAGCCACAAATATTTGCTTTAAATGGAGTAAACGAACACTTCTTTTTTTGAGTGATGGTCCCAATGGATAGTCACTGGGGGTGTGTGTGTGTGTGCTCTGTCTGCCTGAGACCAGGCGATTTTTCAATAACGTTGTCTGGTCTCACAATGCCTCCTTGTGCTCTGAACCGTGGGCAATAGGGGGCAGTGTGGACTGACTGCCTCTCATGGTCTGAGATGGAACCCCTCCGTGTCCACAGCTTTTCCTAGAGTTCCTGCTCAAAACACACAGTTATTGGAAATAGATTTTTCTTGTTAGATAATTTTTGGGTGTCGTCCCCCCTCCCCATTACTCCCACCATCTGGGGCACCTGGTATGCCCAAAATACCAGGCTTCAAACCTTGCCCTTGGGTCTTTCCCAGGCAGTGATCCACACCACAGCTGCTTGTGCAGCCTCAGGGTATCGTGCGTTCCATCTATGGGCGAGATCTGTCGTTCTGTTCCTCCTGCCCCCCTCCACACACACCCCCAGCCCCACCATGCTCAGACTAGACAGTCTCATGACTCCTGGCTTTGCGGACACTCAGTGGCTCTTTCCGCAAGGCCCCGATCCTGGGCCTTCACATTCTCTGGCACATCGACTGCAGCCACTGAGTATTGTCCCTCTGGCAGTGGTGCTCCCTAGCTCTGGCTCCTAAGAGGTCAGATCCAAGGCCCCGTCTGAGAAGGGTAAGGGTAAAGGGCAAATACTCCCAGAAGAAGCAGGATTAATCACCTTCTAAGACCTCTAAGGAAATGACTTCTGTCCCCTTGCCCTCTGGACTGAGTGAGACTCCCTACCCTGGTAGGGTGTGTCTGGAGCTCATGGAGAGCCTGGATGTGGTACCGCACTGAAGAAGTCCTCCTTGGCAGTCCCGACGCTCTCGGCCCAACCCAAACCTCCATTATCGGATCAACCCCGAGACAAAGGTCCCCCTCCTCCCCCAACTCTCCGCCAGCTAGGCCTGAGTATTCCATTGTCAAAGTCCTGGCAATCTACGCTCATCCAGAGTCGTAAGAATGGCTGTACGGGGTCAGACCAATGGTCCGTCCAGCCCAGTATCCTGACAGTGGCCTATGACAGATGCTTCAGGGGGAATGAACAGAACAGGGCAATCGCCAAGTCAACAATTCTTTTGGACATTCCCGCACCCATGCTAAGTCCTTCGCCAGTTCCAAGTACCAGCTGACTGTTCCACCGGCAACACATTCTTCCTCCTCAGATTCCCCTGGACGAAACTCAGGACTCACAAGTGTTTGGACATCCTCCAAACTACAGGCCCTAGCAAAGTGGTGCTTCCGAATAATGAGGCCGTATTAGAACCTGCTAAGGTGTTCTGGCGCTCTCTTGCTATGTGTTCTCAGAGTCCAAAAAGGGCTGAGAAAAAGTACTTCACATGGTCCAAAGGGGAAGAATATCTATTTTCTAACCCCAGTCCTAACTACCTGTTGATCCAGGCGGTCATGGCCTGTAAGAGGATGCACCAACCTTGGTCCACTCCTTTGGACAAGGATGCCAAAGAGACTGCATCTTGCTGGCAGAAAAAATTTCTCATCGGCCAGTCTACTATTCTGCATAGCAAACTACCAGGCATTAATGTCCAAGTATGACTTTATAATGTCCAACAAATTGCTGGAATTCAACTAACAAGCTGCCACAGGAGCTCAGGCTGCAGTTCCAGACCATCCTTGACAAAGGAAAATTGTTAGCCAGATCATCTCTCCAAGCGTTATTGGATGCAGCCGATGCAGCTTCCCGCTCCATGGCGACATCAGCTGGATTCCTGGCTGCTATCCTCTGGGTTCCCCAGAGAGGTCCTAGCAACGCTAACTCTCCCTTTGGGGATAACTTTTTGAGCGAGAAAACAGATGAATCACTTCATTCCCTTATGGATGCTCATGCAGAACCTCTGCTCCTTGGGGATGTACACCCCAGCACCTCGGAGGAAGTACTCCCAAGCCACCTTGTTTATACGTACTGTCCTGTTCCCAGCCCTGTCTTCACCAGAGTGTGTGTATGTCTGTCTGTCTCTCTCTCTCACACACACCATTCCTATCCTGGAAATGGCCTTTGCCAGGATGTCACTTTGGCGGGACGTTCGAGAACTGCCAACCAGTCTCCACACCACGGGTTATCCCCACACCCTTGGCCAGTTTTCTCCCAAATGTGGCAGCATATTGCGTCGAACAAACGGGTCCTAGATATCCTGTCCACTGGTTACATTTCTCTCTGCTTCTACCCTGAAAGCCCACTTCCCATCCCTCTTCACGGACCCCTCTCACAAGAGGAGGTGGATTCTCTGATCCAGCTTGGGACGATAGATCCATTGCCACCTCAGTGCAGGCCTTCTATTCCAGATCTTTCCTTGTCCTCAACCAAAAAAAGAGGTATGGGCTGGAGACCCATCCTGGACCTCAGACAACTGAATATCTTCATACACCAGTCAGGATGACAACTTGGCCTCCACGAGTTCCTCCCTGGGGCCCAGAGAGCAACTGGTTTGCTTCTCTAAATCTGAAGGTTGCCTGTTTTCATACAGTCATTCGTCTAGTGCATGGGAATTCCTGCACTTTGCCATGGGCCTAGAGTACGTTCCATATGGACCGCTCCCCTTCAGCCCCTCAGCAGCCCCAAGAGTTTTCACGTAAGTACTGACCGTGGTACCAGGGTACCCACGTTGCCACGGCAGCCTGGTTCATCTTACCTCCACGACTGGCTCTCGAGAGATGATTGTATCAGGAGGTTCAAACAGCGGGGCCTCGACTTCTTTCACTCATCAGGATTGCAGGTAGATCTAGAAAAGTCCACTTTCTAACCCCTCCGCAGGCTGTAGACTTTATCGGCACAAATCTGAACTGGGTTTCAGCAAAAGCACGATTATCGTAGGACAGATTCCTGGTGGCGAGAAACCTCATCGGCCGCCTGAGCTCTCAGGAATGGTCGGACCATTGTCTGGTCCTTCTAGGTCATATGGCCTCTTGGATTATCATGGTACCCTTTGTGAGACTCCACCTCCAGTGCCTCCAGGCACAGTTGTAGATGCTGTACTGTAATTATTGGGGTTACTTTGTACCCAAACCCCTAGGGTGCCAGTAGTGTGCCCAGTGTACCATGTCATGGAGGAAAGCACTGTGTAGGTGGTTTTGCAGCCTAGCCTTGTAGTCACTAGCCCTGGCGGGTCCCAGTAATTACTCACACATGAACATAACAACAGCCATACTAGGTCAGACCAAAGGGTTAGTTTGTATGTATATTTGGGATTGTTTTCCGTGGCTAAGGGAAACGTTTTTACTAGGGCTGGCAGGAAAGGGGGAAGGTTGTTGATATCGTCGGTACAGAGGCTTAAACAGTTCCAGTTCCAAGTGAACAACAGCATTTCCTGTTTGGGTCCCGGAGACAGTACAATCAAGACCTAGTGCTTGAGCTGTTCCTTCCAGTCCTGACTCTCCCCCAGCCAAGAAGCATTTGCAGGTCTCCAAGCCAGGCTCAGTTAGTGTTTCCCCTGGGCATTGGCTCCCTGCCCAGCCCGTGCTGACCTGCACCCAGCTGGCATGTCTGGCAGTCACAGCCTGTTCCACATGCAGCCCCGTGCACAGTTCCTGCAGCTTGCTCCAGCTCCCTGCTGCGATGGGGCTCCCAAACAAAGCCTGAGTTCAGGAGTGGACCTTTCCCCCACCCCCCACAGAGATGTCTCCCTTCCGGGCAGGGGAAACACACTTGGATGATCACACGGCTCAGGGCTCCAGACTGTACATCTGTCTCTTATGAAGTTTGCAGGAGGTTTCTACCCTTCATCCGTACTGCACGTGTCTAAGTTATGTCCAACAACGGGGACCAGAATATACAATACAAACAGACTAGGAAGAGCAGCATTTGTCCCAGTCGACGTGGAGGCGATCAAGCTTTGGAATTGGTGTATCTGACATCAGATCACCTTCTTGGGAATGCACTTACAGGGAGTAACAAACACCTGAGCGGACAGCCCCACAGCTCAGTGGTGGAGCACGTTTTCCAACCGTGTGGCTTCCCATCCTGGGCCCTCTTTGCAACCCAAGCGAACAAGAAGTATCCAGCCAACTGCTCCCAACCCGAGGGGCTCAATTCCAGAGGTGACGCCTTTCGGGTACAATGGCCAGAGTCACTAATGTACATCTGCCCTCCCATTCCCCTATTACCTCGTGTCCTCAGGGAGTCAAGCGGGACAAGGTGACAGTAATCCTGGCAGCGCCTTGGTGCCTGACACAATTCTGGGTCTTCACCATCCTCCTGCAGCTGCCTCTCACCTGTGCACATGCTACCTGTTTCAGAACAGGGTTAGGGCCAGCGTGACCTACTTTTTTGGATGGACAATGAACGTAGGGTTTGTCTACACAGCAACTAGACAATCGCGGCTAGCCCGGGCTGTTTCGTTGCTCTGTAGACTTCTGGGCTTGGACTGGAGCCCAGGCTCTAGGACCCTGTGAGGTGGGAAGGTCCCAGAGCATGGCCTGTGCCTGGAAGTTTACACAATGAAGCAATGAAACAGCGGGGCAATCTGAGCCCCACGAGCCTGAGTCGGCTGGCATGGGCCAGCCAGGGGTTTTTCTTTGCTGTGTAGACATACCCTCTGTCCCCAGAACTGCCCGGCTTGCCCAAGCACGAGCGTTCGTAGATTCCAAAGCCAGAAGGGACCACTGTGACCATCTAGTCTGGCCTCCTGACCTCCAGGTCAGAGGACTGCCCCCAAAATAATTCCTAGCGCAGATCTGTTAGAAAAACATCCCATCTTGATTTTAAAATTGTCAGAATCCTCCACAACCCTTAGTCATTTGTCCCAATGACTCTTGCTGTTATAATTTGCACCTTATTTCCCATCTGAATTTGTCTAGCTTCAGCTTCCAGACATTGGATAGATCTTTCTCTGCTAGATTAAAGAGCCAATGATTAAATATTTGGTCCCCATAGAGGTGCTTGCTAACTGTAATCAAGGGACCCCTTAACCTTTAAGCTGAATACATTGAGGTTTTGGGGTCTATCGCTATGAGGCAGGTTTTCTAATCCTTTAACCATTCTCGTGGCTCTTCTCTGACCCCTCTCCAATTTATCCATGTCCTTCTCGAATTGTGGGCACCAGAACTGGACACAGGATTCCAGCAGCAGTCGCACCAGTGCCAAACACAGAGGGGGGAAAATAACCTCTCTCCTTTGCTTGAGATTCCCCTGTTCATACATCTCAGGATCGCATGAGCCCTTTCAGCTCGGGTGTCGCATCGGGAGCTCCTGTTCCGCTGATTATCCACCACGACCCCCAAATCTTTTTCAGACTCCCTGCTTCCCAGGAGACAGTCCCCCATCATGTAAGTATGGCCTGCATTCTTTGTTCCTAGATGCATCCATTTACATTCAGCTGTACTAAATAGCATATTGTTTGCTTGCGCCCAAGTTACCAAGTGACTCAGATTGCTCTGGATCAGTGACCTGTCCTCTTCATTATTTACCACTCCTCCAACCATTGTGTCGTTTGCAAATTTTATCAGTGATGATTTTGTGTTTTCTTCCAGGTCATTGCTAACAATGTTAAATAGCGTAGGGCCAAGAACCAATCCCTGCGAGACCCCACTGGAAACAGATCCCCTCAATGTGTACAATTACAGTTCAGGCTCAGTCTAGACTGAACACATCCCTGGAGGACATGCTGTAGAGAGCAACACTGGGTAAGATGCCCTGATGAGTATCCTCTCTTAACAACTTCTCCAAGTCTCTCCTTGGCTAGAGGGATGGGGAAAGCCATGGCTGCACGCAGTTCCAGATGTGTCCACTAGGTGATGCCCGCAGGTTGGAACAACTTGTCTTTGTAGCCAGTCCGTGTATCAGTTTATTTCTCCAGGTACAGTCCACCTGGATTCTATCCCAGAGCTGCATGCTAGGAGATAGCGGTGCTTGAGAATGAGGCATCTGGATTCCATAGTCTATCAGGGTGAAGAGATCTGACAGCGGAGGGCTGTTTAGCAGGCAAAGGCAGTGTGGGAGTCCTAATCTTCAAAATTCCAAGTGAAAACAAGGTGCAAATTTTTAACAGGGACGGGAATTAAGCATTGGAATAACTGACCTAGGGCCATGGTGGATTTACTTGGAGTGTTCAAACTGGATGATTTAATTGGGGTTGGTCCTGCTTTGAGCAGGGGGTTGGACTAGAACCTCCCGAGGTCTCTTCCAACCCTAATCTTCTATGATTCTATGAGCCTGGGTGTCTCTTGCTAATAGGTCCGATCTAGTACAGGTTATAGGGCTGGATGCAGAGATCACTGGACAGGATTTTCCTGCTTCTGCTGTAACAGGAGGTCAGATGGGATGGTCATAACTGTCCCTCTGGCCTTAGACTCAATGACCCTATCTCTCCTAAGGGGAGGATCAAGGTGTTGCTCTAAATCCAGGACATTTCTTGGAATTAAATACATACAGCATATGGGGGGACCATGGTAAATTTAAAATATCGTGCAGGAGCAGACACTACTGCTGGAAGAAGATTAAATACATTGATCAACCACCCTGGGTAGTGTATTACTTGTATTTCAGGAGCAGATAGAGACAGCAATCAAGAGCAGGGCACTTAGTGAGAGACAGGCCCTGCCTTTAAGAACCAGTCTGTGTTCTCAAGATTGGACCACCTAGCCAGGCCTGACTACCTGGATAGCACAGGCCATGGGGATCCATCCAGTTCCTCCTGTATTCAGTCCGGTGACTTGTGTTGGACTAAAATAGCTTTCCCAGAAAGGCAGCTGGTCTGGATCTAAGACATCAGGTGGTGGAGAATCCATCACTCCCCCGGGCAGTTCCTTCCAGTGCTTAATCACCTGCACTGATAAACATTTGTGCCTTATTTCCTATTTAGATTGGTCTGGCTTCAAGTTCCAGCTATTGGTTCTTGTCCTGCCTTTTTCTCTGCTAGATTAAAGAGTTCTTTAGTACCCAGTGTTTTTCTCCCCACAAAAGTATTAATCTCGGAGATGGGGAATATAATTATCCCCACTTAATGGATGTGGGAAACTGAGTCACAGCTAGCTAAGTAATTTGCACACAGTCTCACATATGGTGTCTGTGTCCGGGGCCTGAATTGAACCCAGGTATGCTGAGTCCCAGTCCAGTGTGGTTCCCACAAGGCCATACTTCCTCTTGGGGAAACTACCCCTTGATCTTAAAGGAGCCAGTACAAAAAATTGGGGGTTTACATTTTTAATGACAGCTTCCAGATGTTTATTATGAGCTTTAATAATTCACTGTTTCCTTTTAGTATTTGTGGCTGTAGCTTTAACTAGGATTTGGTGCCTGCATGTTTTGCTTTACAAGGGAGGCAGATTTTAAGGTTAGTTAATGTTTTTAATCTGTTGTTTTAAAATAAATATTGCTAGTAAATTTTTACCCGCAGGGCTGGGAGGCTTATGGGCTGATTTCTCTGTACAAAAACATTGTAGAAGTGCTTCTAAAGGGTCTTTTATTCCTGTCTTTATAAAGAGTGTGGGTTTAATGCTTAGAAGTTTTGTCACCTGTTTTTTAAACAGGGAGGATATATAGAACAATCTGTGGGGGCCTGAATTGTCCAGCTGAGGATGATAACAATGTATAGGCCCTAGAGAAAGTTTGAATTCTTTCTGAGAGTGGCATTTGTGTTTAAACTCTCCTTGGAGGTGGGAGATTAAGGGCTAGAAGCCACAGCTGAGATTGTTGTATGGTGCACTGGGCAACCACAGAGTGAGAGGCCTTCCCTGCCCCAACTGCTCACAGCCTAACAGAGGAAGGGAGACTGAGGCAGAGAAAGGGGAAGTGACTTGCCCAAGCTCCCTCAGCAAATCAGTGGCAGTCCTGGGAATGGAGCCCAGGTCTTCTGCATCCCAGTGGAGTTCCTAGCCGCCAAACCACAGTGCCCCTTTCTGTCTCAGGATTCTCTATCCCCTGTGAAATGACGCTCATCCAGTGTATTGGAGATAGTGTGCTATGGCCAGTGGATATGACGAGGCAGTGTGGTCTAGTGGTTAGATCCCTGGATTGGCACTCAGGAGGTCTGGGTTCTGGTTCCAGCCTGCCAGGTGACCTTGGGCCAGCCCCGTTCCCACTCTGTGCCTCAACTTTCTCCTCCATCCTTTGTCCATCTGATCTATTCAGGCCAGGGACTTTCTGTCTGCAGACCCTGCCACAATGGGGACCTGATCTCAGTTTTGCAGGGAGCCCTCTCCGCACTACCGTAAATACACTGAATAGCTTGGCTGGGAAGGTGCCCGAAATTGAATGTTTTTCCCACACAGCCTCCACCAGGGGGCAGAACAGCCCTTCCTGTCCTCTGTATTGTAAAGCAGGGTGATGGAGAACACCGTGACCAGGAAAGCTAATAACCCTGCACTGGGGTTCACAGGAGTATGCTGAAACAAATCAGCAGCACCATCCACCATGATCCAAAGGTACCAACCCTTCTTCGCCCACCCTGGCAGCCGCCTGTAGGATCTCAAAGCACTGTAAGGAACTCCCTCGCCATCGCAGGATATTACCCAAGGCCCACAGAGGGGTAGTGACTGGCTCCAATGCTGCACAGCCGAGCTGGACTAGCACCCCTCCGCTCCGGGCTCAGCCCACTGGGTGCAGTAATCCCCAGGGGGGCCATGGTGGGATGGGGCAGCGGCCGATGGGAGAGTTTGGCTGGGAAGAGAGGGAACCTTGTAACTAGCAGACCTAGGGTGCACTGCTTTACTGGGTGGCTGCACATTCTGGGCCCAATGGGGAGATCCGGGGGGCTGGAGATGATGAAGGGGAGTGGGGGGAGGGGCTGGGTGACTGGGGTGGCGAGTTGCATTCTGCTCTCGATGGGCGTCTCTCTGGCCATGCCCGGTGTTGAGATCCTGGGCCCACGCTGGGAGGTTTAACAGCCCCTTTTGGATACAGGGGACAAGAGCGTTCAGAAGCGACAGGGATTTTTGGGGCACGCAATCTCAGGCTCCAAAAGGGGCCTGTGCAGAGCCCCCCCCTTCTTTAAGTGGTCTCCATTTGGGCCTCTTCCCCAGTGTTTTGGTGCAGACCCAGCCCAAAAAAGACCCTTATAAATTGTGCCAGGTCGCCGAGGGGTGCACTTCAAGCTCTGTCTTGCCTTCTTCCAGATTATGCAAGACACCCCCTCCCTCCCCGTTTCTCAGGCCACTTTAAGCACCTTCCTTTTGAAGATCTTGGCCATGCTTCTCCTTAGCATCTCCTGCGGCAGGTGCTGTCTCCCCCACCATGCTTTCCTTGGGCTCTTCCTTATCTATCCCTGTATCTCGGTAGCTGCAGACAGATGATGGGTGCATCCTTAAGATGACACCTGACTTGGAAGACCTAGTTATTCACACTCCTGTCACAATCTCCTGGTACTCCCCTCCGCCCCACCACCTCCCCAAAAACAGGCCCATTAACTGCGGTGTCCCCACCCAGATAGCTGCATTCTGCCTCCCCAGCCTGGCTGCAGTTTCACAGGGTTACGAGACGGTCACCTCTTGCGCAGAGTGCTGGTCTCAAAGCCTAAAGGCCAAGACTTGCAATCAGCTGGTTCTGGGATTGGGGAGACCTGAGTTCTGTTTCGGGCTCTGCCACTAACCCTGGACAAATTATTTCCCTTTTCTGTGCCTCAGTTTCCCCTTCCCCCTTTGTCTGTCTAGATTGCAGACTCTTTAGCAAAAGGATTGTCTCTCACTGTGTGTGGGCAGCGCCCAGCATGATGGGGCCTGATCTTGGTCACTGTGTGTCTGGGCAGCACCTGGCACGACAGGGCCCTGACCTCTGTCACTGTGTTGTCTGTGCAGCGCCCAGCCTGACGGGGCCCCGATCTCAGTAACTGTGTGTCTGTGCAGCGCCCAGCCTGACGGGGCCCCGATCTCAGTAACTGTGTGTCTGTGCAGCGCCCAGCATGATGGGGGTCTGATCTCAAATGGGGCCTCCCAGTGGCTACTGTAATATACATACTGCCCATGGAGAATGTTGGCTGTGAGGTTGGGAGTGGGGAGTTGTGGACCACGGCAGTGAGACGGTTAAAAAGTGGCAAGTGACTTTGTGTCAGTATTGGGTCCTGGTGGCGCAGGGGGTTAATGGTGGGTGGGTGGATGGATGGGCACGGGGCGGCAGGGCCCTGGCGGCGTGGGGGTTAATGGTGGGTGGGTGGATGGGCACGGGGCGGCAGGGCCCTGGTGGAGTGGGGGTTAATGGTGGGTGGCTGGATGGATGGGCACGGGGCGGCAGGGCCCTGGCGGCGTGGGGGTTAATGGTGGGTGGCTGGATGGATGGGCACGGGGCGGCAAGGCCCTGGCGGTGTGGGGGTTAATGGTGGGTGGGTGGGTGGATGGATGGGCACGGGGCGGCAGGGCCCTGGCGGCGTGGGGGTTAATGGTGGGTGGATGGGCACGGGGCAGCAGGGGCCTGGCGGCGTGGGGGTTAATGGTGGGTGGATGGGCACGGGGCAGCAGGGGCCTGGTGGCCTGGGGGTTAATGGTGGGTGGATCGGCGCAGGGGTTAACGGGGTCAGGCATGTGTCAGCGGCTGGCAGCTGGCGTGTCAGGCATGTCGCAGCCCGCGGGGAGCCCCGGACAAGGACTGGAGGCTGCGTGACTGACAGCCACCGCCCCGCGGAGTCACCGGGCTGCCTGCCTGAGTCAGAGGTCAAGGTTAGGCCTGGTCCCTGCAGGTGGTGTGGGCAGGGGAGCTCCCCCCCACCCTGCCCCCTCCAGATGCTCCATTTCCATGTGAGCCCAATGCCCCTGCTGACACCGGGGTGGGGGTGGCAACACCCCAGGACTTTCCTCCCACCACTGCCAGGCTCCGCAGCCTGTCCCAGCTTCGGCCTGCGGCTCTCCCCGTATCACTGCAAGAGCTGGGCTGGATTCAGTGGGGGCAGGCGGTTGCCTGTGTGTCCTGGTATGGGAGAGTTCTCATAGATCCAGCCCTGTGCCGGTGGCGGAGCAGGAAAGAGGGAAATGGTGCAGTGGTGGGGCTATTAGCCGCTTCTGTCCCTGCTTGCCCCCCCTCTAGCCTTGTATGTGCTGAAATGCAGCCACCTCTGGGGAGGAGGAGAGTGGGCAGGCAGGACATAAAGCAGGGGGAGGGGAAACCGTTAGGGAAAGCTCCATGTGGATGGCCAAGGGGCACACAGGGATGTGCTGGGGAGCCCTGACCTTTCGTCCCAGCAAAACAAGGGTTAGATGCCATCCCCGTAAGCGCCCCTGCCCCAGGTGTGTTGCTGGGGGATAGGACCTGCAAATAGGCCCCTGTATGGCAGGTGGGACGCGCACAAGCCTTCCTCCCCCACCAAACCCCTGCAGCAGCTGTGTTGCTCCCTGTGGCTGTAGGGGCTGAACTCGGAGCCACTGGGCCCTGGATCAGCCAGCCCCTAGCACCTAATAAGCTGTGAACCTGATCAGTGCTATGCAGGCCTGTAGCCTCTGCCCCCATTGGGCAGGTGGGGAAACTGAGGCAGAAAGTGAGTCAAGGTCCCTGGGTGAGTCACGGACAGAGCTGGGACTGGGCTCCCAGGCTTGTCTTAGCTGCTGTGGTCTCGGTGCCCGAGGGGGCACAGTGCCAGCTGCATGACCTCGCTAACGCTGCCCCCGAGCCTCCTGCTCGCCTATTGGCGGCTCCTGCCCACGTCCCCGTGTGCGTCTGCGCGGCGCCGTGTGTCAATCACTGCGTGCGGTGACACGCCGGGCCCACCTTGGTCATTACAGCTGACAGATGTCCATTATGTGCTAATCTCTCTGCATTAATAATGTGTTTGCTGTCAATCAGGCGCGCGGGGAAGATGTGTTTGCCGTCAATTTTTATTTGCATCTGTCAGGCCCAATTACTGCCGCACAGACAAAGGCAACGCTGCGTGTTTGCTGCCTCTCTTTTTCTTTCTTTCGGTCATTCCTTCTTGTCTTTCTCCCTCCTAATTTCTGAGCAAGGGAGGCAGATGCTGCCAAGGGCGGAGGGGTGGGCGCGCTGGCCAGCTGGGCTCAGATCTGACCCAGCATCCCAGAACCGGTTCCTGTCCTGATCCCCGCCCCGGGCTGAGAGTCAGAGCAGGAGCTGCCCACTGGGCGGGGTGTGCTCGGGATCAGAATCTGGGCCTGGTGGTTTTCCAGTGCCGGCTAAGCAGTGGGAAGGTTGCAGTGAGCTGGAGGTGGGTGGGAGGGTGGGATCTATTTACCCACAGCGGCTCTGCTGTTGGAGAGGAAGAATGGCCCAGTGGTTAGGGGTGCTAACCTGGTCCTCTGGAGACATGGGCTCGTCCACCAACTCTCTCTGTGATCTTGGGTGAGTTACTGCCTCGCTCTGTGACTCAGTGCCCCATCTGTAAAATGGGGGTGTTCTGATGTGAGGATAAAGGCATCAAAGTGGCTTGGATGTGGTGGGAATATGGGGCATGCCCCAGTACCATATAGATTCTTCTTCCAAAACAGGCAGCCTCTGCGTCGAGCAGTTTGGTATTATAAATAAATAGTCGGGGCGGAGTGAATAGCTAACGAGGGCCCATGAGTGCTTTATGGGGCATCACAAGGGTGACGAGTGGCTCTGTATTCTAGCCCCAGAGGTGATGCTGTGGGGCCCACCCATAGAAGGGAGACGACTGAGCATATCTTTCCCCCTCCCTTGTAGGTTAGGGTGGGTGAAGTAGGCTTGATACATGAAGGAAAAGGAGCTCCAGGATCTTGCGGGGCAGCAGCAATAGTAGGCTATTCTCCTATGAGCCAGCCACTGGAGGGAGACAGAGGCATGGTGTACTAGTATTGGGTGCATATTGACCCCCATGCTGGTGGGCTTTGCCCAGGTCCCTGGGGGGAATCCTTGCCTAGGCATGCCTTGGCATTCAGGTCTCCGTCCTACATATGCTGATGGCTCCGTCAGGCTCCCGGCTGGGCTGATGCTGGCAGACGTTTAGTGGGGGGAGCCAGAGGTGGGAAAAGGCCCAGCAGGTCCATGGCTTGGAGTGAGATCATACCAGTCTGCCATTGGACACGACCCCGTTAGCTTAAGCAGTAGGGGCTTGGGTCATGGGAGGGAGGTTGCGTGTTCGATCCCTGATGCTGCAATGTATCCATAGCCTCAGTGAGCCGAGCTTGTTTTAAGATATGTCCCTTGGGTGCCAAGTTATCTGCACATGGGAGGCCACCTTGCTGCTCACACAGCCTAATTCTGCTGGTTCCCCCTCATCTGTAACCTTAACATGAGCAGGTGGCTCCCCCTCCAGAACTTGTCTGCCCCTAGGATTCCTCCCTTCGGGCTGCTCAGCTCACACCCTAGGTCTTTCCTCACCTAGTGAGCCCCTCCCTCATAGCTGAGCACAGCCCACTTCACCATTTCTTGGCAGGATAGGCCCGCTAGCAGACTCGTGTCATTAATTCCTCCTTGATACCTGCTTTGGCACTTTTGCTGCCCACCAAATACATCCTAAAGGTGGGAAATTGCTCCTGCTCCCCCGGCCCCCAGGATTCTCCAATTGGCTCAGTGCTTCCTGACAGTGAGAGAAGTGAATGGACCTGTCTGATGCGCGGGGGTTGGGGGGGGAAGAGGATTTCTCCAGTGAAACTAATTGGTCACTGGGAGGCTGCTTACAATTAGTTACAAGACCGAGCCTGGGCTATTAGGGGCCACAGAGGAAATTACCATGCTAATTAATTTTCAGTCTGCAACTGCTCAGCTAAGCAATCCACACCCAGATGCTTTATACTGCTGCAAAGGCTCTTTCAGTTTGAGCTTCTCCCTGGACTGATTGGGCTTTGCCCATCCACACCCCCCCCCCCCCCCAGGCACATGCCTTCTATTGACCTGTCTTCTCCTGAGGAGAGGGGTTGGGAGTATTATGGGTTGGGTTAAACCTTGCTGAAGCCAGTAGGTGTAACCACTGCCTTTCATTTGGGATAAATGTTAGAAACAATTAAGCTCCTTTGTGGAAACAATAGCAGCTTCCACCCAAAACAAAGGCACTTGTGGATGGAAGGGGTGTTGCTTGCTATTGTTTTGTGGAGGGTGTGTGTGTGTGAGTGAAAGAAGCAGAGAGAGAAGGAAGCACCAGACCCCGCTATGGAAGCACTGCTAATGTGGCCCTGAGGAAAAAACTGAGTTAGAGAGTTTCTGGGCTGAGCGCTGGCTAGAATGAGGCTTGGAACTGCGAGCCAAGAAATAGGCTCTTGCCGTTTGATTCCTGCTGTGTTCAGGGAAACAAGACTTTGTAAATAGGCAGGATTGCATCAGAGATAACTGGCTCCACCCTCAATTTCTCCTTCTGATGGCAACAGCCCTGAATATTGGCAAACTGCTCAGATCCAAATGGGGTAACACGAGAGAAGCGAGTGATTTCCCAGATCTATGCCTCAATGCAAGGGGGCGCCAGAACGAGCCTGGCCCATGGCAGCACTTCGGGTGAGGGGGACACAGCAAATCAGTCTCCTGTCCTGGAGCAGAAAGGGGAGAGTTTGTGGGTCTAAGTGGGCTGGGTCTAGGCGTGCCTTGGATCAGCGCCAGGAATGTCCCCGGAGTGACTGCACTTCTTGGGCTGCCCGACTTAAGGTGGCTTTTAAAGGGGGCTGATTATCAGGTTTTTTTGGGGGGGAGGGAGGGCTGCCAAACTTTCTCCAGCCACCCATTGATGCCAGTTCCAGCCTTGTAGTACTGGTGTGAATGCATTCCACCACCAAGGTAACTGAACGGGTGCAACGTTGGCCTGCTGCTGCCCCACAGTGCATCAGGTACCGGCACGTCTGGTTACCAGCTAGTGGCGGAGAACTAATGGAAGTGATTGGGCTTGGTGAAATGGATCAGGCCATCCTCTGTCGGCTCTTTATAAGGGAGGTGGTGTAACCTAGTGGTTAGAGCACTGGAGTGAGACTTGGGAGACTGGGGTTCCAGTCTCTGCTGGGTGACTTTGGGCAGCCCCTCTGTGTGATTTCCCATTTGGACAATGGGAAAATGACTCTGACCTCCTTTGTAAAGCGCTTTGAGCTCTACAGCTGAGTAAGATCTCTGCATTAGCTGTGCAATTGCTGGTGAGATCTTTTTCCGTTGGAAAAGAGCGTTCAGTCAACCCACCCTTTTCAAGGAAACTTTTTATATTTTTTCCTGGAATTTTTAGTTTAGAGAAATATTTGATGATTGTTTTCTTTTAAATGCTTCCTTTTGGAAAATTGCAGGAGGGGGAAAAAAAAGTAAAACTGATTTGCTCCTTAATATTGGGGTTTTCTCCCCACTTCTCGCACTTTGTTGCTGTTTTTTACAACTGGCAAAAGTTGGGGGAACAGTAAAAATGGGGGAAGAGATCGTATTTTTTTTTTTACTGCTTAAAACAGATCCATATCTCTTACCTTTCCCTGCCCCCCCCCAAAGGCCAAAAAAGGAGGTGGAGGGAAATACGCCAAAATCTTTTTAAAAATGAAATGTTTTGATTTAAAAAAAAAAAACCCTGAAATGACATTTGGATGGTGAAATAAAATGTTTCCATTTTGTTTCCAAATGTTGATTAGAAACTAAACGAAACTATTTGTTTTGTTCAGAAAATTCCCAGGGAGAATATCTAAATTTGTCACTTGAAAAATGTCTGGAGGATTATTTTGTTACTAGAAATTTACACTGGAGGGCAGGCGGGAATCTCATGTTCCAAACATTCTAGTTGTTGTTCTTTTCCAGAGGGGACCCTCTCCTCCCATTTATTTCTCTTAGGTGTATTACAGTAGTGTGTAGGAGCCCCCGTCATGGACCAGGACCCTGTGGTGCCAGTCGCTGTACGTTTTGGTTGCTATTAGGCATATTACGGTAGCACCTAGGCGCCCGTTCATGGACCAGGACCCCATGGCACTCGGTGCTGTACAAACACAGAACAAAAGGATGCTGCCTGCTCTAAGGAGCTGACAGTCGAAGTATGTCAGGCCACGCCCCGTTCGGAGAAGACCTTCCAGTCGCCTGGCTGGCCTGGGCTGCCAAGTTGCCTGGCTGGTGTGCTTTGATGTGGCGGTGTAACAGTGTTAAATGGAGACTGATACAAGGCAGTGAGGGCTGCTCCGCGTACCCCTCCCCACCCTCCTCCTGCCCAGCTTTCCCTGTGCCAAGCCTCAGAGAGCAGTGGATGAGCCAAACCCAATTTTTCCTATGACCGAAGAGAGAAGCATGATCCCAGCCTCTAGCAATCAGCCCTGCCTCTGATACCCCCTTCTCCTGAGTGCCCTGGAACTAGTCATACAGGGCCACACCCAGTGCCAGGGAGAACCTCCCGCACCTCTCTTTGGGGCACCCCCAGTCTCTCCTCCTTCTCTCCTGCCGGCTTTCAGGGATACGGTGGATGAGGACATATGCGTGGTGACGCAGGAGTGTGGCACTGCAGACCTCCTCAGGGATTCCCATTTACAGCGGGCAACCCATGCCTGCTAGCCCCAAGCATTCAAAAAACTTGAGCAAAGCTAGTCAGAACTCGGAATTTCTGGTGCCCCGACATCTCGACATTACCTTTCACCCCAAACTGAATGGAAAGTCAACTTCCCGTGAGAGGAAATTCCTGGAAAACTCTTGTGTGGGAAACTACAGCTGGTTGGGAATGTTTCAGCAAAAGCGGTTTTTTTTTTTTTACCCCTCCCTTCTCTCCCCACAATGCTGATGCATCATGCTAATCAGTTGTATAGTCAATTGCTTGACCACACTTTGGTCTGTAATGAAATTGACTCAGGAGACCGACCAACTGCTGTCAGTCAGGTTTATTGCTAGAAGCCAATAATGAAGTACAGGGAAAAGGTTCTAGGTGATACCAGTCTCCAAGAAGTTAGAACATAAGAGCGGCCAGACTGGGTCAGACCAAAGGTCCGTCTAGCCCAGCGTCCTGTCTTCCGACAGCGACCAATGCCAGGTGCCCCAGAGGGAATGAACAGACCAGGGAATCATCAAGTGATCCATCCCGTCGCCCATTCCCAGCTTCTGGCAAACAGAGGCCAGGGACACTTATAAAGTTTGCGGACGATACCAAGCTGGGAGGGGTTGCGAGCGCTTTGGAGGGCTGGATTAGAATTCAAAATGATCAACTGGAGAAATGGTCTGAAATAAAGAGGCTGAAATTCAATAAGGACAAATGCAAAGTACGCCATGTAGGAAGGATCTGGGAGTTAGAGTGGTTGTGCGTTGTGTGAAGAAACACTTCCTTTTATTTGTTTTAAACCTGCTGCCTATTAATTTCATGTGGAGACCCCTAGTTCTTGTGTTACTAGAAGGAGTAAAATGCATTTCCTTATTTACTTTCTCCACACCGGTCACGATTCTATAGACCTCTGTCATATCCCCCCTTAGTCGTCTCTTTTCCAAGCTGAAAAGTCGCCAGCCTTATTAATCTCTCCTCATACGGAAGCCGTTCCATCCCCCTAATCATTTTTCTTGCCCTTTTCTGAACCTTTTCCAATTCCAATATATCTCCTTGGAGATGGGGCGACCACCTCTGCACGCAGTATTCAAGATGTGGGCGTACCATGGATTTATATAGAGGCAACATGATATTTTCTGTCTTCTTATCTCTCTCTTTCTTTATGATTCCCAACATTTTGTTCCCTTCTTTGACGGCCGCTGCACATTGAGTGGATGTTTTCAGAGAACTATCTACAATGATCCACAAGATCTTTCTGGAGTGCCTGGTAACAGCCAATTTAGACCCCATCGTTTTATGTGTGCGGTTGGGATTCTATTATCATAATTTTATATGTATTGTTGTCTCGTGCAGCCTTGTTATGTTCACCTTATGCAGAAGGTGTGCTCCAAATTTACGCCTCTAGAAGCTATCTTCTTATACCCTGCCTGTGTAGAAGTAAAAGGTACAGTGTACATCATCTGAAACTAGATTTTTCCAATCTGCTTTTTACCTTGATTTTCTGGTACCATGCTGTGCCCCTTCTCTCTTTGTTCTGAACACATGCGTTCCAGGAACCCAGCAGTGTGAAGGCATCTCATAGGTTTCAGAGTAGCAGCCGTGTTAGTCTGTATCTGCAAAAAGAAAAGGAGGACTTGTGGCACCTTGGAGACTAACACATTTATTTGAGCATAAGCTTTCGTGAGCTACAGCTCGCTTCATCGGATGCATTCAGTGGAAAATTCAGTGGGGAGATTTATATACATAGAGAACATGAAACAATGGGTGTTACCATACACACTGTATGAGTGATCACGTAAGGTGAGCTATTACCAGCAGGAGAGTGGTGGGGGGGGGAGGGGGGACCTTTTGTTGTGATAATCAAGGTGGGCCATTTCCAGCAGTTGACAAGAATGTCTCCTAGATTTGTGACAGGGTAGAACACTTATATCTTGTCCTTTTCCTGTTGGACATTCCAATACTAGCCTGTGAGAGTAACTCCCTGCCTTCTATTGTTCTGGTAAAACACTCCGATGTCCTGATCCTGATGGTTTTCCTATCTGTATAAGCCCAACGCTTGCTTCAGTAAAATGCAAGGTGTTCTGGGATACTTAGCATAAGTGAACAGGATTATAGTAAAGATATAGGTCAGTTTAGGCGCTCTGACTGCTATAATAATTGGGCTTAATGCTATTTGTGCATAATGCACGCTAATATACAGATGGTGAGGATAATAGATATTATTAATATGACTATATATAAATATGATAGCATTTGTGCCCGCAAGGGCTGGGGGGGGGAGATACCAGCGAAAGGAGGACACTCGGGCCTAAGAATAGTAAACTATGCTTTATTGAAGAAAGGAAGGAAGAACTTGCGCTCCAATCTGCACGGGGAGCCCCTAGGACACGCGGCGGGGCTGCAGGGGACTCTGGCCGTTCGGGACAGCTGACCAGGCAGGACTCCGACAGGGGGGAGTCCTCTGCGGTGCTATATTCTCCGCACTTATCTCGGGGTTACATGGGATCAACAGCTGGCTACATTCTTATATGTACGATTTATGCTTATTACATAAACTGACTCGTTTACAGGCAAAAATATGCTGAGCTAGGCTACACTGTCTTTTGGCAGGGTCTGTCGGACAAAGTTCGTTGAAACTGCCTGCATCCGCCGCTTACCTCCAGTTACGTACTCAGTCCACCACTTAGCTCCTCGCCAATCTTCCACAATCTTGCCCCTACACTCCACCCCTTGGCGGACTGAGGTGTATTAGTTACTGCCACCAGTGGACTTCGAGCGTGCGCACTGGTTTGGGGATTGCCAGTCGGGCCAGGAGGGCGGAGGAGCAATTCACGCAGCATTGAAGAATGACAAACACACATACAAAGCCCAGTCGTCCAATCAATAGCAGAAGCCCGATGCGTCTCCCCCAAGCGCTGAGATCCGGAAGCCAGGAGGTTAGCCACCGCCAAGGGTCACCCCATACAGAAGCCTCAGAGCCCACATCAAGTGGTCCATCGTATTATGAACATCAGTCTCGATGCGCTTATCCTGATTTGAGTAAAATCAACAACTTCCATTAATCAAGGCAGAAATGCCGCCTTGAGCGGCTAATAAGTAGTCCAACGCCATACGATTCTGTAATACAACTTGCGACAAAGAAGCTACTTCTAATTGCAGGGCTTGGATTGCATCTATGGCGGTATTCTCTATAATCTCTAATGTGACTGAAATATTTACAATAGCCCGCTCCGGTTCGGCCACCGCAGCCAGGGGAGGAAAGCGCGGACAAACTGAGGGAAGCCCGTGGGTCTCTGCGCAATGGGATTTGGGCTCCGTCGCGGACGTGCCACCGATATGTAATTATGCCCTGCGTGAGCAGGCATGCTTTGCATTCCATACGTATAGGGGAGGAGCTGTCCCACCCTGCACTGTCCGCACCGTTGGTTCGGTAGGGTTTTATATGCCCAGCGGCCACATAGCCAGTACAGCCCTGGCAATCCTGCTGTGGGGAGCCATGTGCTATCTGAGGCATTGCGACACCAACTGTCGGAGCTTTGGTCACACTGAGACCAGTACTGTGCACGCAGGGTTTGCCCGCGCCTAATTGTGCTGAGGGGCACAATTGTAGGAATACAGAAAACCACGGGTATGTAGCCCCCACTCACCCCAGCACCGATGGCTGAGGGTGGTGCCATTGGTATAAGTCAAATCGGTTTCAGAGGAACCGGAGCAATTGTCGCTCGAGACCCACGCCTCTCCGGCCATTCACTCACCGTGCATTTCCGGTGGGCCAGCAGTAACGTTAAACTGCCCGGTGTCTGGCAGGTATTCTGCTATCACTGCGCACGAGGAAAGGGGAAGTTTTCCGGCGGGACGAGCGGCATCCATCGCCGAAGGCCACTGAACACACCAATACGCGTCCCCCAGTATCACTACCGGTGTCCCTTGGCGCCGGTAAGGGGGCGTTTCCTTATACTTAGTGAGAAAAGTGGTGTCGGTAAGGGCCCAGAATTCATTCCACAGGCACTGCGGCCCATGGAATGCTGGCGCTTGCCACTTGGGGGGCATGTGCGCAGTACCAACTTGTTACTTGCGACTTGTTACCTGCTGGTGCCACCGATTGCATCCACTGGACGGCCGAGTTGTGGTACTATGTGGCTTGGGCACCTATTGCAGCTAAAATCAGTTAGAGGATTATTCCATAGAGAACACGCCGTAGGGCCATCGCCGGTGTCAGCCTTCGGGTGGCGCGACCAGGACGCTCCACGGACCCACCCAAACTGCAGTGCAGCGGTTATGGTTGCCTGGAAGAAAGATGCTTAGAGCGTACATAAATTGCGGCGGCTTCCCCTTTTAGCAGTACGAGGTGAGTGTCCCCGGGACCCTCAGCTAGGATTTCCCCTTCGAGCGGGTTATGTTTGGTGGGGTCGTGGACCCAAACTGCACATCCAGTCTAGCCGAACCCTCCCTCCTCCTGGACATCAGGCAACCCAATGCGCTTGCAAATCAACCGTGCAATATGTTCGCCTTGGGGGAGGGTTACTGCCTACGGGCCATTGTGAACCAACAGCACCTTAACCTCCCCGGTATAGTCAGCGTTGATTACTCCCGCTGCAACATTTATGTCCTTAAGGGCCAGACTGCTGCGTGGGGCAGTGCGCCCCCATAATAGCCTTGTGGGAGCCCTATGGCTAAGCCAGTACTTACAAGGTTCCGGCTATTGGGCTGTAGAGTGAGGCCCTCTTGAGGGACCCGCAGATTGAGACCAGCGCTTCCCGGGGTGGCCCGAATGGGGAGGCCGCTCGATGACCTCCCCCTTGAATCTATCGTACGGGGTGGAGCCGTACAGAGGGCGGTCACTGAGCGCAGCCATGGCCTGGCGGAGATTACGGCTCCACCCGGCCAGGGACTCAGTGGGAGATAGTTTGCGTAACTGGTCTTTAAGCAAGCCGTTCATGCGTTCGATGAGCCCGGCGCCCTGCTGATGGTATGCCATGTGGAACACCCACGCAATCCGCCGTCCCCTAGCCCATTCTCTTACTTCCATTCCCGTAAAATTGGTTCCCTGGTCACTTTGCACCGCGAGGGGGGATCCGTAGTAGTGGGTGAGTTCTTCCAACCCCTTTATAGTCTGCTCCCGTGTGGCGCTTGCACACGGGTATGCAAAGAGCAGACCTGAATGTGTGTCTACTGCAGTTAGCGCGTATTTATGTCGCTGACTTTCAGGCAGCGGGCCAATGTAGTCCACCTGCCATACTTCCCCAGGTTTCTGACCTCGCTTCAGGTACCCCTTTTCTGCTTTTATAGCCTGGTGCACTGTGGGCAGTGCGGACGGGCATCCCGCTGCGCTCCGATCATGGTCTGCGAGCCACGATCGGTGGCCCATTGCATTGCTTTTTCCCCTCCTAGATGACCACTCTTTTGATGTATCCATTCGGCCAGGCCGGGGGCAGCTACTACATATACTGTGACTATGTCATCTACCTCTCTCTCAAACCGGGCCTCCTCTGATTCCCTTGTCAGGTGGGCGTCTACATGACGAACAGCAGCGGGCCTCTGGCTACAGGCATCCCAAAAGGCAGGCCACATGTCGTAACCCCAAAGGGGTTTGTCATGCACCTTCCAGCCAGCCGCATGCCAGACGGTCATCCACTGCGTCATGCCTTTGTAGGCTGCTCAGCTATCCGTATACAGATAAAGGGGCCCTGGGTTCTCTGAGATGGTCATGAAGGCTGCCCGTAGCTCAGCCCACTGGCTAGACAGGCCAGGACCAGTTTTGAACAGTATTTCCTCAAGGCAGGGATTATATGCGGCCCCTCGCCACCACCGTTCTGCCCCCCTGTACGAGGCCGATCCATCAGTAAACCATGAGACCTCTCGTTGTTGTTCGGTTAAGGAAGCATAGGGAGGGGCCTCCATACAGGGGGGTTGAGGCACTTCGACCGGGGGGGCATAAGTGTGCTGGCCCCCGGAGGGCAGTTCCTGGAAGGTGACAGCACTCAAAAGCCGCGCGTGCGCATCGGTGATGCTTGCCTGGGTCATTTGCGTACGCAGCTGCAGGGAGTGTTTCCGCTTCCATAGGGTCTGAGTCTGGGCTACCCCAGTCCATGTGAGCGGGCTTTCGTCCCGGACCCAACCCATAATCGGAAGCGGGGTACGCACCTTTACAGGCTCGGTTTGCTGCAGGGCCCACACTACTGCAAGCAGCTGCTATTCAAGGGGCGTATAACGCTCAGCCTCGCCTCACAGGGATGGCGACCGATACCCTACGGGCTGCTTTCGAGACACAGCTTGCGGCCACAGCCCCCACGAGGCCACATGGTCAACCACCGGTACCTCGCGTTCGAAGGGGGTGCCTCGTCTGTCTGGGCTCAGCACTGCAGGCTGGCTGAGCGTCTCTTTAGCCTGCTGGAATGCGGCATGCTGCTTGGCCCCCCAACTAAACGTGGCTTTCTTCCGGACTACTGCTTGTATGGGCTGCAAGATGTACCCTAGATGGGGAATAAATGTGCGCCAGTACCCAAGGAGGCCCAGGAAAGTTTGGGCTTGGCTTACGCTAGTGGGCTCTGGGAAGTGGGTAATTGTTTCGATGGCTTTTTGTGGGATCTTGCGTTGAGGCCCCGACCAAAGTATTCCCAAGAAGGTCACCTCCTGGCTGGGCCCCTGGATTTTACTAGGGTTGACAGCCCGTCCGCTGGCTGCCAGAACCTGCAACACATTGTTCTTGGCCTCGGAGAGTGCCGCCTCATGGGGCCCGCTCAGCAGGACATCATCAAGATAGTGCTCTAGTACCGCTCCCTCCAGAAGAGTCACCTGCTCCAGGTCTCGACTAACCAACTGGTGGCAGATGGTAAGGCTACGCTTGGAGCCCTGTGGCATCACAGTGAACGTGTACGGCCGATCCTCCCACGTAAAGGCAAATTGACCCTGGCTCTGTGGGGCAATAGCAAGGGAGAAGAAGGCATTTGCCAAGTCCACCACGACATGCCACTGCCCTACCAGCGTTGCGAGGCGCTCCATGATGGAGACCATGTCGGGAACTGCCGCTGTCAGGATTGGGGTGACCCTATTCAGGTTGTGGTAGTCTGCTGTCATGCGCCAGCTTCCGTCCTTTTTATGGACTGGCTAGATTGGGCTGTTGAATGCGCTCATGGCGGGGCGAACGACGTCCATCTGGAGCAGACCTTTAACGGTAGCGGTTATTTCCTCATGCCCACCAGGTATCCGATACTGTTTGGTGTTGACCACCGTGGTGGGGGTTGGAAGCACCACGGGGTCCCACCGCGGATGCCCCCGCAGCATGGTTACAACCGCTCGGACATACAGTGGGTGCCGAAAGGAAAAGGATCCCCACTGGGTATCTATGGTCTGCCCTCGGAGGAGGTCTATACCCAATATATATTCACGAATGGGGGCGATTAAAATGGTGACTCGTAATGGGGGGGGGGCCTTCCCGATGGCCAGCCGTAACTGCATCGGTGCGGCCTGAACATCCGCCCCTGCGAGGCCGCTCACCGTTACCGGCCGGCCCCGACAGGGCGGGGTGCTATGCAATATAGTCACCTCTGCTCCTGTGACCACAAGGGCCATTACTCGTTGTCGCCCCCCATTAGGCCAGTAGATCTCTACTGGGACATAAGGGCGGTGGTCCCCCACTACATAGCACCTTACCTCCAGGGTGGGGGGCGAGGGGGACCCACCACCCCGTCAATGCTGGGCGGGCAGCTTCCATTCGACATAGTCTGCTGGTGGGGTAGACGGTTGGGGCCGCTGGGGGGTGCCATCTACCTTGTTTTCGGGGCCCCTACCCTCTCCTTGGTATGCTGTTCCGGCTTAAGCTGTAACCAGCGTTTTAACAGCTCAGCATTGGTTTTCCCATCCACTTCCCCCAGGGGAATCCCTGCTCTCAGTAGGTCTTTAAACATAATATTGCGGCTAACCCTCTCCTTTTGCTTCACATTCACCTGCCCTGGCTTTGTGGTTTTCGTCATACTGTCAATTTCCGTTAATTGCATCATGAGCTGCACCGCATCCCCCTACGGCCCCCCCCAACCATCGGCGGGATCATCGCCTTGAGGTGTGTGTGTGTGGGGGGGGGGGGGGTTTCCGCAGAAGTCGGGTGTGGATGGTATGGGTCAGCTCCACGACATCAGGCCCTTCGAAATGCTCAGCAAAGATGCCGGTGAGCATGCCCAGCTGCCGGAGCTGGCTAACCCCCTCTGGGATGGAGGCCCACTGTTCCAACCCATCATCCATGTCTGCGGGCGAACTCCAGATGGTTTTGACAGCCATGGTCAACCATGCTATGAGGGAGGGATACGGATAATTCGCCTCCGAGTTGGCCCCTATCTTGAGACTCCTACGAAGGAGGGGGTCTGTGGTGAGCGAGCCCATCCTGCCTAGCTCAGCGCGGGTAAGGGTAATCACATCCGCTCCATTGTCCCACAGCCATAGCAGCCAGGCCAGCAGCGACTTCTTGGGACGCTGCTTGAAATGCTGCACAAAATCCTGTATCTCGGAGGATTTATATTCCCGGATAAAATCCCTTCCTACCATTTGATCGTTCTCCCCGTGCGGTCCCTCGTATCGTGTCTCAACAACGGGCCGCAGTTGTGGGTACAGTCCCGCCTTCCCGCCGTCCCCCTCCCCGGGGACTAGTCCTCGCTCGTCTCCCAAATGTCCCCATCCCAGGTCTCTGGATCCCAGTCGCTTTTGCGTACCAGTGCGCGTTACGGCAAGGGGACACACGTCTTGCTATCCTCCCTTTCGCCGCTGGCGGTTCGCAATGCGAGCCGCCATAACTGCGCAGCGGTGCTGTAACCAATCGGCCCGTTCAGCTGTACCAGTGATGACTTCTTGGGTTAGTGAGCGGGCCTCGTTTGCTTGCTGCAAATCAGCCTCTAATCTTCCTATCCTCTGGTGCTGAACCAGCAGTGCCTTGTCCACCACGCGGTCAGGGAGACCCATCCCGGGTCCCCCGCCGCTTTTCGCTCCGCGGGTCCTACTTTGTCCAGCCGGAGCTTGGATATCAGTTCCTCCAGCCTAACTGGGGTAACTCCCGGCTCCTGCTCTAGCTCCAGCCATGCGGCGGGGGCAAGCAACCCCGCCAGCTTGCGAGTCACCGGTGTCCACCGTCCCGTGGAGGGCCACCCGCGGGTGCGGCTCTCTCTTTCCCCCTTATTCTTCCTTCCCCAAAGAGGCATCCCTCCGCTAGTATCCTGTTCGTGACGCCAATTGTGCCCGCAAGGGCTGGGGGGGAGACACCAGCGAGAGGAGGACACTCAGGCCTAAGAATAGTAAACTATGCTTTACTGAAGGAAGGAAGAACTTGCGCTCCAATCTGCGCGGGGAGCCCCTAGGACGCGTGGAGGGGCTGCAGGGGACTCTGGCCGTTCGGGACAGCTGACCAGGCAGGACTCCGCCGGGGGGGAGTCCTCTGCGGTGCTATATTCTCCGCGCTTATCGCGGGGTTACATGGGGTCAACAGCTGGCTACATTCTTAAATGTACAATTTATGCTTATTACATAAACTGACGCGTTTACAGGCAAAAATATGCTGAGCTAGGCTACACTGTCTTTTGGCAGGGTCTGTCGGACAAAGTTCATTGAAACTGCCTGCATCCGCCGCTTACCTCCAGTTACGTACTCAGTCCACCACTTAGCTCCTCGCCAATCTTCCGCAGCCTTGCCCCTACAGCATTTATTGGTCAACAGTCAAAATACAAACTATTTGAGGGAAAGGGTCTGTTCTGACCAATTTCCCACCTTGAAAAAATGGTGGCAAATGTTTGTAAAAAGTTTTGTCACTTTCAACATTTTCGGCTCAAAATGGATTTTTGTTTTGAAATCAAACTACGAAGGGTTACAAAAGAAAAGGTTGAAATCGAAACAGAACTTGTTGAAATGATCCAAACGTTTTATTTTGAGAGACCTGAACTGACATCTTGTTTGGTTTGTCAGTTCACGGAAACAGTGGAAGTGCTGTATTTTGCCTTGTTTAGATTATGTAATATAAAAGTTGAAGTGATAACCAAGCGTTTGATAATTTTTCATCAGATTTTGGTGAAATCAATACATTCCCACAAAACATTTTGGTTTCATTGAATCAGCATTTTGGATGGAAAACTGTTCCACTGGAACACCTTGGCCCAGCTCTAAGTCTGAATCAGGTCCCAAAAACTCATGAGTGGCTTAAAAATTGTGAAATCTTAAAAGAAAATCCATGATGGGGTCTCTTTATTCCCCTTCTGATGTCGAAGCCATTAGGGGTCACGTTTTCCAATGTTCCTCTGTAACTTGCTATTTAAAAAAAGAGAGAGATCTGAGATTTTCAGCTAATCACATGACTCCAGGAGCTCAGGTCTTAAAAAAAAAAAAAAAAAAGTCAAGTATCATGAGAGCATTCAGTCCTTTTGGTGCATCTCCAGCAAGAGCAACAATTATTCTAGATGCTCTGACTTAAGACCCATCCCTGGGGAAAAGTAAAAGCCTATGTCCCACCTCTCAGGAAAGTTCTTGAATCACTGAGCTCTGAGAGATTCTGATCTGAGTGTAGGGCTCCTCAGTCTCTCCTGTTGAAGCTATCCTACTGTGGATATCTAATGAAAGAGTGATGGGAGCAGGGGGACTGGACCCTAGGTCTCTGACCCACCAGGGCTACAGAGTCATTCATTCATTCTCTCTCTTTGCCTCTGGCCGAAATGTATTCACCCACAGTGGAGCAGTCATTGCGCCAGAGAGAGAGAAGAATCATAGAAAGGTAGGAATGGAAGGGACCTTAATAGGTCATCTAGTCCAGTCCCATACACTGAGGCAGGACTAAATATTATCTAAACCATCCCTGACAGGTGTTTGTTTCACCTGTTCTTAAAAACCTCCAGTGATGGAGATTCCACAACCTCCCTAGGTAATTTGTTCCAGTGCTTACCTACCCTTACACGTGATGCTCACCCCCTAAGAATGGGACTGCATGTGATCAAAGAAAAGCAAGTAGCTGTGACACTCATCAGTGAACAAAATAAACATGGGAAACAAATTTCAACTTTCTACCGTCATTCACCTGCCCAATCTGCACAATCCAGGGGCTCACACTTATTAATTTCACCCCTCAAAGTGAGAGAGTTCCTTGGAAAAGGGGGTCTGAAGACAATGTCAAACACTAGGAAATGTTAGTTCCAGACAACAGTGTGCCCTTGTTGCCAAGAAGGCCAATGGCATTTTGGGATGTATACGTAGGGGCATTGCCAGCAGATCGAGGGACGTGATCGTTCCCTTCTATTCAACGTTGGTGAGGCCTCATCTGGACTACTGTGTCCAGTTTTGGGCCCCACACTACAAGAAGGATGTGGAAAAATTGGAAAACGTCCAGCGGAGGGCAACAAAAATGATTGGGGACTGGACCACATGACTTATGAGGAGAGGCTGAGGGAACTGGGATTGTTTAGTCTGCGGAAGAGAAGAATGGGGGGGGATTTGATAGCTGCTTTCCACCACCTGAAAGGGGGTTCCAAAGAGGGTGGATCTAGACTGTTCTCAGTGGTGGCTGATGACAGAAAAAGGAGTAATGGTCTCAAGTTGCAGTGGGGGAGGTTTAGGTTGAATATTAGGAAAAACTTTTTCACTAGGAGGAGGGTGGTGAAACACTGGAATGCGTTACCTAGGGAGGTGGTAGAATCTCTTTCCTTAGAGGTTTTTAAGGTCAGGCTTGACAAAGCCCTGGCTGGGATGATTTAGTTGGGGATTGGTCCTGCTTTGAGCAGGGGGTTGGACTAGATACCTCCTGAGGTCCCTTCCAACCCTGATATTCTATGATTCTATGACAGTCATAACAAATCTCAAGTGATATTTCCCTCCACACACCATTTCAGAAAAATCAAGCAGTGCACAAACTACAACGAGCATTTAAAAGTGATGCGTCTAACCCGAAGGACAGAATATTTTCAGACCTTTCACTTGTGTTAAAATGGAAATCCTGCCATGCTATCATGATTGGTGTGTAAGGGGTAGCAAGTGATACAACTTGGGGTCATTTGGTCAGGGGATCCTCGGATATAGCCCTCCGCCCCAATAAAGAGCTAATTTTAATAATCAAAGGGTGCTAAAATACACATGCATATGGAGAGTGTCTTGAAACTTGATGTGTCATGAGAGGGGCTGAGCTAGAAATTAGTGGTGCAAATTGGGGATCATTTAATTAAATGGTTCCCAATATATACCCCACCCCACATATATGAGCTTCTTTTAATTTTTAAAGTGCTCTAAAATCCCATGTGCATCGTGAGATTACCTTGAATGTTGGTAAAACAGAACAGGGGTTGGAGGGAAGCTTGAGGGGGCAAATACGGGGTTCTGTGATCAAGGAATTCCCAGCGTGAGCTATTCTTAATTTTCGACATGCTCCAAAATTAGGTGCATATTGAGGTTATCATTAAAACTGGTATGTTGCAACAGGGGCAGGGGTAGACTCGGGGACAAATTTGGTGTCATTTGCTCAAGGGGTTTCTCAGATACAGCCTGCTCATAATTTGGGAGCTGATTTTCATAGATTCCAAGGCCCGAAGGGACCACTGTGATAGTCTGACCCCCTGTATAACACAAGCCATCAAACTGGAGCAGATCTTTTAGAAAAACATTCCATCTTGATTTAAAAATGGTTAGGGATGGAGAACCCACCATGACCCTGTGTAATTTTAATATTCATGTTGCTCTTGAAAACCTCAGACTTTATCTAAGAGCTTGTTTACATGGGAAGATTGATCAGACTAGCTATTCTGGAATAATATAACTGGAAAACCAGGTAAACAGTGAGATGGCAAAATTTGCAGATACAAAACTACTCAAGATTAAGTCAAAAGTAGACTGCAAAGAGTTACAAAGGGACCTCACAAAACTGGGTGACTGGGCAGCAGAATGGGAGATGAAATTCAGTGTTGATAAATGCAAAGTAATGCACATTGGACTTCCAGGATGGGCAGGGATGCAAACCCATGTTCTGAAGTGTCCCTAGCCTCTGTTTGCCGGAAGCTGGGAATGGGCGACGGGGTGGATCGCTTGATGATGACCTGTTCTGTTTATTCCCTCTGGGGCACCTGGCATTGGCCACTGTCGGAAGACAAGACACTGGGCTGGATGGACCATTGCCCTCACCCAGTCTGGCTGTTCTTAACTATTTTTCAAGAGCTATTTCAGGACAACTGTAGCACTTCCAACTCAAACCCCTCTTGATTTAAAAACAGTGATGCAGAATCCACCACGACCCCTGGTGAATAGTTCCAGTGCTTAATTACGCTCCTTGTTAAAAATTCCTGCCTTATTTCCTGTCTGATGGGTCAATTCGCACCTCTGCAAGTATGCCTTGCTGCTGTGCAGAGCCCCTGCCCTCGTACCTGAGCTCCAGCTGGTAGATGCGCTCCTTCCCACCTTCGCCCATCTCCAGGGCTCCTCCAGCCAGATTCTGCTGCAGGTGGAGAGGGACGAGAGCTGGTTGTGGCTATCCAGAGCTTTGCTGGGAGACTGGGCTATGTTGGGGTGGGGGTGGGGGTGTAATTTGCTGGGGCGTGAGGCTAGTGGTGGTGCTATGGGCCGCCTTGCTGCAGGGTTGGGAGTGGAAGGGAGGGAGCATTGGACCGGAGGCTTCTGGCTGCAGCAGGGTGTGGGTGTCTTGTGTTTTGGAGGGGGGGGGGCGGGGAGGGGGTTAGTAGTGTTGCAGTGGAGGTGGGGAGAGCAGAGTGGGGTGCTGCTAAGGTGGGGGTGCCCCTGGGGAGCATCCTTGCTGGGGGTGATGTTCTGGGAGGGGTCTTTGAGGGGTGCTGCTCTGGATCCTTGGGGTGCATCCTTGCTGGGGGTGACGGAGGGCGCTGCTGGGGTGTGTTGCTGTGGGAGGGGGCCCAGTGTGAGCTGGGGGTGGTGCTGTGGGGAATTCCCTGGGGTGTATCCCTGCTGAGGGTGATGGGGTGATCCCAGCGTGGTCTGAGGGTGGTTCTTTGGGGAAGGTCCCTGCTCTGCATCTTTGCTGGGGGTGGGGGTTGCTGTGCTGGGACAGGGGTGTCTTTGGTGAGAGGTGGTGCTGGGGTGCCCGTGTGCATCCTGGATGGGGATGATGGGGGTGCTGCTCAGGACGGGAGGATCCCAGTGTGAGTCCTTGCTGGGGGTGGCGATTGGGGTTGGGATGGGATATCCTTGGTGTACATCCTTGAGAGGGGGTGCTGCTCTGGGGAAAGGTCCCAGTGTGAGTCCTTGCTGGGGAGGATGATGGGTGGGGGTCCCGCTCCCCGGGAGGAGGTCCCTGTTGTGTGTCCTTCCTGGGGGTGGCAGTTTGGGGCTGGGGGTGCAGCTCAGGGATCGTTGAGGGGTGCTGTTCTGGGCAGAGGGGTGCTTCTTGGGGTGGGATGGGGGTGTATCCTAGTGTGAGTCCTTACTGGGGGTGGCTTTTGGGGTTGGGGGTCTTTTGCTGGCTGGTGGGGGGGGGGCTGCTCTGGGAGGGGAATCTTTGCTGTGGGGGAGCTTGCTGGGGGTGGCGATCAGGGCTGGGGGGAGCGTGGCTCATGGGTCTTTGAGGGGTGCTGCTCTGGGCGGGGGACCCTCGGTGTGGACTCTTGCTGGGAAGGGGGAGTCCCATCGTGGCTGGGGGTGTTTTGGGGGGTGCTGCTGCGGGGTTGAGGGATCCTGCCTCTGCATCGGTGCTGGGGGGTGGGTCCCAGTGTGAGCCCTTGTTGGGGGTGCTGCTCAGGGTGGGTTTTTTTTTGGGGGGTGCCGTTCTGGGGGGGGGGCACCCCTCTCTCCAGTCCCAGCCACTCAGCCCGCCCGGCGCTGGCAGCATCAGTATGCAGTGGGGTGTGCCGGCGGCTCCCGCGGAATCCCCTCCCCCGGCCCCCCGCCCCGCCGCTCACAATGTCCGCTAATCACCATCGGAAAGGCGGGGCGGCCGGGCTGGGGAGCGCGGGGTGCGCGGAGCCCGCCGGAGAGGAGCCGGGACCCGCCGGGCGCCCTCCGTGCAGCCGGGGCAGCCCCAGGGAGCGCGGCGCCGGGGGCGGGCGGCCGTGCGGGGTGGGGGGGGTCTATGGAGGCGCCTGCCGGCTGCTGCCCCCAGCGCCCCGAGGCCACGGCGGATGGTCACCCCCCCGCGGGAAGGAAAGGAGCCGCCCGCAGCAGCAGCTACAGCGGCCCGGGCACCTGCCCCTTTGCCCTGGGATCCTGCCATGCCAGCCGGGTAACTCCCCCGCCTTCTGCCCCTCGGGGGGGGGGGGGGGCGCTGAGTGAGTGAGTGGGGGGCTGGAGAGAAGGGGTGCAGGGGGGTGAGTATGTAGGGCAGGTTGCATGGGGTTGGGGGGCTGGATAGAAGGGGTGCAGGGGGCTGAGTATGTGGGGCAGGTTGCATGGGGTTGGGGGGCTGGATAGAAGGGGTGCAGGGGGTGAGTATGTGGGGCAGGTTGCATGGGGTTGGGGGGCTGGATAGAAGGGGTGCAGGGGGTGAGTATGTGGGGCAGGTTGCATGGGGTTGGGGGGCTGGATAGAAGGGGTGCATGGGGTTGGGGGCTGAAAGAAGGGGTGCAGGGGGTGAGTATGTGGGGCAGGTTGCATGGGGTTGGGGGGCTGGATAGAAGGAGTGCATGGGCTCGGTGTGGTGGGCATGGGGCTGAGGGTGCCCGGGACTCAGGGTCTGGAGAGAAGGGATGCAGGACGCTGTTGGGGGCAGGGGCTTGGCTGGGGGTTGCATGGCTGGAATGTTGTTATCTGGGGGTATGGGAATGAGTGGGGTCTGGATAAAAGGGGGTGTAGGGAGCTGAATGGGGGCCAGGGGTGCATAGCTGGGGTTGTGGGGTGTCGCATGGATGATGGGGTATTGGGTGTATGAGAGTTGAGGGGGTCTGCATAGAGAGAGGGCTGGGGGCTGTGTGTGGGGGGCAGTGGGTGTGTGGATGAGGGGGTCTAGGGAGTGCATGAGTGGGGGGATCTGGGGGCTGAATATGTAGGCAGAGGGTGCTATGGGGTTCATATCTGCTGGGGGAGCCAGGTAGGGATGCACCTATGTTGGGGTGCATGGGGGCCATGGAGGGGCTATGTGTGTAGGTGCAGGGGGGTCTGTCAAGGGCTGGTGAGGGGCTGCTCCTCCCTGGTTCCAGAGAACATGGAATTGACAGCAATGGGGTGGGGGGATGCCCTAACCTGTGGGTCCCCTAACTTTAGCTGCACAGGAGGGGGCTCTGGGTCAGGATATTTGCATGAAATGGACCTGGCCTCGCCCTAGCATCTAAACCTCCCTTTGCTCCCATCCGTGCACCCACGTCTGTCTCCATCCCATGCACTCTCATACCATAAAACCCTCCACCCCAGCTGCCCTGGGAGGGAGGGGGCAACAGAGCCCCTGCAAAGAAATCTGCTCAGGCACATCCTGTGGGGTGTAAAAAGTGCCCCCCCTCCCCCAATCAGCACTGATATGCAGTTGTTGATCTGGGAAACTTCCTCCCCTACCCACCCACTTCTCCCCCTAGATGTTGGGGGAGAGCCCAGCTCTGCCCCATTGGCTGCTGGGTTGGCATCTTCTCCTCCCCACCTGGCAATGGATGTGGGGGGGCAGGGGGAGCAGGACTGTTTTGGGCTTTGAATGTGAATCCCCCATTCTCCCTCTGTGCTAGGCTGGATCCATTGTGGGAGCAAAGATCCAGAGCAAGGGGTCTAGTGAGTGAGCATTGTGCTTGGGGTGTGTGTGTGTGGGGTGGGGCTCGGAGACAGCGAGGGTCTTAGCCCAGAGCCCCAGCCCTGCTCTCTGAGCTCCGGGCCCCTCTACCTCACCGGGAGTGCAGAGCCGGCCAGAGAGCAGCCTGAGCTCAGCCATTATAGCCACAAACCTCATCCTCCACGGCATCCATCCCATTCCCCGGACTCGCACCCTCCTTCCCTAGCCCGTCTGGGGCAGATGGTGGAGAGAGACTGAGCCAGAACTCCTGGGTTCTCTGCCGCTGATCCCTCCCAGTCTGTCTAAGGAGTGGGACTGTCGGGCTGTGGAGGGAGGGCGGCCCCCCGTGGCTGGGAGCGAGTGAGGCTGTGATGTAGTCCCATTGGAGTGCAGGGGGTGAGAAGAGATGTAGGGTGAATGGGGGGTGAGGGGAGCTCTCCTAGGTGGATCCCAGAACTCATGCCCTGGGGGGCAGTTCAGGATCATCTCCCCTCTTCTCCAGGGCTTTGCTAGAGTTTGACACTCTGGGGTTGGCAGAGCATCAGCGCTTGCTCCCGGAATCTGGAGTCTCCCCAGCCTCAGAGGGACCTGTGGTGGGATAACTGTGGGGTGCCTTCGTCTGCTTTCCGGACAGCACATGGGTTGCTGGGTTTCTCAGCTTTGGCTCTTCCTGCCTCTGGAAAGGAAGGGTCGAGATCTGACTGTTCTGTGCTGGAAGGGACCGTTCTGATCTGACCTCCTGCATCGCACAGGCCAGGGAATCTCGCCCGGCGATCCTTGCCTCCAGCCCAGATCCGGGGGGGAGCTCGAGCAGAGCATTTAGAAAGAGACGTCCCATCTCGGTGTAGACTCGGAGCAGCAGAGAATCCACCCTGTCCCGAGGGGGGCTGTTCCTTGCGTTAATCTCCCTTCCCTGTTACAAACGTGCACCTTAGTTCCTGTCTGAGTTTGTCCAGCTGCCGCTCCCAGCCGTGGTAAATGGACAGAGAGCTGAGTTGGGGTTGAGAGAAGGAACCAGAGAATGTGCCTGGCTGTGCCTGGGGCTTGTCTGTCCTAGAACTGGGGAAGACCTGCTGGATTCTACCAAGTCCATCCCAGGGCTGGTCTCTACAATCTAATCTCCAGACCTTAATCTGGGCTCCCCCACTCACTACCCCTGCCCCTGCCCCTGCCCCACCACCTGCTAGTCCTGATCAAATGCCCAACAGCTACCACCCTCCTCTACAGCCCTCTTGAAAGTCCAGGGCACTTCCCTCCCCACCCAGATGTGAATTTCCAGGGAGATTTTCCCCTGTTCAGTGTCTGATGCCTCTGAAAGTCACTGGGAGTTTGGCACTTGGTTGCCTTTTTTGCGTTTGAAAATGGACCCCTCCCTTATTACCCAAAAGAGGTGAGAGGCCCAGGAGGACAGCTAGAGCTGAGAGGAATAGAGAAGGAGGCTTTGGGAAAGGAGTGGGGTCTAGTGGTTAGAATAGTGGGGTCTGGGAGTCAGGACTCTTGGGTTCTGTTCCCAGCTCTGGGAGGGGCGTGGGGGCTTACAGCAGTGGGGGGCTGGGAGTCAGGACTCCTGGGTTCTGTTCTAGATTCTGTCACTGGAATCGCTGCGGCACCTTGGGCCAGTCAGTTGGTCTGTTCCTGTTTCCTGAGTTGCGAAGCATGGATGCCCACCTAACCCCGTAGGGTGGCTGTGCGGCTTTGCTGCTGTGTGTCAAGTGCTTGGAGATCCTCAGAGGGGGAGTTGCTATGGATGTGACCTGCACGTTTGTGGCAATGACTCAGCTAGCATGCGTATATAACACAGCTCGGCCGTGGGTCATAGCCCCTGTACTGCTGAGAGCTTGGGGAGATTCTCCTTGAGCTCAAGTGTCAATGGGGGTGGTTGGGGGAGTGGATCTGAGGGCATAAGATAATGCAGCAATGTGGGAGCCGGCCGGGGTCTATTCAGTTTCATGCAACAGCCCTAGAAAGATCAGCTGTGAGTCTGTGGGCAACATCTTTGCTGCCGGTGATGCTGCAGGAGGCAGAGTGGGGCTGGAAATGGAGGATGGAGCACAGGGTACGCAGTTTTGCTGCTGGCTGCTAGAAAAATCCCCAGGGCCTGGGAGGAAGGATTCCAAGGGGACCCAGGAGCTCTGCTGTCTGTGGAAGGCAGATCCAGCTAAGTTGGTGTACCAGATTGGAGTGGTCTGGTGTAGATCCCCAAGGGGACATCGCAGACTGACTGTCCTGGGGAATCTTTATTAAAGGTCTTTGAGTTTCGCTTTAATAGTTGGGACCTAATTGCATCAGAGGGGCCCCTTCTCTGCTGCCCAGTTTGAGTCAAGGGAGTACATTTTTTGATCCCGCCTCTGCCACCCTCCCTTACTCCCTCCCCGTCCCAAGTTCTCCCATGAGGTCTCATCTATGGGGCTGCGAACTCCCAGGGTGGAACGTGGCTCGTGGGGATGGCTCCGTGGTCTCAGATTTTGCACCTAGTTTTTCCTAATGCTCATCCGTCGCCCTGCGCCGTCTGCAAACCCTCCAGCCACCAAACAACAAGCTGATGGGCAAATATCAACCCCTGCTCCCCGCCGGGGGAAAAAACCCCGAGTCCGAGAGTTTAAAAGATGGAACTGATCGCCCCAAGCCCCCCTCCAGCGTCCGCCTGGGGCCTGTGTTGCAAGTGGCAGGCTGGCATTGGTATGCACAAAGCAGCCTTCCTATTGATGAGCTCAATTTGATATGCGTGAGAGGTGTGGGCTTGGATTGGTATGTGCGAGAGGGTGCGAGTGCGGTGGGGCGTGCGTTCGGATCGGTATGCATGTGTGCGTGTGGCGGGGACGTGGGCCAGAGTAGGTCTGTGGCTGCGGGCGGGTGGAGGCTGGTGTTATGCTGGGGGAAAGCAAAGCACCTCTCCCAAACCTTGCTGTCTTCTGCATCCAAGCACCCAGGCCTGGAGGGAGGCGTGCTTCGTGCTGGAGAGAGATCCGCAGGCTGGTGGCAAGGGCACCAGGAGACGAGCCCCAAACGCAGAGGCAGATGTGGCGGCTGGGTCTGACTCGCACCAGGGTGGCAGAGGGGCGCATGCAGGCCTGGCAGGCGCGATTGGCAGCAGCAGATGCTGTCTGGGAATGAATCTGCTGTGGACACGTGAGGCCAGATTTTTCCAAGGTGCAGTTTGGACATTTTATCTTTACATGAGTTTGTGGCAGTGGACGCAGATCGGTCAGTTTTCCATTCTGCAACCGGTGCTCAGATGCCCAGAAGCTGTTTGTTATGTTTGTGTTACCTGCAAGATAAAAAACAAACGAACAAATTTGTGTTTAATTTAAATGAGGAACAATCTCAAAGCCATTTAAATGTTCTAGTTCACCCACTTTTTAATCCCAACACTTCAGCATGTTTTTAAAAGTCCTTCCTGACCTAAGCTTCCATTTATTATGATTGGGGGTCTATAGATACCACCCTAATATTAATTAGTTAATCAGATGTGTGGTCCCTAGGCATTGTTACAAACAGATTGAAGAGAGTCTTGGTAACCCAGAACTAGCTTTGGTTTAACTTCGTAGCAGATGACGATAAAAAAAAAAAGGAAAAATATTGTCTCTCTTCCCTGCTGTTTGGGGAAAGTACTCCTGAAAATAATTTGTGCAAAAGATCTATTGCTTTACCGAATGGAAACATGTCCTGTGGTATTTCTGATGGGAAAATAGAGATTTTGAGTTCCCCGGACTTGGAAAAGAACTCTTCTTAACCTCTGCAGGTTTGTACTGAATGCTGTGGATTTTAATTATAACTCCCGCTCGGGAGCCTGCAGTAATTGAGCTAAATTCATGTCATAGTTTATGCTAATATTTTTGCAATTAGGGGCTTTTAGAAAGATCTCTCTCCAACGCTTCTAGCTTCTTGCCTTGTTGTTATCAGAGTCTTTTTTGTTGTTTTTTTAAAAATTTTTTTCTCCTTGCAACAAACTTGGGGCTGTGGGAGACACGTTGGATGGGAAAGGTTTGTGTGTGAAGATAACAGGCTGTTTCATTCATGCATCTGAGGCGTGATTTTTTTATTGAAGTGCCCACACCGTGGTGATAGAGAATAACCTCTGCCAGGTGCTATTCAAGCTTCCCTCTGCATCCTAGGGCATCTGATGGTTTGCACAGTCCCTATCTGTCCATCGCTCTGCCCCGTGCTTATGCTAGTGCAAAGTGCGTACAAAATGCCCTCGCTTTGCACTGGTGTAAATGCACGAAGGCGTAGGCTGATGGGAGAATCGGAGCCCTCTGTATCAAGGCAAAGTAGTAATTAAAAAAAAACCTGGGGAAAGGTGCTGCATTGGGGGCTCGAAGGGTAGATTCTCTTTCCTGATTCTCAGAGCGGGTACAGGCTGGGAAAACCTCACATACCCCTCTTCCCTTGACTCTGCCCCATAAAGGAAGCTCCATCTCCTCTTTGGTCTCTCCGCTGAGCCTGCCTGTAAAGCTGATGACGGGGAGTTGGTGGCTTATAAGATGTGGGCATTTCACAGGGGGCAGCGCCTTTCAGAGTGACTTCTGGCCTTCAGCTTTCAGGATCCACGGCTGCAAAACTCTTAGCCAAATATCCTGTTTCTGAGCAGTCCCGTTTCGTGGTGTCTGTTTGTTTTTTAACTCCGGGGGCCTGTAGCAAAAAGCGGCCAAGAGTTCACACAGCTCCTTAGAGTATTAGCAGCACCGGCACCATGGATTTCAGATTGCAGCTTGCAGCAGGGTCCTGCTGGCGATCATCGGCAGTGCTTTCCAGGTAACAGGAAGTGAAGCTCTTGTGATTGGCAGCTCATCTATAAGTCCCAGTTCTGCCCAGATGCAGGATGCCTCCTGTAGATTCATAGAGTTTAAGGCCAGAAGTCCATCTACTGTGACTTCCTAGGGGTTTTTTGCCTTCTTCTGCCCCGTGGGGCACGGATCACTTGCTGGAGGATTCTCTGCACCTTGAAGTCTTTTTAACCCACGATTTGAGGACTTCAGTAGCTCAGACATAAGCTAGGGGTTTGTTACAGGAGTTGGTGGGTGAGATTCCATGGCTTGCATTGTGCAGGAGGTCAGACTAGACTATCATAATGGTCCCTTCTGACCTTAAAGTCTATGATTCTATGATTCTAAATACCCCAGGCCAGAGAAGTCATAGCTACATAGGACTGGAAGAGACCTCCTGGGTCATCAAGTACAGTCACGGGCAACCCCATCGTATAATCCTGTTCATGAATTTATGAAGCCCTGTCTTCAAACTAGTTAGGTTCTTTGTCTCCCTCCCCCCCGCCGGGTCCAGTTACCCATGTTTTGAGCCCGGTCACTTGTGTCAGACTAATGTTTCTCTTCCAGAAACACACCCTGTCTTCATCTAAAGCCAGCGAAAGATGGAAAATCCACCTCTTCTCTTGGGAGTTAGTTCCACCTGCCCTCCTTGTTAAATGCATGAGCCTTATTTCTAACCTGAATTTGTCTGGCTTCAGCTTCCAGGCACTAGTTTTTGTTCTGCCTTCCTCCGCTAGATTGTAGAGCCCTTTAGTACCTGGGATTGTCTCCCCATGAAGGTGCTGATACGCTATAATCAAGCCACCTCTCAATCTTCCCTTTGATAAATTAAAGAGATTGAGTTCTGTCAGACTCTTGCGATCAGACCTTTTCTCCATCCCTCGGATCGGTCACCGGAGCTGACTGCAGTATCCAGTATCGGTCTCATCCAGCCTGTACGCAGAGGGAAAATCACGTCCCCGCTTCTACTCACTACTTCCCTGTTTAAACATCCAAAGATCGCATTGGCCCTTTTCGCCCCAGCATCACACTGGGGGCTCTTGTTGAGTTGTGTCCACCACTCTGACCTCTCAATCCCTTCCAGAACGGGCCTTGAAGGTGCTCGGTCCCTGGAAGAACTGGGTTCTCAGTTCTTAAAGGTGCAGCCCCAACACCTGGTCAGTTACGCTGCCAAGGAAGTTTGTACGACAATGGTATCTTTCTTGCTGATGAATCTGATATTTTGCTGCTGCTCTCTCCCTCTTAAAATCCCAGCTCCTGAAATCACGCCATTACGTGAGAATCTCTTCTTTCATTTAGAAAAAGAAGCATGTTTCTAGCCCTTAGGGCATCAGAGAAGATTTTGAAAACATAATTCCTAAAGGCTCAAAACCCAGAAGGAAAATAAAAAGAACCCTGTATTTATTCAAAAAAGAACTGGATAATTTCATGGAGTGATAGATCCACCAGGGGCTATTAGCCAGGATGGGCAGGGATGGTGTCCCTGGCCTCTGTTTGCCAGAAGCTGGGAATGACAACAGGGGATGGATCACTTGATGATTCCCTGACCTGTTCATTCCCTCTGGGGCACCTGGCACTGGCCACTGTCGGGAGACAGGACACCGGGCTAGATGGACCTTTGGTCTGACCCAATCTGGCCTTTCTTATGTTCTTATTTCTTTATTTATTTTAAATCTCAGGATTATTTAAGCTGGTTTCAGCATTTTGTCTGGGCAGGTACATGCCCTTTGACCGTTTGGGTCAAAGCTAATTGAGGCTAGGTGGGAAACGGTTTTCCCATCTCCTGAGAATTTTCTAGATTTCAAAAGAAAAATAAAAAAATAAAAATAAAAAATTAATCCTCAATTGGGACAAAAAGTCAAAATCTCAAAAATTTCCACAACGCAAAACAAAAAAAATTTCAGTTTGGGTTACTGAAATATTTTGTTCCAATTTTTGCCTTTTTTGTGTGTGTGTCTCTCTCTCCTTTGTCTTTGAGTCCCATCGATCAGTTTAACAGTGACAATGGGGCCGAATAAAGTCTTTCAATCACTTTGTCTTGTACGTAAGAACGACCAGGCTGGGTCAGACCAAAGGTCCATGTAGCCCAGTAACCTGTCTTCTGACCATGGCCAATGCCAGATGCTTCAGAGGGAATGACCAGAACAAGTGATCCATCCCCCGTCGGCCCATTCCCAGCTTCTGGCAAACAGAGGCTAGGACACCAGCCCTGCCCACCCTGGCTAATAGCCATTGATGGACCTATCCTCCATGAATGTATCTAGTTCTTTCTTGAACGCTGTTATAGTCTTGGCCTTCACAACATCCTCTGGCAAGGAGTTCCATAGGTTGACCGTTGTGTGAAAAAATACTTCCTTTTGTTTGTTTTAAACCTTCTGCCTATTAATTTCATTTGGTGACCCCTAGTTCTTGTGTCATGAGAAGGAGTAAATAACACTTCCTTATTTACTTTCTCCACACCAGTCATGATTTTATAGACCTCTATCATATCCCCCCTTAGTCGTCTCTTTTCCAAGCTGAAAAGTCGCCAGCCTTATTAATCTCTCCTCATAGTACCAGCTTTATAGCTTTGTTTATCTTTAAACCTCTTTGTTCTGTGTCATTCTTCGCCATCTCTATCCAATGCTGTGACGAAGTGGGAATGTTCTTAATGTTTTCTCTGAATACTGTGTGGGCGCCTCAATTTCCCCTGTGCATTTCTTAAGTATCTAGGTGATTGGATAAGGGTGTGTGATTGTTGCAGAGCCCTAGAGGGCAGGGGTGTGCAGAAGAGAATGGCCAACACCCTGTCTCCTGGCACCTGATAGCCTGGGCCCCTCCCCTGCAAGGTGCCAACTGAAGGTGTTAGAGAACAAAGAGACCAGGTGGCCTCCTTACCTGGGAAAGAGCCAAAGGCCAGAGGCAGGGCTAGAGGGAGTTTTCAGTTTGGAGCTCGCTGGGGAGATGCGGGGAGGCCCAGAACCTCCAAGATGGACCTGACTGAGGGGTCCTGTTTTCTGTACCTACAAGTTCTGTTTTAGACCATGTTCCTGTCGTCTAATAAACCTTCTGTTTGATTGGCTGGCTGAGAGTCATGGTGAATCTCAGGAAGTGCGGAGTGCAGGGCCCTGACTCCCTCTCACTCCATGACGATGCATCCTTGGTCTTCCTCTATTTCTGGTTCCTTACACTCTGATTAGTATCATCACGTGTGGTATCCTATCTGTGTCCACTCCTGACGCGTATCCAGACCATCACAACCGTCCTTCTTGAATGTTCTGGAACAGTGTCAATTAAGTTACATTTCAAAATGAAAACCTGAAACTTTTTGTTCAGAAAATGTCAAAATGGCGTGCTTGAAAAAAGTTCCAAAATTGTCCAACTTTTTTTCAAGATGGGAAATTCATCAAAACCGACCCTTTCCCGCATTTTCGGTTTGTAGCACTTAAATCTACATTTTTCAGGGGGGAAAGCATTCATCAAAATTCCAGCATCATCAGCTGCTAATGAAAGGGTGAGCTGGGGTGTGTATGCATGAGACAAACTCTTAAGAAAGAAGAGTCCTGAGTTTCAGTCTCCAACCAGTCTGTAACTTCCGCACTTGCTAATGCTGAACTGTGTAAAAATGCAAATTCGGGTAGGATTGAGCATAGTAGCCATCACATCAAATTGCTTCAGTGTCAAGCAGAAAGTTCTTTATACTTTTGCCCATTGTAACATCCCATGGCAATGAGTTCCACAGGTTAATTGTGCAGTGTGTGAAAAAATATGTCCTCTTATTTGTATGAAACCTGCTGCCTATTAATTTCCTTGGGTGCCCCCGGTTTTTTGTATTCTGGGAAAGGGTAAATAACACTTCTATAGTCATTTTTCCCACACCATTTATGATTTTATAGACCTCTATCATATCCCCCCCTTAGTTGTCTCTTTCGTGCCTTGAACAGATGTTTTCAGAGAACTAGCCAGGATGACTCCAAGATCTTTCTTGAGTGGTAACAGCTGATTTAGACCCCATCATTATATATGTATAGTTGGGATTATTTTTTTCCAGAGTGCATTACTTTGCACTTATCAGTGTTGAATTTCATCTGCCATTTTGTTACCCTGTCACCCTGTTATGTGAGATCCATTTTTAACTCTTTGCAGTCAGCTTTGGATTTAACTATCTTGAATAATTTTGTGTCATCTGCAAACTTTGCCACCTCACTGTTCACCCTCTTTTCCAGATCATTAATGAATAAGTTAAACAGTACGAGGCCCAGAACAGATTCTGGGGGGGACCCCACTGTTAACTCTCCATTGTGAAAACTGACCATTTATTGCTACCCTTTGTTTTGTGTCTTTTAACTGGTTACTGATTCATGAGAGAACCTTCCCTTCTTATCCCATGACTGCTTACTTTGCTTAAGAGCATTTGGTGAGGGGCCTTGTCAAAGGCTTTCTGAAAGTACAAGTACATTATGTGGACTGGATTACCCTTGTCCACATGTTTGTTGACCCCCCTCAAAGAATTCTAGTAGATTGGTGAGACATGATTTCCCTTTACAAAAGCCGTGTTGATTCTTCCCCAACAAATTGTGTTTGTCTATGTGTCTGAGAATTCTGTTCTTTAGTATAGCTTCTAACAGTTTGCCCAGTACTGAAGTTAGGATCACCTCTGGTGCCTTTTTTAAAAAAATCAGCATTACATTAGCTCTCCACCAGTCATCTGGTACAGAGGCTGATTTCAGTGATAGGTTACGTACTACAGATAGGAATTCTGCAGTTTTGTAGTTGAGTTTCTTCAGAACTCTTGGGTGAATCCCATCTGGTCCTGGTGACTTATTGCTGTTTAATTTGTGAATTTGTTTTAAAACCTCTTCGACTGACATATCAGTGTGTGATGGTATCCCATACGGTCGGTCCCTAAACCTCTGACTGCCATAAGCCGGGACGGGATGGATCACTTGATAATTCCCCTGTTCTGTTCATTCCCACTGAAGCATCTGTCACTGGCCACTGTTGGAAGACAGGATCCTGGACTGTTGGGCTGACCCAGTATGGCCATTCTTATGTTCTTATTTGTCATCCAAAAAGAATAGCTCTGATGTGGGTCTCTCCCCCACATGCTCTGCAGTGAAGACGGATGCAAAGAATTCATTTAGCTTCTCTGCAATGGCCGTGTCTTCTCTGAGTGCTCCTTTAGCACCTCCGTTGTCCGGTGGCCCCTCTTGATTGTTGGGCAGGCTTCCTGCTTCTGATGTACTTAAAAAAAAAAAAAAAAAAAAATTTGGACAGTTTTTGTGTCTTTAGCAAGTTTCTTCTCAAATTCTTTCTTGGCCTGCTTTATTATCCTTTAACACTTACCCTGCTGGAGTTTGTGTTCCTTCCTTTATCCTTGGTAGGATTTGAATTCCAGATTTTAAAGGATGCTTTTGCCTCTAACAGCCTTTATTACTCGGCTGGTTAGCATGGAGGTATTCTTCTGGTCCTCTTATTGTCCAGACTGGGGCGGTTAAGGTGCGACCACCTTTCTGTATGGACAAAGCCTGACTGGAAGGAAGTCTTCTGGGCAGGGACTGCCTTTGTGTTCTGTGTTTGTACAGCCCCTGGCATGACGGCTTGGTCCATCACTCGGGTGCCTAGGTGTTACCATAATACACCTAACGGTGTTAAAATGTACACAGTGGGGTCCTGCTCCAAGGCAAGGGCTCTCAGGTGTTACCATAATACACCTAATAGCAATTAGTATGCATGGCACAATGGGGTCCTGCTCCATGACTGGGGGCGCCAAGGGGCTACCGTAATACACCTAATAGCAATTAGTATGCATAGTGCATGGTGCAATAGAGTCCTGATCTCTGATTAAGGCTTCTAGATGCTGTGGTTATACAAATAATTATTATTAATAATAGGGCTGCTCTGGGTATAAATTGGGACCAACTTTATCTCCCTGAGTCCTGTCTGGAACCTGAGTGCACTGAGATGGCCAGAAATCTCGCTCTGTTTCTCTAGTCCTAACTCTCAGTCCCCACTTGCTGTAACAGTCACTGCAACGTAGCCAAGTGGCTCGGCAGCAGTTCTGCAGAAAAGGACCTAGGGGTTACGGTGGCCGAGAAGCTGGATATGAGTCAACAGTGTGCCCTTGTTGCCAAGAAGGCCAACAGCATTTTGGGATGTATAAGTAGGGGCATTGCCAGCAGATCGAGGGACGTGATTGTTCCCCTCTATTCGACATTGGTGAGGCCTCATCTGGAGTATTGCGTCCAGTTTTGGGCCCCACACTACAAGAAGGATGTGGAAAAATTGGAAAACGTCCAGCGGAGGGCAACAAAAATGATTAGGGGACTGGACCACATGACTTATGAGGAGACGCTGAGGGAACTGGGATTGTTTAGTCTGCAGAAGAGAAGAATGAGGGGGGATTTGATAGCTGCTTTCAACTACCTGAAAGGGGGTTCCAAAGAGGATGGATCTAGACTGTTCTCAGTGGTGGCAGATGACAGAACGAGGAGCAATGGTTTCAAGTTGCAGAGGGGGAGGTTTAGGTTGGATATTAGGAAAAACTTTTTCACTAGGAGGGTGGTGAAGCACTAGAATGGGTTACCTAGGGAGGTGGTGGAATCTCCTTCCTTAGAGGTTTTTAAGGTCAGGCTTGACAAAGCCCTGGCTGGGATGATTTAGTTGGGGATTGGTCCTGCTTTGAGCAGGGGGTTGGACTAGATACCTCCTGAGGTCCCTTCCAACCCTGATATTCTATGATTCTCTGAATGTGCCCCAAGGGCGCTGGAGCTTATCTCAGCTCTGTCTGTTTCCTGCTGTCAGCTTGGATGTGTTCCGTGGTGTTGGTGTGGCTGGCTGGGACCCCGAAGGCTGAATCTGGGGTTGGGGTTCCAGCCGCACCTTGACCTTTGCCAAAAGGGTCCGCCTTGCTGCTAGAGATATTGCTGTCTCAGGGGGGTCGGTACGGACTGGAGCTGGTTGTACAGCATTCTGCTACTGGGAAGTGCTGATTCGACCAGAACCTTTGGACAGAATGTGTCGATTGTTGTCAAAAAAAAATTTGCAGGGAATTATCAAAACAAAACCAACCGTCTCTTTTGTTCAGTGTTTGTACAGTGCTTGGCACAACGGGCTCTTGGTCCAGGACTGGGGTTCCTAGGTGCTACCGTAATACACCTAGTAACAATAAAATAATAATTACTCCTCTTTGGAAGCGCGCTATTCTGGTCAATTTGCCTGTGTAGACAATCCCTTAGTCTGTCTGTATATGTGTACGCGGAAGCTGGAGGTGTAGCCGTACCCGGGCTAGCTCTGATCGAGTTAGCGCGCTAAGTATAGCCGTGAGCCCCAAGTACAATCCTTTCTGAAACCCAGGTTAGATTCTCAGGGCAGCTAGTCTCCCCTGCCAGCCACGCCACCGCAGTGACCGTGCTATTTTTAGCACACTAGCTCGATCAGAGCTGGCGCGGGTATGTCTGCTTGAGCTGGGAATTACACTGCTGACGTACTTCTCACTTCCCCATCTGCACTTCCCTGTCTCACAGAGGGGCTGCGAGGGTACCTCCGTGAAAGATGGCGAGGCACTCAGGTATCACAGTAAAGATGGGGAGGCGTCGTTAGGAGCCATACTATGGAGAGGAGGAACGAGCAATTTGTGATGATGAGGATCTTGCATGTACCATACACCAGTGCAAAGTGGGTGGGAGAAACGCCACCTCCCCAGTTTGCATGGGTGCCCGTGGCGGCACAAGGTGCAGGGGGATGGAGAACTGGGCTGATACTATTCAGGAGTGTGTGGAACCTGCGGTCTGGGTCAGCCTGGGAGGTGAAGGGCCAGTGACAGCATCTGGATCCTCACATCCTCCAGATCAGCACATCCCCAATGTTCCTGCCAGTTTGGGGGTGTGCTGATCGGGAGTTCCTGCTTGTGGGGGAAGGAAACCAGCTCAGACCCACTCAGGCTCTGAAATGTTCCTTTTTTAAAGTGTAATTTTGTAATTTCTCATAAATGATCAAAATCCAGATGGGCCCTGCGTGTGCCTAGAGTGTAAAATGTGAAATTAACATACCAAGTTAATTTTATGCACCTCCCCCCATCTCAGGTTATCTAAAGAAGGCACATGAGCTTAGGGTTAGAGAGAGAGCGACTCTGTGGTGTGTGCATGTGGGCAGGGACGGGGGGTGTGGGGGAGGAGGGAAGGGCTGGGAGTCAGGACTCCTGGGTTCTGTCCCTGATTCTGGGAGGAGAGTGGGGACTAGTAGATTAAATCAATGGGCTTACAAGTCAGGAGGACTGCTGCCGGGTTGTTCTGAGCACTGCACTGATTCACTATCAAGAGGGCGATTCACGTCCCACAGCGCCTCAGTTTCCCTGCCTGTAAAACAAGCGCAGTAATCCTGGACCCATTTTTATGAAGTGCTTTGAGATCCCAAGATACACCCGAAACAGTTGGACACTTGCGGGTGCGTGTGGCAGACAAGCCGCCAGGACCAGCAGCCTGGCAGGAGGCGCTGCTCACAGCGGGGTCGGGTGCGACCTGGATTCTTGGTGAGCATCAGGGGCTGGGAGGGTGGCCCAAAGCCAAGAGCAGGGGGAGCTGAGAAGCACTGCGGGGGGGTGAATGTCTCTTCATGGGATACCCTGGCCAAGCTGGGATGTGCCCTGGCGGGGTGGGGGAGGGCAGTGAGTCAACTCAGACCTTTCCATCTGGGGCATCTGGTTTAAGGGGAGGAGGCAAAGAAAAGGCCCTGAGCTGCTTATGGCAGTCCTTGCCCCCTTCTGCCAGCGCTGCGGAGATGGGGCAGCTTCCTCTCAGCTGCTGCCCTAGAGGGGGTGGCTGGGAGGAGGCAGGGGGAGCTGCTGCCGCAGCATTTACATCTGTGTGAGGATGGTGGGGCCGGCCCGGAGCGATACCACGGGGCTGCCCTGGCTCTGCATTGGACGGCCCTGTCCCCCGCTCCAGGGCCGCGGGCTCACTGGCTCACGCAGCGGGTTGGATGTAGAAAATGGTGAGGTGCCCACAGGGAATTCGCACCTCGGCAAGGTGGCTGGGCGGGGCAGAAAAAGAGGGGAGACAGCTCACTACAACCCTCTGTATCCTGAGTGCCCCCTTCCTAGCTCTGGGAGGGGAGTGGGGTCTGGTGGTTAGAGCAGGGGGGACTGGGAGTCAGGACTCCTGGGTTCTATCCCCAGCTCTGGGAGGGGGGTGGGTTCTAGTGGTTAGAGCAGGGGGGGCTGGGAGCCAGGACTCCTGGGTTCTATCCCCAGCCCTGAAGGAGAGTGGGGTCTAGTGGTTAGAGTGGGGGGGGGGGAGAGCCAGGACTGCTGGATTCTGCCACTGACTCACCGTTCAACCTCGAACCCCGGAGCACTCCCAGCAGCAGTGGATAGTGCTTGCGGCCACGCAGCCTTGTTCTGACTCTGTGGATTGTGTGCATGGGGGAGGTGGGCTGTTCAAGCTCTCGTCCCCCTCTTGATCCCTCCCGCAGTTCCCTCCCTCCCATCCGGCTCATGTGCATCTCCCCAGCAGGAGCTGTGGTGTTTGCTGGTGTCCATGCTAGTCACTGTGCATTTGATGTATTACGGTAGCGCTGAGGAGCCCGAGTCACGGACCAGGCCCCCATTTTGCCAGGTGCTGCACATTTGTATTGCTATTAGGTGTATTACAGTAGTGCCTAGGCGCTCCCCTTGTGCAAGGGGCTGTATCTTTTTATTGCTATTAGATGTATTAGGGTAGCGCCTAGGCGCTCCCCTTGTGCAAGGGGCTGTATGTTTTTATTGCTATTAGATGTATTAGGGTAGCGCCTAGGCGCTCCCCTTGTGCAAGGGGCTGTATGTTTTTATTGCTGTTAGGTGTATTAGGGTAGCGCCTAGGCGGTCCCCTTGTGTGAGGGGTTGTATGTTTTTATTGCTGTTAGGTGTATTAGGGTAACGCCTAGGTGGTCCTCTTGTGTGAGGGGTTGTATGTTTTTATTGCTATTAGGTGTATTGGGGTAGCGCCTAGGCGGAGGGGCCGTACAGACACAGAACAGAAAGACGGTCCCGGCCCGAATCCGATCCCTCAGCTCAGGGTTCATTCCCTTGCTGGACCCCCCTTGGTCTCGCCACTGGCAGCCTTTGGGTTGAGGCTGCAGCAGCTGAGCTCGTGTCTCCCTGGGCATCATGGTGCCTTTTTAACCCTTTACCCTCCCTGCCGGCCAGTGGCTCTGAAAGCCCTTTGCAGACACAGAATCGGGCTGAGCTAGAGCAGGGACCCCTTGTGCAAACTGATGTCAGCGGTTCTCTTCGCCGGTGGGGAGGCCTATGCCCCAGCTCCTGAGGTGCGGTTGAGGCCATTAATTATGCGCCCACCCACCCTGAGAGGAGGTGAGCGTTTTTCTCATGGGGGAGAAACTGAGGCACAGAGAGGGCAAGGGTCCTGTCCAGGGCTGGGGTTAGAAACCAGGAGCCCGCATATGCAGCTCTGGGCTTTAACCACAGCCCACGTTCCCGCAAGGGTTGGGGAGGCGGAAAGTCAGCTCTATGATTGTCGAAAGGCTTGGCTACAAGAGGGCAGGTTGGCCCAGTGGTTAAGACTCGAGCCTAGGCGTTGGGAGACTTGCATTCTATTCTCTGCTCTGCCACTGACTTCCTGTGTGACCTTGAGCAAGTCATTTAGGCGTTCCGTGCCTCAGTTTCCCCATCTTTAAAATTGGGATAACAGCCTTGCCATGCCCTGCAGGGCTGTTATGAGGATAAATCCATTAAAGATTATGAGGTGCTCAGATACTGTAGTGATGGGCACCATATAAGTTCCTAGGATATATGGGTAATTTACCAGACACTATAGCTATACTGGTATGACTCCCTGGCACGCCCAGTGCCAGGGCGTGTGTGTACGTCTATACAGGATCTGTGTCTCAGTTATACCAAGTAAGTGGCAGTTGATCAGATTTTTGTTTTTTAAATTAAGCCTTAATGACACCCTTAATGAGTCAGATTCCGTTCGTTTTTTCTGTCCCTGGTACCCTTCCTCTTCTGTGCGTATGCTCAAGCGGCTTGTCAGCTCTCTGGGAGCAAGGCCTGTAACTTCCCCCATGTCCAGGTTACTTCTGGGGGGTGTCTGGCCTTAGCCCCTCTGTATCCCTTATTGTTGTTATGGTGGAGGCCCCAGTGAAAACTGGGAGCCCCTCAGGCCGGATGCTGCCCAGATGCAGAGTGAGAAACAGCCCCTGCCCTGAAGGGCTCACTGTTTACATTGCCAAAAGGTGGGAGGGGAAACTGAGGCAGGGAGCAGGGCTGTGATACTCAACGCCACATAGGGCTAGAACCCAGGTCTCCGGAGTCCCAGCAGAGTGCTCTACCCACTGGGCAATGTTACCTCTCCCCTAGGTATTAAATTGCCCTTTTTCGCTGGGCCCCCCTTTCTGATCCCATACAGAGAGAGCGGCAGGTGGCTGTTGCTACCCACACCCCTGACCTTTCCTGGGGCTGCCATGGCAACGTCACCCTGTAATGCCCCCTTTCCCCCCAGGTTACTCCTGGGTGGGGGCCCGAGGAGGAGGTCAGTGGTGACAAGCACCCACGCTGGGAGTTCCCGTCCGTGGCCCCAGGCTGAGGGATCCCTGGTGTCTGTTGGAAGACTGTGACAGCCAAACATAATCCATCCCGCAAATTCTTAGCGCTGGTAGGGGATGGATTCAGAAGGTCGAGAAAAAAACTCAGGGGTCATCCATTTTGGATCTGGTCTTGACCAACCGGGATGAATTTGTTGGGAAGGCGAAGGTGGTCGGGAACTTGGGAGGAAGTGCTCAGGATCTGATCGAATTCAAGCTCCTACAGCAGGGGTGGCCAAGCTGAGCCTGAGAAGGAGCCAGAATTTACCCGTGTACATTGCCAAAGAGCCACAGTAATATGTCAGCAGCCCCCATCAGCTTCCCCCTCTCTCCCTGCACCTCCTGATCAGCTGGTTCGTGGCCTGCAGGAGGCTCTGGGGTGCAGGGGGAGGAGCGAGGGCACGGCTGGCTCAGGGGAGGGGGCGGGAAGGGGTGCAGTGGGGGCAGGGCCTGTGGCGGAGCCGGGGGCTGAGCAGTGAGCACCCCCTGGCGCATTGGAAATTTGGCGCCAGTAGCTCCAGCCCCGGAGTCGGGGCCTGTACAAGGAGCCGCATCTTAACCTCTGAAGAGCCGCATGGGGCGCCGGAGCCACAGGTTGGCCACCGCTGACCTACAGGAAGGAGGACACGAGAACTGCAAAACAAGGACCCTGGACTTGAGAAAGGTGGATTGCAACTGACTCCGAGAAAAAGCAGGCGAGGTCCCATGGACAGACCAATTGGGAAGAAAAGGAGTCGAAGGGGGTGGCGGTTCCTCAAAGGTGTAATGCCAGGTGCTCAAAATCAAGCTATTCTGACGCAGAGGAAAGATTTAAAAAAAGCCACAGGAGGCCAATGTGGCTGCACAAGGCACGTTTTAGCGATCTAAAAACCCAACGGGATACATTCAGGGAATGGAAGGAGGGGCCCGGCACCGAGGAAGCATACATGGGAATAGCGCGAGCGTATCAGGGCAAAATCAGGAGAGCCCAGGCAAGGAATGAGTTACGGCTGGCAAGGAAGGTTAGAGACAACAGGACGGGGTTCTTCAAATAAGTCAGATGAAAAAGAAAGATCACGGACAGTGTGGGCTCCTGGAGAAGGTGAGCTGGGAACGGAAGATGGTAGGAACGCAGAGCTGCTCAATGCCTACCTCGCCTCAGTCTGTAACACGTGACCGGACGACTAGCGAAGTTACCACAGACGACGAAGGGGACGGGAGGCAGGTCGGGATAAGTAAAGAACACGTCACAGATCTTCTGACCAATCTGAATGAAGTCAAATCAGCAGGGCCGGATGCTCTTCACCCAGGCTACTGCAAGAATTAGCTGAAGAAATCTCGGAGCCACTGGCGATAATACTTACAAACACCTGGGCGACAGGTCCCGGAAGACTGGAGAAGGGCCAGCGTGGAGCCCTTCTTTACAAAGGGGGAGCCGGGGAGCTATAGACCAGTCAGCCTGGCTTCGATACCTGGAAGCTACTGGAGCCAGGTATAAACCATTCCACTGGCGAATGCCTGGAGACTGAAGGGGCGATCACTAGCAGCCAACACGGATTTGCCAAGAACAAATCCTGCCAAACCAGCGTGATTCCCTTCTTTGACAGCATAACTGGTCTGGTGGATGGGGGAATGCGGTGGACATCCTATACCTGGACTTCAGCCAGGCTTTTGACACAGTCCCACGTGACATTCTGATAACTACGCTGGAGAGATGCGGCTCGGCAGAACTACCATTAAGTGGATACGTAACTGGTTAAACAGCTGCAAACAAAGAGTAACTATCAATGGAACGATGTCGGATTGGAGAGAGGTCTCGAGTGAGGCTCCCCAGGGATCTGTTCTGGGTCCGGTGTTGTTTAACATCTTTATTAATGGCCTGGAGGTAGGAAGAGAGAGGAGACTGATCATATTTGCAGGTGACACAAAGCTGGCGGGGCGGGGGGGTGGGGTTGCCAACGCTTTGGAGGACAGAGCGAAGATTCAGAGGGATCTTGATAAATTGGAGAACTGGGCTATAGACAACACAATGAAATTCAACACAGACAAATGGAAGGTGCTTCAGTTAGGGAAGAAAAACCAGATGCACAAATGCAGAATGGGGGGTAACCGGCTTGGCAGCAGCACGGCTGAGAAGGAGCTGGGTGTGGTGGATCCCAGCCCCAACGTGAGTCAGCAATGCGATGCTGTGGCCAAAAAAGCAAATGCAATTTTGGGTTGCATTAATACCTCCTGCAAGTCCTGGGAGGTGACAGTACCGCTCTGCTCGGCGCCGGCTGGGCCTCACCTGGAGACCTGTGTCCGTTGTATAGGAAGGATGTAGAGAAACTGGAAAGGATCCAGAGGCAAGCGACAAAGATGATCAGAGGGTGGAACACAAGCCGCATGAGCAAAGGCTGAAGGAGCTGGGTATGGTTAGCTGGGAAAAGAGGAGAGGAAAGGGGGACACGGTAGTGGTCTTCAGATACTTGGAAAGCTGCCCTAAGAAAGCTGGAGAAAAGTCGTTCTCCCTTCCCACAGAGGGCAGGACAAGGGGCAGTGGGTTCAAACGACAGCCCAGCAGATGCAGATTAAATCTCAGGAAAAACTCCCTCGCTGTACGAGCAGTAGGACAATGGAACGGAGGCCTCGGGGGGTCGTGGAAGCTCCTTCCCTGGCGGTTTTCGAAAGGAGGCTGGAGCCGTCTGTCTTGGGTGGTTTGGACCCAGCAAATCCTGCACCTTGGCAGGGGGTTAGACTAGAGGTCCCTTGCGATCCCTTCTGACCCTGTGGTTGTGAGATTCTATCCTGTTGAGCGCAATTAAAAAAGCGGAGTGGGCAGCATGCATGGGGCAACGCCACCAGCAGGGGGCATGCTGCCGGGCACTCCCATGGGAGCAAAGAACTGGAGAACATAACACCCCCCCCCCCCCACACACACACACGTACACATACTGCTCCCCCCTACTGCAGCAGAGGAAGAACTAGGGGAGAGCTGAGTGATGGTCTAGGATCGCGCACTGGAGTGGGAATTTGGACACCTGGGTTCTCATCCCAGCTCGGCCGCTGATCTTATCCCTTTCCCCCTCTGTGCCCTTTGTGTATTTAGACTGTGAGCCCTTTGGGGCAGGGTCTGTGTCTGGGTGGCGCCCGGCCCGACGGGGGCCCCCGATCTCGGTCGCTGTGCATCTGGGCGGCGCCTGGCCCGGCGGGGCCCCGATCTCGGTCGCTGCGTGTCTGGGCGGCGCCCGGCCCGACGGGGGCCCCGATCTCGGTCACTGCGTGTCTGGGCGGCGCCCGGCCCGACTGGGCCCGATCTCGGTCACTGCGTGTCTGGGCGGCGCCCGGCCCGACGGGGGCCCCGATCTCGGTCACTGCGTGTCTGGGCGGCGCCCGACGCGACGGGGCCCCGATCTCGGTCACTGTGTGTCTGGGCGGCGCCCGGCCCGACGGGGCCCCGATCTCGGTCACTGTGTGTCTGGGCCGCGCCCGGCGCGACGGGGCCCCGATCTCGGTCACTGTGTGTCTGGGCCGCGCCCGGCCCGACGGGGCCCCGATCTCGGTCGCTGCGTGTCTGGGCGGCGCCCGGCCCGACGGGGGCCCCGATCTCGGTCGCTGCGTGTCTGGGCGGCGCCTGGCCCGACGGGGCCCCGATCTCGGTCGCTGCGTGTCTGGGCGGCGCCCGGCCCGACGGGGGCCCCGATCTCGGTCGCTGCGTGTCTGGGCGGCGCCCGGCCCGACGGGGGCCCCGATCTCGGTCGCTGCGTGTCTGGGCGGCGCCCGGCCCGACGGGGCCCCGATCTTGGTCACTGCGTGTCTGGGCGGCGCCCGGCCCGACGGGGGCCCCGATCTCGGTCACTGCGTGTCTGGGCGGCGCCCGACGCGACGGGGCCCCGATCTCGGTCACTGTGTGTCTGGGCGGCGCCCGGCCCGACGGGGCCCCGATCTCGGTCACTGTGTGTCTGGGCCGCGCCCGGCGCGACGGGGCCCCGATCTCGGTCACTGTGTGTCTGGGCCGCGCCCGGCCCGACGGGGCCCCGATCTCGGTCGCTGCGTGTCTGGGCGGCGCCCGGCCCGACGGGGGCCCCGATCTCGGTCGCTGCGTGTCTGGGCGGCGCCTGGCCCGACGGGGCCCCGATCTCGGTCGCTGCGTGTCTGGGCGGCGCCCGGCCCGACGGGGGCCCCGATCTCGGTCGCTGCGTGTCTGGGCGGCGCCCGGCCCGACGGGGGCCCCGATCTCGGTCGCTGCGTGTCTGGGCGGCGCCCGGCCCGACGGGGCCCCGATCTCGGTCACTGCGTGTCTGGGCGGCGCCCGGCCCGACGGGGGCCCCGATCTCGGTCACTGCGTGTCTGGGCGGCGCCCGGCCCGACGGGGCCCCGATCTCGGTTGCTGTGTGTCTGAGCAGCGGCCAGCACAATGGAGCTCTGATTTCAGGTGTTACTGTAATATTAGTAATCTAAGATTATTAACCTCTCTGGCAGCTGTTCCCTGTACGATGCAGACAAATAAGTGAATGTGTTGGTCTGTACCAGCATTGAGAGGTCCCCAGAGTCAAAGATGGGGGTGTTGCTCTGGTCTCACAAAGAGGCGAGAGGTCCAGCGAGCCTGGTGGTCTCTCCCATTTATCCTAAGGAGAGATTGTGCCTGTCTCCATCGCTTATCCTTGAAGGATACCCCTGCAATCTTAGCTTATGCCCTACGCCCTCCCAGCAAGTGATCCACTGTTATCTAGGCCATGTGCCCGTGGGCAGCTCCTGCTCTGGGGACCCAGCCTCTGCTTGAGCAAAGACCACGTCTGCATAGCAGACATCTGTCAGCATGATGAACTGGGATCTCTGACCCACAGTAGTGCCGGTGTCCCCAGCGTAGATGCAGCTATCCTGGCAAAGCAGGAGCACTCTGCCGTGCTGGTGTAGCTATAGCTGGGTTACATGTCTCTGGTGTGTGTTACCAAGTGAGAGACAGTCCCTGCCCCATAAACTTCACAAGGGGTGGCTTATTCTCCCGATACAGGCCTGGGAAACTGAGGCACAGAAAGGGACTTCCCCAGGGTCACTCTGCAGAGCTGGGACTAGAACCCTGGTCTCCCATGTCCCAGGTCTATGCTCTATCCGCTAGGCCATACTGTCTCCCACAGAGATAACCCTAGTCTCTCCTCTTCTTCATCATCCTGTAGCCCTTGGCAACAGCAGATGGGTCTTCAGCAACAGGAGCTTCCTCTGTCTGTATGTTGGCTCCCTGGTGGGGGGAAGAAAACTGACCCTCTCTCGCCTCTTGTTCTTGTAGGAGGCCTGGCCCTTCTCCAGAGGCAGCCGCTCAGAGACTGCCTGAAGTCAGCCGATCTGGAGCACAGTGCCCCGAGTAAAGATGGCAGCCCCGTTCGGCAATGAGGTGAAGTGCGTTAGCGTAGAATGGGACTTCTTGCAAGGACTGTTGGTTAAGAATCAGCCAGTGCCCTGGTAAGATGCTGAAGAGGATGGATTCTTTGCACATACATAGCCCCTTCCACCTGCGTGTCTGGAAACACTGTACAGGCATGGGTTAATAAAGCCAGACAACCCTCCCCTCCCCCGCAGAGATGGTGTTGTCCTTGAGGGAAACTGAGGCCCAATGAGACGTAACTGCCCAATGTCACTCAGCAAGTTAGTGCAGAGCCTGGGACGAGAACCCAGAAGTCCTGGCTCCCAGTCCCCCCCGCCCCCATTAGATTCCACTCCCCTCCCAGAGCTGGGACTAGAACCCAGGAGTTCTGGCTCTCAGTCCTGCCTCCTCTAACCACTAGATCCCACTCCCTTCCCAGAGCTGGGACTAGAACCCAGGAGTCCCTGCTTTCACCACGAAACACCACTTCCCCCGAACTGGGAATAGAACCCAGGAGTCCTGGCTCCCAGCCCCCGCCCCCTGGAGTAACCACTAGATCCCACTCTCCTCCCAGATCTGGGAATAGAACCCAGGAGTCCTGGCCCTCAGTCCCGCCTACTCTAACCGCTAGACCCCACTCTCCTTCCAGAGCTGGAAATAGACCCCAGGGGTCCTGACCTCAAACCCTTCTTGCTCAACTCACTATACGCTTTCCCCCTGAGTTGGCAATGGGACCCTGGAGTCCTGCCTTCTAGCCCCCTGCTGAACCCTTTGCTCTTCCAGCCACTCCCGATGGTGAGGATTTCCCCAGGCCCGCTTGCTGACAGTCTCTCATCCTGGGGTAGCAGGGACCAGCCTCCGAACATCGGGCACCGAACCGAACTGTCGCTCTGCCGGTTTTAAGGGTCTTCTCCCCCACCCCCCAAATCTCTGAAGGGGGAAACCCTGGGGCTGACACATCCCACACAAATGCCGACCCCTCCATTCGGCCACCGGCAGGGCTCCCAGCTGGAGGCTGAGCTGGCCAGCAGCCAAGTGTGTAGAGAGTTTTCCACGGTGTCCGTGGGGAGCCGTCACTGAGGGTTGTGTCCTCACGGGGAGAGGACCCAGAGCTTTCCGTGGTTATTAGCCGTTCTGTGAGTCTAGACTTGACGTTAGACAAACACGTCGCGGCAGCTCCCGGGACGACTCACGGCCAGAATTGCCTCATGGGACACACTGGAAATGTGCCAGCGAGTGCCCCACCCGCTCCTGGGATCCCTCGTCTGATGCCACCAGCCCCACAGCAGGAGCCCCTTCCATTTAGGGATCCCCCCCAGCCAGGCCTGCCAGCTGCAACAGTGCTTGTGTCTAGAGCAGAGGGAACATTTTTCAACAGACTTTTCCTGGAGAAACGCAGCTCTCTGTGCTCCGAAATGATCCATTAATTCGGGGCGCGCTCGGCAAATAGCTTCAGCGGAGGAAAAAAGGCGATTTTATTGCAAAAAATCTTTTGTTTTGACCAAAAAGTTTTAATTGTTTTGAAATTAATTTAACACCTCCCCCCCCAAAAAAATTTTTTTTGTTTTGGATTGACCTGAAATGTTTTGATTGATTTGGAATGAATTTTTAAATAAGTTTTTGGTTCAACACAAAATTTTAAAAAAAAGAAACCATTTGTTTCAGTGGAATCAAACCAGATTTTTAAAAATTTTATTCAATTTTTCGGTTCGGTGCCTGAACTGCAAAACCCATTATTTGCTCAGCTCTGCAGCGGGCTGTGTGGTGGCAGAGATACCCCTGTGGTGACTCTCAGCTAGCTTGTGCTCACGCTACGGGGCTTAAAACAGCAGTGTAGACATTCCCACTCGGCCTGAGTCCAGATTCTGAGACCCACCCCGTTTTCTGGGTTTCAGAGCCCAGGCTCTGGCTCATGCAGGAACATCTACACTGCTATTTGAAGCCCTGAAGCTTGAACCTGAGTCAGTTGTGGGCTTGGAGGCTCAGTGCCATGGGGTTGTTTTTTTGCAGTATAGATGCACCCTTGGTGCTTCAGAGAATACGTTCCCTCTTTGGCTGTGGATGGAAGGGGGGGCCTAATGAGGAGGGCTCCAGGTGACCAAAGTTCAATTCACTGCCCCTTGGGCGGGTTGCTTAGGCTGCCCCGGGCCTCAGTTTCCCCATCTGTAAAAGGGGGATGTCTTTAAAGGGAGGTTGGGAAATCCATGAATCTGGAGGAGTTCAGTGCTGGAGGTACCAGATGCACTATTTTAAAAATTGTGATTTAAAGAAAAAAAAGCGAGGGATATTTTTTTTTAATTTGTTTTGTGGGGCCGGGTTGTCAGGCCGGGGGTCTGGAGTCCATAGAGCAGACGCAGTCTGGGAAGCAGCAGGACCAGCCCACTCTCAGACCCCCTTGCCACGATGTCCTGTCCAGAGCCAGACGTAAGGGTGGATTTCCGCTCCAGTGCCTGGGTGCTAGCAAATGAGAATGAGGGGACTGAGCCTTCGGGGTGCTGGGTCTCTGTTCTCCCCTCTAGTGTCAGACCCTCTGAGCATCCCATGGGCCAGTAAATTCCTCATGTATCCCTTCTGCGCTCCCCAGAGGCCCTGCCGATTTAGCTCCTCTAGCCCTCCGCACACATCCTGGAAGGCACAGCCTCTTTCCCACGTTCTGGCTACTGGGCACCAAGCAGTCTGGGCCCTTCCGAAAAATCAGGGGGGGGAAATTCATTGTGTCTCCACCCACAATGGAAAATGTTCCGAAGCAGCATTGCATTGTGGGGGCAGGCTGGGTAGCTGCACGTGAGGTGGGCGGGGGGGCTTGGGAGGCGGGGGCCCTGTCTGGTGGCTGCGGGGGGACCAGTGTTGCCTGGTTGAGTCGGGAAGATGGTGGGTGGGGAGCAGCCCCCCACCCACAAACCCTCGCACTCTCTAACCCCGGTCTGTGTGTGCTCCCCCTCCCCGCAGTCTGCAGGCCCTGCGGAAGGAGAAGTCCCGCAATGCCGCCCGCTCCCGGCGCGGCAAGGAGAATTTCGAGTTCTACGAGCTGGCCAAGATGCTGCCCCTGCCTGGCGCCATCACCAGCCAGCTGGACAAAGCCTCCATCGTCCGCCTCACCATCAGTTACCTCAAGATGCGCGACTTCGCCAGCCATGGTGAGCCCCCGTGGGGGCTGCGGGCCGAAGGGAGCCCCCCGCCCGGCCCCGCCGGCAAAGGTAAGAGCCAAAAGCCGGGGGGGGAAGCAGAAGAAATCGGGGCTCCCCTCACTGCATCCACCTGCAAGAACCCCCCCTTAGTGGTCAATGCTGGAAAAAAAAAAAACCCATGGATCATGAAGCAAAGAGGGATTATACTCCATTTACTGTCTCGTCTATCTAGGGAGGTATTTACACTGACCCCCCCCATCACCGTGGTATCTGACCCCCACACAACCCCCCGTGGGGCAAGGCAGGGCTGTTGACCTAGCATGACCAACCCTAAAGGTGTGAAAATCACAGCTCGGACCTCAAAATATCATGAGATTAGCCAGCCCCGAGCCCATGAGATTATTAATATTATCTTTCAAAATAATAATGGGGGGTTTCTTGTCTGTCTTTTGTTTAACACCCCCTGCCCATCCCCTGGTGCACCGGTGACCATTACTGGTGCCAGGGCTCACTCTTTTATTAAGCTGATTCTCAGGCCCTGCTGCAGAAGTTCTCCCCTGCACATCTGCCCCTCAATCAGTTGGGCCTCTCCCCGCCCCATCGGCTCTGCCCCATATTTGCAATCAGGGGAGTGAGGTGATTAAGGATCTGGGCCTACGTCGACTCAAGCGAGGCCGTACAAGAAGGAAGAATTGAATTCAGGGCTTGGCTAGCGCCCCAGCTGTGGCCATTCTTCCCCTCGGCTTTCTGCCCCAGAGAGCTTATAAACTAAATAGACAAGACCGGCCACGGCCAGGAGGGGAAACCAGAGGCCCAGGTTTGCCCATAGTCAGACAGCAAGTCCACCGTCGAGCCAGCAATAGAATCCAGATCTCAGTCTGGTGCCCTAGTCGCTGGCTCTGAAATATTACCTTAGAAGAGTCCCTTCATTAGCTGCTAGCAGCAGTAGACTCTTATCCTGCGTGTGGACCAGCCACAGCAAATTTGGCCAGCTCCTGGGGGTTCCTGATGTGTGTCCAGTGAGGGCATTGTGACTCCTCCATTCCCCCCCTACTCTCCCAGCTCTCCCTGCCCTTGTCCTTTCGAAGGGGCATCGGCTGCTCCATTCCGACACATGTGTGCGCTCCCTCATACCCAGAGCGCACAGAAAATAGCATTGATTAGCCACGCAATAAATCACCATTTAAATAATGCAGCTTCCAAGTGTGTAATTAAGCAAATTAACTGCCTTGGAAGAATACAGGCTTCCAGCGATTTCTGATTACTGTCATTACCCGCGGGATAGTTATCAGGCAAATAACATGTGTTCCCTGAAATAGGGATAAACATCTGCCTATTGTTCCAGGGGAGCTGGGGAGACCAGCCCCGTGCTGTCCATCCCTCCCGCACCACCACCCCCGGGACATTCACGCGTAGACGGATTCCGACACACAGCCGGCTTAGTTTGCGTCTCCTTTGGCGCGCGGAGCCAAAATCTGTTGGCAGAGGAATTATGATAATGACGAGCTTGGCAAGAGGATGCCTGAGAACTCGATCTGCTTTTGATATCATTGCAGCTGGGTCTTAGGCAGGGGGGGAAAGGAGGTGCCATGATGGGGAGTGGGGCCTAGGGGTTGTGAGTGGGGGGATCAGGATTCCTGGCTTCTGTTTCTGGGAGTTTAGGGGCTAGAGCCAGGGGATGAGGAGGACTAGGATGCCTGGGTTCTTTTGCTGTGTTTGGGAGGGAAGTATGATGGAGAAGTGTAGCGGGGTGGTCACCCGCTCCTGCCCTGAAGGGCTTGAAATCAGCCCTGGGGTGGGGCTGTGGCTGGGAGCAAGCAGTTCCCGGGCTGATTGGGGGAAGCAGGCTCAACGGGGGCCATGCCCCAATCAGGGCCCAGCTGGCCCTTATCAGAGAGCCGTGGGCCAGGAACACAGAGTCTCCTCTAGCCGTGGAGGGAGATGGGCCTGGCTGCTGGGGAGCGTACCAGGGTACCTGAGGTGGCGCTGGGCTGGGGGAAGGCCAAGGGAGCTGGGGAGCTCTGGCCTGGAAACCCCCCAGGCTGCAGGCCTAGTGGAAAGCCAAAAAGGGTCCTGGGGTTGCAGGGGGCAGCCCACGGGTAGGCAGAGGCAACAGGTCCAAACCCCCCTTGCCTGTGATGATTGGCTTATACGCTGCAGTCCGCCCCAGTGTGCGGGGGCTCAGTGGTGTCTGGCAGTAGCCAAAGACTGAGGCGAGGTGGGGATAGTGGGTGGGGGTTCGCCGGGGAGGGGAGACCCAGAGACTGTGGGGGTACTTGCCAGGGGGCAGCACCCTGGCTAAAAGGGGCACCGGGGTCCGGGAGGGACGCAGGGGCCAGCGGCAAGCAGGACACCGGCCTGTAGAGGGTGCTCCAGAGGCTGGAAGAGCTAATTCCCTGAGAGACCAGCAGGAGGTGCCGCAGGGGTGAGTCCCGCCCCGTGACAAGGGGTTAGAGTGGGGGGAGGAGGAGTCAGGACTCCTGGGTTCTGTTTCTGGGAGGGCAGTATGGTTTAGGGGTTAGAGCCAGGGGGTAGGGAGGAGTATGAGTCAGGATCGCTGGGAGAGAGGGTGTGAGCAAGGGTTTAGAGAAGGGTGGGGGCCTGGGAACCAGGACTCCTGGGTTCTAGTCTCAATTCTGACACTGCATGACCTTGGACAAGGTTACGCTAGCTCTAAAGTGAGGATCCTAACCTGCCTCTTGGCTTCCACCTGCAAAGCACGCCAGGTGCCAAGCGGTAACTGCAAAGCTTTTCCTGCAGGCTGTCATTTAGGGGGTAAGCCTATATTTGAGCCCTTTCTTGCCTCAAAAGTGCCCTGCGTGTTATGACTGGACCCCCACCTTTGCAGTAGGAAATACCCTTGCACATTCAAATATCCTGGTGAACGTTACTTTGAAAACAACAAACAAAATAATCCCGATTTCCTGACACCGTGTGAGCTGGGGAGCAGATCGGAGCGCTGTCGTTGTTCCTGATAGATAATCCTGAGGCACGGGGTCACGCAATGAGTCGGGGTTAGAACCCAGGAGTCCTGACTCTGAGCAGCGCTTGTTCCATTAGAATACAGGTGACCTAGGGGTCGAGTCATGCTGAGACGCCGTTCTGGTACCCAAACTTCCTTTTGTTGGACTGGCACACTGATATGACTCTGTACAGTAATAATCCTTATACAGCACCTTTCATCCGTGGATTTCAAAGCCTTCTTCGAAGGCAGTATTTTGGCTCTAATGTTTGGGGAAACTGAGGCACACAGGATGCGACCACAGCCAGCTGGGAATCTTTCAGCTAAAACACATTTTTGTTGGAAAATACCGGTTGGTCAAAAGGTAACATTTCCTCAGGAAATTTTAGACAGACTTTTCTACTTGAAAAATGTTTGGGGCGGGGGGATTTCCAAATTGTCCGTGTTTTTGTTTTGACATATTTTCAGAATGATTTTCTGATTTTTCTGATTTTCTAGTTCATAACTACTTTTTGTTTAGACAGTTCAGCAAAATCAGAATAATTTTTATTTTTTTAATGCCTGAAATCAAAAGGAAATAGTTCAATGGACCCCAACTCAAATATTTTATTTTATTTTATTTTATTTTTCAGTTCATGAAAATTTTTGAGGTTTCGACTTTTCTTCCTGATTTGGGACGGGAAAACCTTTTGATATCTCACCACCAGCTCTAGGAGAGATTTTACCCTGGCAGAGATGGAAATAGGACCCCATCCTGACTCTCAGGCCAGCAACCCGCCCACTAGGCAACACTGCCTTAAAATGCCCCTTTACTGCTCTCAGTCCATTTCTGAGCCTGTGCAGAGAGGGCAGGCAGTTGCTGCTGCTTCCCACATTCCACCGGCTGGGGTAGGGGAGTTATTCCTGATCCCTTTTGGGGTTGCCGTAACAGCATCACCTGGGTTCTTGACACTTGTATCCTCAAAGATGAGGAGGGAAATTCAGCTGCCCTTAGTGGGACTAGGGGAGATGGCTGATAGAAATCATGGTTCTAGGTCATCAAAGGTGTTTAGCTACTGAAGGAAGTCAGGCATGTAAATACCATGCAGGATCTGGGCCCTTGTCACCGCTCCTGGGTGTAGTGATGTCTCTGTGTTTGAGTGAGAGATCCACAAGGGTTATAACATAACTCCGCATCTCTTCCCACACCTGCCTGGGCTCAATTTCCTTCCTCCTACAGGCACCGAATCATCTCACAGGACCCTGGATTTGGCAATTGCTCTGGTCCTAAAGTAATGCATCCCCCTCCCCATTCTCAAATAAAGCTGTTGACCCGAACCATTTCTAGTGCTAATTAGCATCTTTGACCCGGGGCCAATTTCCTAATCAATTGCATTAGTGAAATTAGCGGCATTTATGCTGACAGCAAAAGTCTTCCAGGCTTAACCAGGGAAAATATTAAGGTCACATTGATTAATAATCAGCAGTTTATTAAACATCTGCAGAGAGCCCAATTGCTCAAATTGCTCCTAATTTGACAGCAAAGGCAGTCTGATTTCCCTGAGTCATCCAGCCACCCAAAGCTGAGCTGAATTCTGGAAAGAAAAATCCAGCAAGATGCTGCCAGTTTTGGGGATGGATCTCTGAGGTTTGAAAAGGGGCCTGCTGGCTCCAAGACCAACTTCCGTTGTTTTGGTGGGTGCTGGGAGTCAGGGCTCTGAGGCTCTGCTCTGACATCTGGGAGGGGAGTAGGGTCTAGTGGGTTTAGAGCAGTGGGGGCCTTGGTGTCGGGATTGCAGGGTTCTGGTCTCAGATCTGGGGGAGGGTGGAGAGGTGTCCTTTGCTTTAACCACTAGATGAGGAGTCAGATTTCACGGGCCAAGATTTTCAGACCTGGCTAGAGATTTTGAGAAGATGCTTTTAAAAGTCTGTGTGGGGGGGGGGGGGAGCCCTGATTTTCAGAAAATGCTGATCACTCGCACTCTGAAAATCAGCCCCTTCTAGGTACACAGCTTGAGACCCCTTAAAAGCAAGGCCCCCAAAATGATTAGTCACTTTGGAAAGCATTGGCCCCTGGGTAAAACATGACTGGCTCTTGTCTGTGCATGCACCGATGCCCTCTGCTGCATGGGATCAGAACTGCTCACCTGTGTGTCATAGACCCCCTATACTCCTAACAGCTAATGGTGATTCTCCTTTAGTTGAAGTGGCAGGGTCTGGGCTTCTGAAGCCGTGAGATCTGAGTGCTAGTCCAGCCTTGACATTCTGAGTGGTCACGATGTAGTTAGCGTGGTGACTTGCATGTACTTGTAAAACACCAATGGTCTGCTGAAATGCAGCGATGCGGAGAGCTCTGTGTTGTACTGTTTAGCAGAAGAGGGTGAATAATTTATTTATTGAAAGTGGCTGAGGAGGCGGTAGGACAGAGATTGTGTCCGTCTACGTTAAACAGCCCCCGTCACCTCACCACAGCATCTGAGCACCTCTCATTCTTCAACCTCACAGCGCCTCTGGGAGGCAGGGCAGAGCTATTATCCCAATGTACAGATGGGGAAACTGAGGCACGGAGCGGCAAAGTGACTTATCCAAGGTCACACGAGCAATCTGTGCTGGAGCAGGGGATTGAATGCCTTTATTTGTGCTGAGTTAGGAACATGTGAACTACCAGGCTGGATCAGAGCTGAGGCCCATCTAGCCTGGTTTCCCGTCTCGGACAGTGGTCTGTGCCAGATGCTTCAGAGGAAGGGGTACGAACCCCAGAATTGCAGATTTTGGATAAAGCTGCCCCCACGTTTCTAGATCCAAGGCCGGAAGGGACTGCTGTGATCATCTGGTCTGACCCCTGCATAACCCAGGCCAGAGAACTTCCCCACAATAATTCCTAAAGCCAATCCTTTAGAAACACATCCCACCTTGAATTAAAAATTGCTAGTGATGGAGAATCCTGGGTAAATATTTCCAGTGATTAATTACTCTCACTGTTAAAAATTTACTCCTTCCCAAGGATTGTGGTGGATTCCCCATCCCTGGCGGTTTTAAAATCAAGATGGGATGTGTTTATAAAAGAACGTGTTTAGTTCAACCAAGAATTAATTTCTGGGACGGATGACAGTAGCTAGAGCAACGAGGCACTGGGAGTCAGGACTCCTGAGTCCTATGCAACCTCTGGGGGAGATTATAGTTGGGTGGCATGGTTCTATCCCTGGCTCTGGGAGGGGAGTGTAGTCTAATGGTTAGAGCAGAGGACTGGGAACCAGGTTCCAGACGGGCAGGGAGAGATCAAATCTAAGCATCCCCCCGTTTGTGCTCTGACTTGGATCCCACCATCAGCTGTGCTAAATTTCCTCCAGCCTTGTAGCGGAACGAACGAGCGTTGGGCTGCGAAGGGTTAATGCAGGCATATGGAATTTGTCTAGGAGTGATGGCGAGTCGGGGGGGGGGGCCACAGTGGCCGAATTCTTCGCTTTAATGGTGTTATTGTGCATGAGAAGGAAGCCGGGGGGACGGCGCAGTGGGCTACACATCTGTGAATCTTCTTTTCAATTAGAGCAACGGGATAATTGGCCAGGCAGGGTTTGCACGGTGGGATTCCTGTGCAGCCAAGGAGCAGAGAGCCGGGTGCGGATTCACCAGTGCGTCCCCTGGCGGGTGGGGAGCAGCTGGATTGGCTTTCGGGCTGGGATTCTCCCAAAGCAGCCCTTCTTCTAGACGGAGGTCTCGCTGCTCCCTGCTGGAAGGCATTTGCCGCTGGGGTGGAGTGTGGAAGGCAAGGAGCTGTTTTTAACAGCTGGGCACGTGGCAATTCAGGACAAGAAGGACTGTCTGGGAGAGAAACAGGGAGGCAGAACTGCCCTTTGGGCATGATCCTGGGGCTCTTGCAAATGGACTGTGGGCCTTGGTTTTATACCTGATCCCAAAGACAGCATCTTTGGCTACCCAGACCCATGCTGCAGCATTGGAGTCAGTGCTGGCTGCCAGGGGAGAGCACTCCCTCCTGAGCCCCCATCTGGCAGTACAGTGTCCCCTAGGGCTGCACTGGGACATTGGGGTCAGCTCTGACTGCAATGGGGGAGCACCCCCTGCTGCGCCCACTCCCTCCAGCACAGTGCCCCCTAGGGCTGCACCGGAGAATTGAGTCTGCTGCAAGGGGAGAGCGCCCCCTGCTGAGCCCTCACCCCTCTGCTGGTAGCACAGCGCCCCTAGCTCCATTCTGGGGCTCTGGGGTCAGCGCTGGCTTGGAAAAGAAAGTGGATTCTATTGGATCACTTGCCCTGCTCCCTGTGTTTTAACTTGGATGTCTCCCCGCTAAGAACTTGCCAACTTCATAGCGTGACGGGTGTATGCGAGATAAGATGGTTGGCGGAGGGTGGGCACTGGCATGAGTTGGCTACAGCAGCTCACAAGAGCTGGTGTCACGCTACAGAAAGTCGATCCGCACCCCGTGGTGGGGGGAAAGATAGCTGGATCTTCAACCCTGGGAAGGGGGGTTGTGTGCAGGAGACCTACAAAGGGCTCACGGGCTTGGTGGCTGGAAGGGCCTGTGCATTCAGTGACCTCAGCGCTTTGAGCAGAGCTGGGCAAATAACGACAGAAGAGAGTTTGGAATCAAAGCCCCGAGTTTGGCTTGCCATGAATCTTGGGGGTTCAGCCAGACCCCCCCCCACACACACACACACACACTCCCAGAGCTTAGAGCAGAGAAGTGGTCACAGCTGGTGAGCCTGGACAGCAATCTAAACTTGCCCCCAAGAGTTTCATTTGGGTGGACCAGTCCTTGAGGAAGGGAAGGGAGCGTGAAGACAGTCAGACGATGCTTTGGCAAAGCAGGAGACGATGCTAAGGCATGATGGTTCAATTCATCTCTCCAGAGCCTGATTCAAAGGCCCCTTTCAGCACTCTGGCCGTGTTATTGGGACCTTAAAGCGGCCATAAACGACGCTCACCCCACAGCGTAAATGATAATCAGCCCTGTAGAGGCTAAGGCAGAAGGGACCATTCTGATCACGTAGTCTGACCTGCGTAACCCAGTGATCCCTGCATCCAGCCCAGACCTCCTGCTCTCGCTGGAAAGACGCCGAGTGAAGGAGCAGCCACGCCAACCCTGGGGCATTTGTTCCAGTAATTACTCCATTAAAATGTTCACCCCTGTTTCTAGTCTGCATTTGGCCAGCTTCAACCCGCATTCATGAGTTCTTCTTCTGCCTTTGTCCGCTCAATTAAGAGCCCTCCGTTGTCAGAAATCTCCGGGCGTAGGTGCTTGTGACCCGCAATCAAGTTGCCTTCTCTTGAATAAACTAACCAGGCCAAGTTTCCTGAGGCAGATTTTCTGGTCCTCTTGCCTATGGAGCCGGGAGGCGTGATCCTCGTGCTCTGAATGCACGGCTGGCTGAGTGGATCGAAGCATTCAATGGATAAAAATATCTCGTATTGTTCAACAGCTGCACCCTGAATAGGGGGCTGGCTGGCTCAGGAGATTGGCGGCGACATGGGGAGGGGCCCAGCTAGTTTGCAACAGGGTCAGTCTGTTGCTGAGAGCTGTGGCTGTTTTGATGGCCTGAGTGAAGTGAATTTGAGGGGGTTCTCAGCAGGACAGTGAAGTCTGCCACCGTGGTTGGCATCAGCTGGCCCCCTTGACCGGTAGATTCAGCAGTGAAATTGTTAAGGACCGGGGCATGGGCAGTCACGCCTAGTGGATGGAGCCGGAGTCAGGCCTCATGGTGCCGGCAGGAGTCAGAGCCAGGGTTGCAGCTGGGAGTCGGGAACCAGGGGTCAGAGGCCTGGGTCAGAGCCAAAGTCAGGGATCAGAGCCGTGGGTCAGAACTGGAGTGAGCCATGACGGGCAAGGCTGAGTGAGGCGTGGGCGAATGCTTTGAGCAGCCTGCTGGTGCTGCTGATCTCAAGAGCGGGTCTGCTAGTCCCCTCAGCCAGTCGGGCTGCTGGGCCAGCCAGGCGGCTGAAATGGGCCCAGCCACGCTCGTGAGACTGCCGGGTGTTAAGTGAGCAGGTAAGCAGGCCAGCTGCGGGTCCTTAGTCTGGACAGAAACCCGGGATTAAAAGGGTCACAGAGCCGGGCCTGCATTCTCGCCCCTGCAGCCCAGCGTGCCATCTCCAAATCCCAATGAAATCAAAAGACGCTGGAACGCTGCCGCCCAAATGCTGGATCCGCTCTATGGATACGTCAATTTTAAGGCTATTGAAGGGATCATTAGATCGTCTCGTCTGACCTCCGGCATAACACAAGCCACAGAGTTTCACCCAGTGAACTTTGCAGTGAGCCCAGTAGCTTGGGTCGGACTAAAGCATATTCCAGAAAGGCAGCTGGTCTGGATCTGGAGCCATCAAGAGACGGAGAACCCCCCCACTTCCCTTGGGTGTTAGTTCCTATGGATAACCATCCTCACTGTTAAAATTAGGGGTCTTTTTTCTCGTTTGAATTTGCCTGGCTTTAGCTTCCAGCCATTGGTTCTTGCTCTGCCTTTCTCTGCTAGATTGCAGATCCCATGAGTACCTGGGATTCGTTCGCTGTGAAGCTACAGAGACACTATAATCAAGTTGCCTTTGGATCCTCTTGTTGTTTTGAGCTCTGTCCCTCCCTGGCATTTTTCCACAGCCTTTTAAAAACGTGGACACCAGGACTGGATTCCAGCATCGGTCTTACCCATGCCACAGACAGAGGGACTGGTGGATCTGGCGGCTTTTTACAAGCCCCGAACTCTGCTTTGAAGGAGAAGCGACCTGCTTCGTCGGCAGCCCAAGACAGGGTCCAATCTGTGATACCCCAGCTGGGGAGTTCAGGCTTGTGAGACCTGGGGTTTATTTCCAGCTCTGCCACTGAGATGCTGACCTTGGGCAAGTCACTTCACTGCCCCAGGCTTCAGTTTCCCTGTCTATAAAATGGGGATAATGTTGCTGGCCTCCTTTGTAAAGTGCTTTGAGATCTGCTAGTGAAAAGCGCACTATAAGAGCTTGGGGTTATCCTCTGTGTTTAGGGGGCTCAGGTACTGTACTGATCCGTAGGACAGACCCTGCACAGAAGGGCTTTCAGTGGAAACAGACAGACAGGAGCAAGGGTAGGGAATGGGATTCAGCGTACAAGGAAAATGATCAGGGTTTGCATTTGCCATATCTTCAGACCAACATGTACACACACCTCCCCAGCAATCCCTTGATTAATTTGAAGGTAGAAGTGGCATTATTATTATGTATTTGTATTATGGTTGCATTTAGGAGCCCCACTCATGAACCCCACTGTGTCAGGTGCTGTACATTTTTATTGCTATTAGGTGTATTATGGTAGCACCTAGGAGCCCAGTCATGGACCAAGCCCCCATTATGCTAGATGCTGTGCATTTTTATTGCTATTAGGTGTATTATGGCAGCACTTAGGAACCCCAGTTATGGCCCAGGACCCCATTCTGCTGGAAGGCACTGGATATTTTTATTGCTATTAGATGTATTACAGTAGCACGTAGACATTGCAGTCATCATGGCCCAGGTCCCATTGTGCTAGGTGCTGTACATTTTATTTCTATTAGGTGTATTATGGTAGCACCTATGTGCTGCATCGTGGAGCAGGAGCCCCCCGTGCTGGGCTTTGGACAGACACAGAATGTAACGAAAAGCCTTGCCCCAAGCCACCCTGAGGCTCTTGAAGCAGAAGCTGTGATTTTTAGGCAATCACCAACTCCTGCAGCGGGGGGCTGAAAAACAAAAAAACAACCCCCCCCACCAAATATCATGGTTCAAATCAGGCGAGTTGCGGAGTTGATGACCTGTCCTGGTGTATGATTAATTTTCTATGTACGAGGTTTGGTCCGTCCGTCTGTTTCACTGGACCACCAGCCCGTTCAGAGACCATCAGAACCTCACGGTGTGATGGTAAAGCTGCAGGCTCTGAGTATCTGGGGCTGGCGTCCCGTGCCCAAGATTCAGAAATTTCCACTTCCCACTTCAAAGTGGGGTCAAAGGAGGGGAGAGGTGTGTTGGTGGCTTGGTGCCCCCGGAGGGGTCCAGAGAGCTTGTTGTAACACGGGCAGCGGGAACTGAGTCCTGCCTCTTTCATGCCGAGTAGAATATCCTGCTCAATTATTCAGCAGTGCTGGCTTGAAAAGGAAGGAGTCTTTTTGTGAAGGTGGCGGGGGGAGGGAGGAAGTGAGGTGCCTTTTAAAGAGAAGTCTCAGCTCAGGAGAGAGCGTGTTGGGCATGCACATGTGCGTGGGCTTTTCTAGTTTCCTAGAGATTAGGGCTGGGGTGAAACCAACAAAGCAAACCAACTTTAAAGCCCAAACCCCAAATTCTATGTCAGGGGAGCGCAAGCTCAAAAAGGGAAGCTGAGAGCCTCCCCTTAGGGAAAATCTATCTCAGTCTTGGTATCTTTTTATTTTCAAAAGCTATGCTCTTCTAGCTCCACCACCAGATATGGGCTGGATGCAGGACCACCTGTGGGGGAGGGAGGCTCTCTGGCATGGGTTATGTAGATCAGACTTTGGGTTTGTCTAGACGAAGAGTTGGTGCCCAGCAAGCTGGGGCGTGACTCTACAGCGAACTAGCCTGCTGCACGCTCCGTCTGGGTGGACCCCGCTACGGCAGACTAAAATTTCTGTAGTGTGCAATGCCGTACTCCTGTGTCAAAGCGGAATAGATCAAAGCACACCAGACAACTTTTTGTGCGCAGCGGAGTCACATCCAAGTTTGACGCGCGCTAACTCCTCGTCTAGACGAGCCCTAAGAGCTGGTTGCATTCTTTTAGTGAAAACCCCAGATTTGGGGCACTGAAACATTTTGTCAATGCGTGTTGGTTTCGCTGAATATGGCGTGTTGAAAAGTATCCGAAACAGGGCAAATGTTTTGGGTTTTCGGTTCAAAATGACTTTTTGTTTGGAAATTTCCTTCCAATTTTTTTTTTTTTTAAACCGAGTGTTTTGTTTCGGGTTGAAGAGAATGTTTCTTTCAGTCAGAAATGATTTTTTTGGAATGGCCAAGGAACCGAAAAATTCACAATGAGCCCAGCACCGTCTGGCTGGGTGACCGGCCTGGGGCCTTCTTCTAAGCATCCCTTCTGGCGAGGGGAATCTCCTTGTGATCTGGGTTATGGTAGTACCCAGAGGGCACTGCTCCCTGCCCCTGGCTATGTGGACGGAGTAAGGTTTAGTATCATTTTGGTGGTGACCGAAACATAGCTCTTTGCCTTCCCTTGGTTGAGTTGCTCCACTGATTTGGTTTTACAGCCCAGTCTTTCCTGCCTATGACCTCTGCTTCCCCTCCTCACTGCAGTAACATTTAGAGGGGGAAACCGAGGCATGGAGCGGTGGTGCTGTGATTTCACTGTTGTTTTGTGTTTTGCCCAAGGTCACGCTAAGTTAGCAGAAGAGTTGGGGATAGAACCCATGATGTCTTGAGTCCCAGCCACCGCTGTGCTAACCACTAGACACTGCTCCTCTCCCAGAGCTGGGATAGAACCCAGGAGTCCTGACCCCGGTTCACGCTGCTTATATTATTAGGCATCACTCCCTTCCAAGATCCAGGAGCCTGACTCTGAGCCCCCCCATCTCTAACCACTAGACACCACTCCCTTCTTAGAACTGGGAATAGAACCCAGGAGTCCTAGCTCGCAAATCCCCTGCTCTAACCACCCCTCCGCTCCCAGAGCTGGTTAGAGAACCCAGAAGTCCTAACACCCCTTCACCTGCTCTAACTGGGGTCTGAGGTTGGGGCAGTGACTGGTCAGACGAAGACAGGACCGGCCCCAGCTCAGACCTGGCAGCGGCTCCCTTCTGGCTCTCTTCCCCTGCCACAGCACAGAACTTCAGCAAGGAATTGATTCTAATCTCAGCGATTAAACCCCTCGTTAGCCAGAGGGCCAGATATTCAGATCCTTGCACAGCCAAGGGCAGAGATCGCTGTTGGAACTCGGCCTCGTTAGCTTGATTTCCCCACCCCACCCTGTCCCCTGGTTGGTCCAGTTTCTCTGGGCGCTGTACATCCAGCTGATAGAATTAACCCTAGGGCTGCTGGCTCTGATGCACAAGGCGGGCTCGGAGCTGGGGTGACACTAGCCCTTTCCTTGGCCACTGTAGAGCAGGGACCAAAGCCAGACTGGGGCATGGAGACTGAGCGCCTTCCCTTGGCAGGGGGAGGTGTCGGGGGAAGGTGGCCCTGCCTTAACTTCCCATGGGGCAGCCCAGAGTGCAGGGGGCTGCTGTGGGGGGCGGGGACGGTGTCCAGCCCACACTGCCAGAGGAACGGTCACGGATTTACAGGCTCTGTGCTATACCCCAGCCTTCAAACAGCCACTGGGGGGTAACCCCAAGGACCCACACAAGGGCAGGCCGCGTGCTCTCGGTGACTCTGAGCCTTCGGGCTCCAATGCGCCCTTTTCTCACAGTGACCCGACTCCATCTTAGTTCACCGTCCCAGGACCCCCCTCAGAATTCCCAGCTAGGGGGAGCCGCCCGCTTTCCAGCCCCATGACATAAAAGGGGCCAGAGCCCAGCGCTGAATCCGGGCCCAGGATCGGAGGATGTACGTTCCAAGCCCTTACCCTCCAGCGGGGTAGGGCGGGGAGCCAGCAGTGCTGTCGGGCGAGTCCCCACAGAAGGGCAGGAGAAGCTGGGTATATTTATCCCCTCAAAGACCTGAATCCAGCGGGCGGACTGGATTGCAAGTGCAGGGGGGCATGCTCCCCAAACCTCCCCACTCCCCCCACCCCGCAATGGCTTGTGCTGAAGGCTGCTCCCCTCTGACGCCCAGGGCCTGATTCTCCTGCTTCACCAGCGCCAAGCGGTCGTGCAAGGCGACTGCACCGATCCCCTCCTCCCTTTGTGTTTCGGCAGTGTGAGGCTCTGACCCCAGGCCTCATGCATTTTACACTAACTTTGCATGCCGGTGCAAGGGATCGTACTAGGGGCTTGGGCGGCAGTGAAGGATCATGCCCTAATGGTGGCTAGAAATCGAGGCCATGGCTAAATCGGTGGGGTGGCAACTGGGCTAAAGCAGTGACACCCTCCTGCTCGGGAGGAGAGAGGGCTGCAGGGTCTGGTATAGGCGCTGCCCAGAATTAAAGGGCTGGCACTTGGCAACACGGAGCCCTGGGGCTGGAGCCTGGCGGGTGAACGTCAGCCAGGATGTTCTGATGCAAACAGCTGCTGGCTGAACTCCTCCTACCTGGGGTCCGCTACCTCCAGAAACCACCAGCCCGGAGGCCGTGGGCTGGGTGAGCCATGGAATGGGAATGCCCCCATCAGACCTGGAAGCGTGTGGGGGGAGCTCGCCCTGCTGCTATGCTGGCTGTGCCCAGTCTTCCGGGCCACCCACCGCTCCCTCCTGCTGGCGTCTCTACTCTGGTGCTCAATAGGAAGGGTAGTTGCCAGCGCTCCGGGATCCAGTGACAGACAAGCCCCCCAGGTCCTGGCAGGCACCGGGCTGTTTGGGGCAACCCACGGGCCGTGTTTCTGTGTCAGGGCAGGAACTGGCCTCTCGCTCACCTGCCGGCCCGCCCTGCACCTTGGAACTGGCAATGACACACCTGTGGGGAAATCGCCCGGGGCAGGTTAGAGGGGAGTGTTGGTTGGTGACTAGAGGCCTGGGAGTCAGGACTCCTGGGTTCTCCTCCCAGCTGTGGGAGGGGAGTATGACTGAGTGGTGAGAGCAGTGTGGGCTGGGAAGGGACAGGAAAGGAAGTGGGTGAAGAGAATGAGGCAGCGGGGGTTTGGGAAGGACGGATGGGCTAGTATTTAAGGCTGCTGGGCCGGCACTGGGGTTCCGTTCTTGTCTCTGCTACAGACTCCCTCTGTGACCTTGGGCCCGTCACGTCACCAAGATTTTCTCAGGTGCCCAGTGCCTACCATCAGGGCCAGACTATCAACAGGGCTCTGCACCCAGCATGCCAAGTGCTTCCAAACTTCTGTCCCGTGAGCGCTCTCTGCCTCAGTTTCCCCCTTGGTATGACAGTGCTTATGCCCCTGCCGTTGCTTCCGGGGGGCTGTGATGAACGGCTCGTTAATGACTGGGCAGTGTGCAGATATTAGAGGGGCAGGGAGCATATACAGGCACCCGGATAGAGAAAGAGGGGCTACCCTGCCAAGCGAGAGGCAGTGTGGGCTAGTGGTGAGGGGCCTGGCCTAGCCTAAAAGCCACCAGACCTGGGTTCTGTTCCCAGCTGTGCCAACTGGGCAAGTCACTTCCCCTCGTTGTGCCTCAGTTGTCCGCCCCTTTGTCTTTTATGCCTTTTAGACTATAATGTACACTCTTTGGGGCAGAGACTGTCTATGAAGTTTGGGCCTCTAGGTGCTACCGTAATACACATAATAAGGGAGACCTGCTGGCTGATGTAATCACATGGAGGCATTCCTGCCAGGCTGATGTCTTGCAGCATCTCCTGGGGCTGGGGCAGGTTATTTCTCCATTCAGGAGACGCTTAGTTCCTTAATGCTGTCAGAGTGTCCAGGGCCAAAGGGACCACTGTAATAATCTGTCTGACTGGCAAAGCAGGGAGCTGTCTCCTGGCAGGAGGCTGCCACAGAAGGGCTTGTTATTATGAGGCAGCTTCTAAAGATGCGTTGCAAACATTCTCTCATTCTCGCAGCCCCTGTTGCCCCAGGGGAAACTGAGGCATGAAGTCGTGACTTGGCAAAGGTCACAGAGCAAGTCAGGGACAGAGCTGCACACAGAACTTGGGAATCCTGACTCCCAGCCACCCACTGGACCACACTCTCTCTGAGAGCCGGAGGACTGAACCCAGGAATCCTGTCTCCCATCTCCACCCCAGGGATAGAACCCAGGAGTCCTGACTCCCAGTCCCCTCTCCTGTCCTTAGACCCCCTATGCTCCCAGAACCACAGAATAAGTCCTAAGGAGTTCTGACTGCACCCCCCGGCTCTAACCTCTAGACCCAACTTCCCTCCCAGAGCCATAGGACAAAACCCAGCATGAACTCCCAGCTCCATCCTAGCACCTGGAATAGAACCCAGGAGTCCTGACTCCCAGTCTCCTTGCTCTAACCACCATCCTCCCAGAGCTACAGCATAGAACCCAGGAGTCCGGATACCCTGAGATCAGTGACCCAGAGGCCCTGCTCTAACCACTACCTAGCACTCTCCTCTGCAACTTAAAGTTTCTGCTGAACGGAAATGGATGCTACAAACATAGTATAAGACTTTGGCTCCCCTTTCCTCCCTCTGAACCTGTCTTAACAGACCAAGGAGCCATTGAATCTGAGACGAACAGCAGGGGTTGTTATTAGGTGCTTTGTTACTTTAAGAGTTGGCAACTTTCAAAGTATTAAAAAATGAAGAAGGTATTTTTCATATATATATATGTCTCCCCCTCCTTCCCCCCCTCCCAGCCTAGCAGCTTTCTAATTCCTACATTAAATGCTTTTAATTATAGGAGCATTCGGTCTGACCTGCGGGGTTATTTCAAGAGAGGCGAAATGAAGGAATTAAAGAAAATGACAGAGAAAATTGCGGCAATTAGTGGAGTTTGCATTGTTCGGCGTGTCTGTCAAGGGAGCTCTGTGTTTGTTAGTTACAAGTAAATTCATACAGATAACAGAGGGAGCGATTATAAATGCCATCTTAGCTGCTGCATGGTGCCGCAGCTATTTTATTATTATTATATATTTTTTTGTTTAATTCTTTGTAAAATAATATTTCTCCTCCAAAGTAGGGTCCTGGGAAGAAAAGACTTACTCTCTCTGCCCCCACCCCCTTCTCTCCCCCAGCCCTGCAGGGCATCTGTTAAGTGCTGGTCCTAGAGGTTAATTCCATGTCTGCTTCGAAACGGGAGCATTTTGCATGCGTGTAAATGACTGCGCAGTTAATAAAGGAGATCAGCTGCTTCCTGAGATGGTCTGGGCTAGTGGTTAGCGCTCTGGGTGCCTGGGTTCCATCCCCACGTCTGCCACTGTCTTAGGGTGGGCATTTCGGTAGGAGAAAGTTGTGTTGCTTAAACGGTTACGGGTTTAGTCCTCCTTAGGACTAAACCCTTTGGGGTGGCTGTATCGGCGTGGCTATTTCTGTACGGGCGGAGAATAGCTAGAGCAGGATAAGGCCATGTCTACACTACACTGCAACGTAGCTGGGTTGGCCAGAGGGTCTGATGAGAAGAGATTTCTGAGCATCATAGCTGGGCTGGCAGAAACCCCTAGTATGCTGGCAAAGCTGAGCTTTGACTGGTATAGAGCAGGGGGGCTGGGAGTCCGGACGCCTGGGTTCTATTCCCAGCTCTGGGAGGGGAGTGGTGTTTAGTGGATAGAGCGGCAGGAGGGGCTGGAAGTCGGAACTCTTGGGTTCTTGTCATGGCTCTGGGAGGGGAGTGGGGTCTAGTACAGCTTGTCTAACTCTAGGGGGATGGAATAAGTTTTACCAGTAAAAGCTCAGTGTTGCTGGTGTAAACTGCATTCACACTAGGAGTCCTTTGCGGCTATAGTTTGACTGGGATGCTACACCAGTACAGCCTCCCAACAGGAGTTTTGGGGCAAGCAATTTAATTAGTTTTAAGGGAGCTGGACAAATTTCTGAGTGGGACGGTATGGTGGGGCTCTTGTGATTGTAGGGGTCAGGGCTCACTTCTAGTTTCTCTCTTATGTTCCTAAAGCGCATGCTTCAGGGCTCCAGCTGGCTGCATGCAGGGGTCAGGAAGGGTTTTCCCCCTTGCAATGCATTCTGGGAGACTTTCTTTTTATTGCCTTCCACTGAAGCATTGGAGATGGCCATGGCTGGAGATGGAGTAGTGGACGGGGTGGGCCAGGGCTCTGTGGTGGCACCGAGCGTTCTCTCTCTCTCTAGTGCTTGGCTGGCTGGTTCTTGCTCATGTGCTCCGGGTTGAACTGATCACCATGTGTGGGGTCGGGAAGGAATCCACCAGCCAGGTCAGATTGGCAGGGACCCTGAGGGGTTTTGCGCCTTCCTCTGCAGTATGGGGTGCAGGTCTCTTCCCCGATTACCTGGGTAGATCTCAGTTAACCATTTCCATGCCATGGCAGGGGGCCCTCGGTCCCTCCTGTTCTCCGCCTGTAACATGCGACAGTCTCGTCTCCTGTGGGCTGTGGTGGATTTTCGGTTGTTGGGGTTAGCGTGCGGCTGCTGGGAGGGGTTGGCGGCCTGCGATGTACCGGTGGTCACACACACTAGGAGAGCTCTTGGTCCCTTCTGGCCTTGAACTCTATGAACAGAAGCCAGGTTTTCTGAATCCCAGTTTAGTGCACTGCAAGTTTTATGGAACCCTCCACACGCCTCGCCCCTTGAGGGCTAACAAGGTGTGGGGAGAAGAGCCTTTCAGCCTGCCTCCAGCCATGCCCATTTGGGCCTTGAGATCCATGGGGCTGATTTTCCTGGGCCCCGGTCCTTTTTAAACTCACTGTCAGTCCCTTGCTGACTGCCCATGGCCGGTGTCTGCGCATGGTGAGACTTGGCTCTGGACAAGTATCAGTTGCAAACTCTCACGGCTAGACGTTAGGCACCTTATTTTGACTGTCAGCTCCTTGGGGCAGGGCCTGGCTTTTTGTTCTGTGTCTGTACAGCGCCTAGCGCATTAGGGGCCTGGTCCAGGACTGGGGCTCCTCGGTGGTACCGTAATACTTCTAATAGCAATAAAAATATACAATGCCTGGCCCAGTGGGGTCCTCCTCCGTAACTGGGGATTCTACCATAATACATCTAATAGCAATGAAAATGTACAGCACCTGGCGCAATGGGGTACTGGTCAGTAACAGGTTCCCAGGCACTACTGTAATACTCCTAATATCATAAAAATGTACAGCTGCTAGCACAATAAGGTCCTGGTCATTGACAGTTTCCTAGGTTCTACCGTAACACACCTAATAACAATAGAAACGTACAGCCCTGAGCACATAGGGTCCTGGTCCATGAAGGCCAGCATAATGGAGTCCTGGGGCTCCTAGGTGGTACCATAATACACCTAATAGCAAAAAATATGTACCGTGGCTGGCACAATGAGGTCCAGGCCTAGGGTGACCAGACGTCCTGATTTTATAGGGACAGTCCCGATTTTGGGGGCTTTTTCTTATATAGGCACCTATTGCCCCCCGCCCCCGTCCCGATTTTTTACCCTTGCTGTCTGGTCACCCTGTCCAAGCCCATGATGGGCTCCTAGGCACTACCACAATACATATAATAAACCGTCACACTATTTAATCTGGACTGCTGGGTACCCTGCCGAATTGGTTTTGCAATGGCATAGGGAGGCAGATAGAGCGCTGGTGTGGGAGAGTTAGGTACTATTCCCAGCTCTGTCAGGGGCTGCTGGGTGACCTAGGGTGAGTTATTTCCTCGCTCTGTGTCTCACTTTTCCCTGCTGTAAAATGAGGAGAACAATACAGACGACAGCTGGGTGACGTTTTTCAGGTGAAAGGTTCATGGCCCAAAAATGCCGATTCAGCGACACCAAAATGTTCTGTGACTTCGTTCTGATTTCGATAAATTGTTGATTTAGGAAAAACAAAAAACTCCAAAAGACTCAAACGGGTTCATTTCACTGTGATTTTTTTTCCCCCCGGTTTGCAAAAACTTCATATTTCAAAGTTTCCTTTGATTTGATTTGATTTTTTTAAACTAAAAAATAGTCAAATCAAAACAAGACATTTTGATTTTGTCAGAACCAAATCTCTGATTTGACCCCAAAGAGGAGGGTTTTTTTTCAACTTTTCCATTTGCCAGATGTGTCTAGAAGTTTTGGTTTTGGTCCAACCCAAAACCATTTTTTTTAGACTTTTCGGAATTGCCAATGAATCAAAAAATCTGTTATTCACCCAGCTCTGATATTGACCACCTTTGTAAAGTGCTTTCAGATCAAGCATCCACGTAGGAGAGGAAAGTGTTACTATTAAGTGATCATTTTGCATTTATCTGGCACCTGTGGAGGATCTCAAAGCAATTTACAAACCGGAACTACCTTCCTGATCCCTGTAGGAAGTAGGGGAATTATTATTACAGATGGGGAAACTGAGGCACAAGGCGGGGGAGTGACTTGCTTCAGCGTCTCACAGCTGTTCCCTTTTGTTTTATAAAGCAGCACTGTCGTTCTGTGCTTAATTCTTTGAGGAGAGGAAAGATCCTCCTCGTATTAGCGAGAGTTTTACGGTAACAGAGGACAATGGGGAAATGAAAGTGTATGGGAAAGGGGTTTGGGGGTGAGGATGGAGGTGATGCTTCCAGGTTTGGACAAAGGGGGCAGACAATGAGGCAGAAGGATACATGAAAGTTGGAGCAGCAGAGGAGTAGGTTCTTGTACTCACACCACATGGCTTATGGAACAGAGCCGGGGAGGGCAGGGAATAGAGCAGGTTGAAAAAAGAAAGCCAATTCCTCTTGAAATGTCAAAACTCTTTTCTTTTCAGACAGTTCAGAACAGACTCAATTTTGATTAGCTTTTAAAAATTTAGTGATTTCCGCCCCCTATAAACGCACAGATTTTTTAAGACCAGAAAAGGACCACTGTGACCATTATCTAGTCTGACCTCCTGAATAACCCGGGCCAGAGACTCCTGCCCAGCTACTCCTGAGTTTGATTTCAGCCAATTTAGAAAGAGAAAGAAGGAAAGAGAGTGTGCATGCCCCAGAGAGAAAGAGAGTGGAGGGCTGAGGGGAGATGGAGGAAAGGAAAAAAGAAAAGAAAGAAAATATATAAACGGGAAAGTCAACACACAGCCAATTTTACTCTTAATGATTTGGTTCCAGTTTCATTGAAAAAAAATTGGGGTTTTTTTTCATGAAAAGGTCCAGTCCATCAGCGGGGCATAACGGGGTCAAGAGACATGTTTGTCCCATGTGGGGAGACAGCGGAGAAAGGTGGTGAAGCAGGGAGCTGATCAGAAAATGGAATTTGCCTCCTGTGGGGAAATCTGACACTGGGAAACTCATTTTCGTCCTGAATTGGAACGAAGCGTTGAAATTTTGAGAATGTCACGTGGATTGAAAATTCCCAAAGAATTCATTCTTGGAAGCCTGCGAACGTTTCCTTTTCACAACCTCGAAGCATTATTTTATAAATGTAAGGATACTCTATAAAATATGATATTAAATATCATGTATCAATATAACAAAATGAAGATTTCCACAGGCCGTAGAAGTCGAAACCAAATGAATCAAAGCAAGAAAGTTGAACTGATTTATTTTAACGTTTTTTTCCGAGTAAAAATTTCATCAAAATCGACCCTTTTCGGATTCAACAAAACTGTGTTTTCTGACGGAAAACAGTTCTGGCAAAAAAAATTTTCGGCCAGCTCTTGGGGCAAACCCATGGGGAACCACTGCCTTCAACCTGGAGGCGGCCACCTTCCCTGCACCCGCAGCCGCCTCGCTCCGTGTTGCCTTGAACAGTTCTGTTCCTGCCCCCCCACCCCTTCCAGCTCCTCCGTGGACCCCAGGAGCCAGGGATCTTTGCCTTCAGCTGCTGTGAGCCAGGGCTCTGTGTAGCAATGAGAAAAGCCTGAAAGAAAGGTTAAGCTCAGGTCCTGTGAACCTTTCAGGCTTTTGGGGGAGCTGTGAATGCAGAGCTGATAAGTATTCCACTGCCATCCGCCTGGAATGTTCAAAGGACAATGGCAAATTCTCTCCCTCTCCCCAGTGCAGTGAGGTCTCTCTGGCTTGTGTGATGTGCAAATCCTCCTTCACCAAGCCGTGTGTGTGTGTGTGTGTGTGTGTGTGTGGTTTAAGATGCAGGATGAGACCCTGTCTCTATAAGATCCCCCCGCCCCCCAAACCTCTAGGAAACAGACACTGCCTTATACATTTCACTGGACTTCAGGGAAACTTTTTTCTCTGATCCCTGGTAGATACAATCCCTCGCTTCTTGCCCACCCCTTTGTAAATCAGAAGTAACTCCATTGGAGTCAAGGGAGCTGATTCCCTTCGCCCTGATCCAGGTGTAAATCAGGAGTAACTGTGTTGGAGCTGACCCAGTAACACCGGTGAGAGTCGTTAGGCAACGACTTTGCTGCAGAGTTAACTCGAGTTATCTACAGAGTTGAGCCTAGCTCAGGTGAGAGCAGCCACCTGGCCAAAAAAACACAGCACAGAGGGGTCGTGTTAGCAGCTGGTGCGCTGGGCTAAGTGGAGATGTCACTTCTGCCCCCCCATCCTCCCCCGGCAGGGCAGCCAGCTTTAAAAGCAGCACTGCCCTTGAGTGACCAGTGTCTTGTGTGTGGATGGCACTTGAGTTATAACTCGCATTAACTCTGCCTGCGGGAGATTGACGTTCACGGCGTGGACAATGCTTATTTCAGGCTATGTGCTCAGAGCCGTTACCGGGGCTGGGGAAGAACCCTCCCGCCCCCTTCGTTCATTTCATTTCTCCTTGCTTGAGGGGCTACAGCTTCCACGCTCCCAAGTGTTTTGGGCCTCCAGGTGGAGGCGGAACATAAATAACTCACCGTGACCCTGCCTTGGTTTCAGCAAGTTGCCTGGCCCCGAAGTGAGAACAGCTGAGACTCTGGGAGGCCCAGGAGACCCTGATTCTCCCCCTGTCTCCAGCTGCAGCAGGGATGTCAGGCCGGAGGGTGCTGGCTCAGGGGCTGTACTGCCGTCTACGTCCTCCCTGTCCTCATCCCAGCTCCTCGCCCTCCTCAGCTCATTGATCAGTCCCGCACCAGAGATTCCTGCTGTGCCCCCCTGAGCCACATCACGGTCTAGTCTCAGTCTGCATCCCCCCACCCCATCCTGCTCTACGCCCCCATGGCAGATCCGATCTAATGCAGCACTATCAGCCACTGGGGTATCGCTCAAAGCCAAGGATGGTTTGGAAAATTCCCACTGGGTAGCGGGTGGGGTCTAGTGGTTAGAGCATGGGGGGGCTGAGAATCAGGACTCCTGGGTTCTATCCCCAGCTCTGGGAGGGAAGTGGTGTCGGATGGTTAGAGCAGGGGGCCTGGGAGGCAGGACTCCTGGGTTCTATCCCTGGCTCTGGGAGGGGAGTGGTGTCTAGTGGTTAGAGCAGGGGGGCTGGAAGCCAGGACTCCTGGGTTCTGTTCCTGGCTCTGGGAGGGGAGCAGGACCTAATGGTTGGAAGGGTGCTGGGAGTCAGCTCCTCGGGTTTATTCCCAACACTGGGAGGGGGGCATGGGGCTTAATGGTTAAAGCAGGGAATTGGGAGCCAGAGCTCCTGGGTTCTGTTCCAGCTTCTTCCTTTGACTCACTCGGTGCCTTAAGCAACTTCTGGACCTTGGTTTCCTCCATCCTTCACATGGGGGTTTACCTGCCAGCCCCCGGGCATGCAGGTGTCTGAGGCCTAAATCAGTCACGTTTACAAAATGCTTTGAGCTCCTCTGATTGCAGCTGCTAAAGACAGGCAAAGTTCTGTCACTGACTCACAAAGTCCCTGCGCTCCTGGGGAGTAAGGGACGTATTCTCTACCATCCCCATTTTACTGGGAAACTGAGGCATGGGGTGGGGTGGGGAGAGTGACTCAGCCGAGAGGAGGGAGCTGGAGGCTACTGGTTCCATCAGGCATGGAACCAGTGTGGCCCAGTCCCTCACGATCACACCCATAATGCCAGAGTACCCCCTGCGGCCTGCACCCACGGGCTAGGGGGAGAAGGCGCCATACAGCTGGGGGCTGGCTCTAACCGCTTGCATTCCTCTCTGCAGGTCCTGGCAGGAGGAACATGGCAGCTCTGCTGACCAAGCTCTTTGAACAGCATCTGGGAGGACACATTTTGCAGGTGAGTCCCGGCTTCCCTGGTTAAAGGGGATGCAGAGCCCAACCTGGGGAGAGAGATGAACTGAGCATTGCCTGGCTAATGGGGAATGCTGGGGAGGGGGCGGGGGAATGGGACAATGGTGTGTGTCTATCAGAAAGGGGGGCAAACCCCATGGCGGTTGGGGTGGTGCATAGTTGGGGTGGGGGGTCTAGGAGCTCAGGAAAACTCCCTGTCTCTCCAGAAGGGGTTAAAGCATTGGGGGGGGAACAGGGCCCCTCTTCTGTTAAAAGCAGCGTGCGCATCCCCCCCCATTCTCTCCCCTCCCAGTTCCCTCTCCTCCTTGGCTGGTGAGAGACCCGGTCCCCGTATGGGCCCTGGGGGGCAGAGAATAGCCACAGCTCAGTGTGCTCCAGCCATGCCCCCGATCCGCCCCCTGTGGGCTCTGGGGGGGCAGAGAATAGCCACAGCACAGTGCACCCTGGCCACACCCCCGATCCGCCCCCATGGGCACTGGATGTAACACAGAACCTGGTCCAGTTGCTCCCAATTTCCCCAGGCTATGGGCCTGAACCGATGCCCCCTGAAGCCAATGGGACGCTTTCCATTCACTGGATTGGGCCAGCCTGGCCTCTCTGTCTCCCCTGCCCACCCCAGGCCTAGGGAAGGGCGGCCTGTTTTGGCGGTAGGCTCTACAGGTCACCCAGAGGAGGCGGGGGGGAGGCGGCGGGTTCACGGTCTCTGCTCCCGGTGCTGCCCTGCGGCTGCCCAGCCCCTTCCCTTGCAGCTCGGAGCCCTGACATTTCAGGGCAAGCGTGGCTGAGCCCGATGGATCAGGCTAATTATCGCTGGAGAGCTCTCATAACAGCGGCCTCCTGGCTGCTGCCTAATTGTCAGAAGTGGCATAAGGTAATATTTTAACCAGACCACTCCCCTTCCCCTCCGCCACCCACCCAGGTCAGTGACGGACACGGGGCAGAGGGGTGCCTGGAGCCCTGGCAAAGCAATTTCCTGGGGTGGCTCTGTTGGGTCCCGATTCCCCATTGCTTTGCTCCGTGGGGGGGCCCCATTCTGCGTGGCCTGCTTTGTGTCGTGAATCATAGAATATCAGGTTTGGAAGGGACCTCACTCATCTAGTCCAACCCCCTGCTCAAAGCAGGACCAAGCCCCAATTTTTGCCCCAGATCCCTAAATGACCCCCTCAAGGATTGAACTCACAACCCTGGGTTTAGCAGGCCAACGCCCAAACCACTGAGCTGTCCCTCCCCCCGGCATTCCCATCGGGTGGCCTTTAGCTCTCTCCGTGCACCAGTGTGGAATCAAGCCCAGCCTGCGCTGTGGCCCCCTCCAAATCCAAAGGGACTGGCCCATGCCTTTAACGTGTCAGCCCCCATCGCCCCTTGCCCGGTGTCGGCTTTGAACTCCCAAGGTGTGCAGGATGAGGCTGGCCCAGTACTTGGGTTGGTGACAAGTCAGACAACCCCGAGGTACTGCGAACGGGGAGATGGTGCTTTTCCATCAGAGGCAGGGCTGACACTAATGGGGCCATAGGGGGTGCTGTACTGCAGGGAGTGGGATGGAGGGGGGCTCTGTAGGAGTCTTGCTCTCCCATTCTCAGTTCGCACTGGCCCACTAGGGGGCGCTGTGCTGCAGGGAGTGGGGTAGGAGGCGCTCTTCCCCTCTGAGTTAGCGATGACGCCATGTGGTGCGAGGGGGTGCTGTGCTGCTGGAGATGTCCAGGAGATGCAAAACTGAAGGCCTGGCTGCTTGTAGGGTTGTCAGAGATCCCCATGGCACTTTCCGTGGGATTTGGGATATTGATCCCATCCTGGGTAATGGCACTTTTCCTCCTTAAATACTCCTGCTGTTTCAAACAGAAGCAGGATACTTTCTCCCCTAAAACTGCTGCATCATTTTACTGTGCAGCTGTCCACCAACAGCTATGTTCCACCCCAGAAGCAGCTGCCTTTCAGTGCTGGGTGAGCAATCCCTGTATAAACAGCCCCTGAGCCCCACCCCGGAGGTGGCTGCATTTCAGCACGGCATGAGCAATCCCTGTATAAACAGCCCCTGAATCCCATCCCAGAGGCAGCTGCATTTCGGCACTGGGTGAGCAATCCCTCTTGCGGTGCCCCACCCCAGAGGTGGCTGCATCTCAGTGCTGGGTGAACAATCACTGTATAAACAGCTGCGTGCCCTACGCCAGAGGTGGCTGCATTTTGACACTGGGTGAGCAATCCCTCTTGTGGTGCCCCACCCCGGAGGTGGCTGCATCTCAGCGCTGGGTGAGCAATCCCTGGCTGTCTGCACCTTTCGTCCCGTCGGCAGGATACCATTCTAAGTGTCTGTTGCATGACATGGCCATGGGGGCTAGAGAGTGGGAGCAGTTTTAATTTGGTTTTATGTGTTCAAATGAGAGCTGTGCCCGAATCAAACTGGGGGGGGATCTACAAACCACCCTAAATGGTCCTGTACAAACCACCCGAGCCAAGCAGTTTGGGGGAGTTCACAGTCAGATACAAATGTTAGAGATGCCGTCACAGCCATCCATGGGCCTAGCAGTTAGGGCATTTTGCTGCCACCTTTGGGCACTGGGGATTCTCCCCCTGCCCAGGCCAGCAGGAATTATATTGCCCCTGGGGTGAAGGCGAGCTTCCTGAGTATTTGCATTAGTCAGCAGATTGCTCTGAATGTCCGGAGGAGCTGGGAGGTCACCACTAACGCATACAAGTGCATAAAGAGGAGATGCAGCTTAGTCTGGAGAACAGGACACCAGACTGTGAGCCCGCAGACCTGCGTGCTGATCCTGGTCCATGGCTATGCTCTTTCCTATCCCTGTGTCTACGGCAAGATCTTGTGGGTCTGTGCAGCCCCCAGCACGTTGCTGCCACCCTCGC